>NC_051314.1:130797458-131108645 GCF_015220235.1 Choloepus didactylus
CTCTCTAACACTTGTAGTTTCCTGTTTGTTTAATAGCAGCCGTTCTCATTGTGGTTTTGATATGCATTTCCCTTAAAGCTAATGAAGATGAACATCTTTTCATGTGCTTTTGAGCCATTTGTATTTTCTCTTTGTAGAAATATCTATTCATATCTTTTGCCCATTTTATAACTGGGTTTTTTTGCTTTTTTATTGTTGAGTTGTAGGATTTCTTTATATATATACTGGATATCAAATGCTTATCAGATATGTGGTTACCAAATATTCTCTCCCATCGAGTTGGCTGCCTTTTTACCTTTTTGACAAAGTCCTTTGAAGCACAGAAGTGTTTAGTCTTTAGGATTTCTCATTTATCTATTTTTAATTTCATTGCTTTTGACGGTTTGATTATAATATGTTACAATGTGGATCTGTTTGTTTTTTCCTGTTTGGAATTTAAGTGTCTTGGATCTGTAAGTTTGTGTCTTTTAAATTTAGGAAGTTTTCAGCCATTATTTCTTGAATATTCTCTCTGTCCCTTTCTCTCTTCTTCTGGGGCTCCCATAATGCGTATATTGGTGTCTTACAGGTTCCTGAGACTCTGTTCTTTTTTTTTTTCATTCTTTCTGCCTTCTGCTCCTCAGACTGGGTGATTTCAATTGTCTTGTCTTCAGGCTCACTGATTCTTTTGCCAGCTCCAATTTGCTGTTGAACCTCTCTAATGAATTTTAAGTTTTTGTTACTGTACTCTTCAGCTCTGTTTGGTTCCTTCTCATAATTTCCATCTTTATATTGATATTCTCTTTGTGCATATATGTCATTTTACTGATTTCCTTTAGTTCTTTGTCTATGTTTTCCTTTAGTTCGCTGAGCATACTTAGGACCATTTTAAAAAAAGTTTTTGATATGTCCCAGTCTGGTCCTTCTCATTGATGGTGTCTAATGCTTTAATCTTCTCCTTTGGGCCATTGCTTCTAGTTTCTTTGTTCTTTTTGTAATCTGTTGAAACTTGGACATTTTGATATTTTAATGTATTATTGCTGGAATTTAGACTCTGAGTTATCTCTTCCTTAAGCTTGTATCTAGCTAGTGTTAAGACAGAGCTTTCCTTGAATGCCAGAATCTAGCAGGAAAAGAAAAAAAAGTTAAAAATGAATAAAACACACACCTTTCCTAGTCTTTGCAGATTGACCTGTGTGAGCTGTGTTCTTCAGTGCTTATCTATACTGTTAGTATATAGAATAGCTTGAGGCCAAAGCATGGGAGCGTCCCTCATCCTTTCTATGTATTCTACTTGTCTTGTCTTGGGTATGCATGTGTGGTCCTAAGAATTCCCCCATTTACACAGATCTGAATAACCCTCTTCCCCAGGAAACAGTTTCCTCATGGTCCCAGGCTCTGCCATGTATGTCCTACCACAGCCAGCAGACCCTTGCCCCAGGTAACCATGACTTGACTGCTCTTCTGCACTGTTGTGTAGGATAGCTCCGTGAGCTGCTTTCTACATGCAGGGCAAGTTCTGTGACAGTGAGTCCCTCAGATCAGAACCAGACAGATTGGGCCAGAGATACAAGCTCCCACTATGTACCAGACTTGTAAGTTCCTGGACATACAAGCTCTGCTCCATCTGGAACCGGACACACTCTAGGAGCCCTGAGCCCGTGAGTGGTGGGTAAGGGGCTAGCTTTTAATTTGATTTTTTCTTTATTTAGTGCTTGCCTTGTTTCTGCAATCCTTTAACATTTCTGGAGCTTTGAGAAAGATGTTTCTACCAGTTCTTGCTGTTTCTTCAAAGATTCTGTGGGGAGATAGAGTCCTGAAGCTTCTCACTCTGTCATCTTTATCCATATTAATTGGTTTTAAATAATCGTTACAGTTAAAATATTGGCTGTATCTGCTTTAAACCTACTTCATCAGTCAAATTAAGAGTGAACTCTAAATTTAATCAGGGACTGGCCAGTAGGGAGCACTCTTTTTACTTACCTTGATTTGATTATGTTCGGAGCACCTTAAATCTTAAAGTTAGATTTGTTGTATAACTTTGATAGTTCGAAAATAACCAGCTCGAATATCTGATTAGGAACTTACATTTAAAAAAAATCTTCGATTCATCTGCAGTTTTCAGTATTATACTTGAAAATTTGATTTTTTTGCCATAGAAAGATTCCTTCTGTTTGCAACTTCATGCATTTGAAGTTTGATATTCTTGATTTAAAATAAACTATGAAAATTATACTTAAAAACTTAACAAAAACTTTTCTGTGTGGTATGAAATAATTTAAATGGGAGACTTATTTAAAGGAAATAGTAAATCATGTTTTTTCCCACTTGATAAGGAATTTCCTTTTTGATAGTATACTCATCCCCCACCCCCACCCCCCCACACCTTTTTTTGCTGGTTCTAAATCCATCTTATATATACCCTTTTTTGTTTTTTTCACATATTGATGTTTTAGACATGACTGGTCATTTGAGAATATTATATGAACAAAAGCTTACCTCCTTCAATAGCTCTCTCTCTTTTTTTTTATCTTCATTTTATTGAGATGTGTTCACATACCACACAGTCATACAAAACAAATCGTACATTCGATTGTTCACAGTACCATTACATAGTTGTACATTCATCACCCAAATCAATCCCTGACACCTTCATTAGCACACACACAAAAATAATAAGAATAATAATTAAAGTGAAAAAGAGCAATTGAAGTAAAAAAGAACACTGGGTACCTTTGTCTGTTTGTTTGTTTGTTTCCTTCCCCTATTTTTCTACTCATCCATCCATAAACTAGACAAAGTGGAGTGTGGTCCTTATGGCTTTCCCAATCTCATTGTCACCCCTCATAAGCTACATTTTTATACAATTGTCTTTGAGATTCATGGGTTCTGGGTTGTAGTTTGATAGTTTCAGGTATCCACCACCAGCTACCGCAATTCTTTAGAACCTAAAAAGGGTTGTCTAAAGTGTGCGTAAGAGTGCCCACCAGAGTGACCTCTCGGCTCCTTTTGGAATCTCTCTGCCACTGAAGCTTATTTCATTTTCTTTCACATCCCCCTTTTGGTCAAGAAGTGCTTGTTACTGCTGAGCATTCTGAAGCTAGATACTAAGGAAATAATTGTTATTGGATCCCTCTACCGGTCAATTTCACTTTTCAAAATTAAAAAAAAAGTCATTTTGATGTTTGGAATTAATCTCTCCAATCTTGATGTTGCTTATCATGCTGTTTTTACTATTGTTGTTTCCCCTTTCTGTACTTTTCCTCCCCCTTCCTCTCTCTTTCTGCCTTTCTTTCTCATTTATCCCCATACTAACAGGTCTGCATGGTGGTCGAATTGAACCAATTTCTAGGAAAGATGCCCTAGAGACTTTGAATCTTATCACTTATATTGAAAAGACAGTTATTATATGGTCACTGAAGTTATTATATGGAGCTGGAATGGTCACCTCCAGCTCCATTCTCATCCCTATGGATAAATAGGAAAAGGGATATAGAAGGATGTTGGTTAAATGTTCATTTCATTGATTCAGTAAACATTTGTTTTTTGAGGGTCATCTGTGTACCAGTCATGGTCCTATGCGGTGGGGATACAAATATGAGTAAGAATTAATACTTTTCCTCAAAGGCCCATGGTTTGATGGGAGAGCTAAAGAAATAAAAATCATAATGTGCAACAGTGGAAATATGTTGAGCACATTGTGGGGAAATAGGGGGGACTCACCTCATTCAGTCTGGGGAATCAGGATAGGCTTTCTAGTAGAGGTGATGGCCTCAGTTGAGACTGAAAGGGCAAGTAGGAGTTAACTAGGAGAGGAAAGAGGGGGAAAGGGCAGAGAATACTGTATAAGTAAAGGTTAAGGGGTGAATGTTAAAAACAAAGGTCTGGGTGCTAAAAGCTATTTGGAGTTTCTAGAATTTGTACCACAAGCAGTTTATTGTTACATGAGTGTTTGATTATCTTGAGCCTATTGTATATAGAATTTATTTATGATTGTAGGGTTTCCCCATTTTGATTCTTTCTTTAATTTCCATTCTGTTTTGTTTTAGCATAAAGATGGATTATGTTTATTGATGATATAATCCGGTTGTCCAGATATATACTTTGCCACTTGGATTTATATGTAGTATTTTCAGAGCACAAAATTAGAATGCTCTTTTATTTTTCCTGGATTCAATAGCAGAGATTAATTGCTAGAATTCTAGCATAATTCCTTGTTCATTTTCTTGATTCTGACATGTTTTTTTAGAGGAGAATAACTTTCTCAATAAGCTCAAAGTAAATACGGGTAAGAATGGCAAGCAATTTTTATAACTTTCTCAATAAGCTCAAAGTAAATATGGGTAAGAATGGCAAGCAATTTAATCCATCCGTCAGAGTTCTGATGTGGTTCTTTCTTGTATTTTAGGATATCTCTTACTGGTATTTAGACCATTCTGAGAACTTTATTTTGATTTTATATTTGAGAGCTTGCAGTGTGCTTTGCTGCACAGAAAATAAATCCCTGTCATCTACTGAACAAACACTGAACTAATGATCAAGAGAAATGAATTACCTCAGAAGCTCTTCCTCTGACTCAGTCTCTGTGGTTCACACTCAAATTATTTACTTAGTTTCTTCTTCTAAAATGGTAAATATTAAAACACTTTCTTTTCAAAGAAATAGATTAAAGATTTGTGACTCAGCTCATAGTGATGTTATTTATAGGTTCTAAACTTCATTGGAATATATTACATGTATAGTAATGTTTTATATGCCCTTTTCTCTTTATAGAATATTGTTCTTAATTTAACATTTATAATAGGGTATAGTACTCAGGTGAATAACTGTTTATGTATAAATAATCTGCTTTTTAAATTTGTAAGCTCTGTTTTGGATAAGAAGTCTATCCTATATATTTTGTGTGCCATAGCTTTGTGTAGTACTAGAAGTATGAAAGATACCTGTTGACTATTAATTATCTGAAAATGCTCTCTCTTCATTACAGGGCACACATTACATAAACCCAGAGTATATAATTAACATTTTTATAAGCACTGTGTTTTGTGTTTTGGCCAGTTTGATTTTAGGATAGAATTATTTGTATTGGCTGATAAAGAACTAATTGCTATAGAATAAGAGCAATTCATTATATTATTTTATAGGGAAGAGAGTTTACTTTTTAGGGACTTAAATTGCATCTACTATTCTGTAGCCATTTACTTTCAAAATGGTTTCTCCAAATTCGTTTTTGTTAATCTTTCATCAGAAGTTTATCGAGCATTTATTATGTCAAATACTGTGCTTTGCCCAAGGGTAAAAAGGTGACAGGTCCAGTCCAGAAAGGTTATTGAACACAGATGCAAACAGATAAATTCCAGATAAATAAGTACTATTCTAGGGAGCATATAGTTTGTGCAGCACAGATGAACCCGAGGAAGCCAGAAGATCAACTCAAATGCCTTTAATAAGAATTATTATAAGCCTTTTGCATCTTACATTAATAAAATTTACTTAATGTATATATTTACATGTTTCTGAAATAAGTTCTTAGTTTAACATTTATGATAGGGTACAATACTAAATGTTTTTCCTTTTAATTTTTTTTTTTTATTAAATAAAGTTTTTTTGAAATACATTCACACACCATACAATCATCCATGATATACAATCCACTGTCCACAGTATGATAACATAGTTTTGCCCCCATTTTTCTACTCATCCATCCATACACTTGACAAAGGGGAGTGTGATCCACATGGCTTTCCCAATCACATTGTCACCCCTCATAAACTACATTTTTATACAATAATCTTCAAGATTCAAGGGTTCTGGGTTGTAGTTTGATAGTTTAAGGCATTTACTGCTAGCTATTCCAATTCATTAGAACCTAAAAAGGGTTGTCTATATTATGTGTAAGAGTGCCCACCAGAGAGACCTCACGGCTCTTTTTGGAATCTCTCAGCCACTGATACTTATTCCATTTCATTTCATTTCACATCCCCCTTTTGGTCCAGAAGATATTCTCCATCCCACGATGCCAGGTCCAGATTCCTCCCCGGGAGACATATTCCACGTTGCCGGGGGTATTTACACCCCTGGGTGTCAGATCCCACATAGGAGGGAGGGCATTGATTTTATCTGCCAAGTTGGCTTAGCTAGAGAGAGAGGGCCACATCTGAGCAACAAAGAGGCATTCAGGAGGAGACACTTAGGCATAATTATAAGCAGGCCTAGCCTCTCCTTTGCAGTAACAGTCTTCCCAAGGGCAAGTCCTGTGATTGAAGGCTCAGCCCATCAAACCACTAGACCCCAATGTCTGCGAGTACATCAGCAACCATCGAGGTGGGGAAGCCCAACACCCTATGCCTTCTTCCCCAGCAATGTTCACATTAGTGGTATCATATAATATTTCTCTTTTTGTGCCTGGATTATTTCATTCAGCGTTATGTCTTCAAGGTTCATCCAAGTTGTCATATGTTTTGTGACATTGTTCCTTCTTATTACTGCATAGTATTCCATTGTGTGTACATACCACATTTTATTTATCCATTCATCTGTTGAAGAACATTTGGGTTGTTTCCATCTCTTAGCAATTGTGAATAATGCTGCTATGAACATTGGTGTGCAGATATCTGTTCATGTCATTGCTTTCAGATCTTCCGGGTATATACCAAGAAGTGCAATTGCTGGATCGAAGGGTAACTCTGTATCTAGTTTTCTAAGGAACTGCCAGACTGTCTTCCAGAGTGGCTGAACCATTATATAGTCCCACCAACAACGAATAAGAGTTCCAATTTTTCCACATCCTCTCCAGTGTTTGTAGTTTCCTGTTTGTTTAATGGCAGCCATTCTAATCGGTGTGAGATGGTATCTCTTTGTGGTCTTAATTTGCATCTCTCTAATAGCTAGTGAAGCTGAACATTTTTTCTTGTGTTTTTTGGCCATTTGTATATCCCCTTCAGAGAATTGTCTTCATATATTTTGCCCATTTTATAATTGGGCTGTCTGTACTATTGTCATTGAGTTGTAGGATTTCTTTATATATGCAGGATATCAGTCTGTTGTCAGATACATAGTTTCCAAAAATTTTTTCCCATTGAGTTTGCTGCCTCTTCACCTTTTTGACAAATTCCTTTGAGGTACAGAAACTTCTAAGCTTGAGGAGTTCCCATTCACCTATTTTTTCTTTTGTTGTTTGTGCTTTGGGTATAAAATCTAGGAAGTGACCTCCTAATACAAGGTCTTGAAGATGTCTCCCTGCATTATCTTCTAGGAGTTTTATGGTACTGTCTTTTGTATTGAGGTCTTTGATTCACTTTGAGTTAATTTTTATATGGGTGTGAGGTAGGGGTCCTCTTTCAGTCATTTGTTGAAAAGTCTCTTATGTCGCATTTCAGTGGCTTTGGGGGTCTTATAAAAGATCAGTTGGCTGTAGATCTGGGAGTCTATCTCCGAATTCTCAATTCGATTCCATTGATCAATATATCTATCTTTGTGCCAGTACCATGCTGTGTTTTTTTTTCTTTTTTTTTTTTTTTTTTTTGCAAATCTTCCAACTCTGCTTTAATATCATGACTTCCAAAGCAATTAAAAAATATAATAATAATGCAATGTGCTAGCCTATCAGTTTTGTCTAGATTATGGATGGATGAGTAGAAAAATAGGGGAAGGAAACAAACAGACAAAGGTACCCAGTGTTCTTTTTTACTTCAATTGCTCTTTTTCACTCTAATTATTATTCTTGTTATTTTTGTGTGTGTGCTAATGAAGGTGTCAGGGATTGATTTAGGTGATGAATGTACAACTATGTAATGGTACTGTGAACAATCGAAAGTACGATTTGTTTTGTATGACTGCGTGGTATGTGAATATCTCTCAATAAAATGAAGATAAAAAAAAAAACTGATAGGCATGCTGTTTTGACTACTGTGGCTTTATAGTAAGCTTCAACATCAGGGAGTGTAAGTCCTCCCACTTCGTTTTTCTTTTTTTCAGTGTCTTTAGCAATTTGAGGCATCTTCCCTTTCTGAATAAATTTGATAACCAGCTTTTCCAGGTCTGCAAAGTAGGTTGTTGGAATTTTGATTGGGATTGCATTGAATCTGTAGGTGCGTTTGGGTAGAATTGACATCTTTATGACATTTCGCCTTCCTATCCATGAACATGGAATATTTTTCCGTCTTTTAAGGTCCCTTTCTATTTCTTTTAGTAGAGTTATATAGTTTTCTTTGTATAGGTCTTTTACATCTTTGGTTAAGTTTATTCATAGGTACTTGATTTTTTTAGTTGCTATTGAAAACGGTATCTTTTTCCTCAGTGTCTCTTCACTTCTTTCATTTCTAGCATATAGAAACATTACTGACTTATGTGCATTAATTTTATATCCCACCACTTTGCTAAATTTGTTTATTAGCTCCAGTAGCTGTATTGTTGATTTCTCAGGGTTTTCCAGATATAAGATCATATCGTCTGCAAATAATGGCAGTTTTACTTCTTCCTTTCCAATTTTGATGACTATTATTTCTGGCGGGCACTTCTAGCACAATGTTGAATAACAGTGGTGACAGGGGGCATCCTTGTCTTGTTCCTGATCTTAGAGGGAAGGCTTTCAGTCTCTCACCATTGAGTACTGTGCTGGCTGTGGGTTTTTCATATATGCTCTTGATCATATTGAGGAAGTTTCCTTTAATTCCTGTCTTTTGAGCTGTTTTTATCAAAAAGGGATGTTGGATTTTGTTGAATGCTTTTTTAGCATCTATTGAGATGATCATTTGATTTTTCTCTTTTGATTTGTTAATGTGTTGTAATACATTGATTGATTTTCCTATGTACCATACTTGCATGCCTGGAATGAACCCCACTTGGTCATGGTATATGATTTTTTTAATGTGTCTTTGGATTTGATTTGCAAGTATTTTGTTGAGAATTTTTGCATCTATATTCATTAGGGAGATTGGCCTGTAGTTTCCCTTTTTTGTAGCATCTTTGCCTGGTTTTGGTGTTGGATTGATGTTACCTTCATAAAATGTGTTAAGTAGTGTTCCATTTTCTTCAATGTTTTGAAAGACTTTAAGTAAGATTGGTGTCAGTTCTTTTTGGAAAGTTTGGTAGAATTCCCCTGTGAAGCCATCTGGCCCTGGGCATTTATTTGTGGAAAGATTTTTGATGACTGATTGGATTTCTTTGCTTGTGATTCGTTTGTTGAGGTCTGTTTCTTCTCTGTTCAGTCTAGGTTGTTCATATTTTTCCAGGAAATTGTTCATTTCTCTACATTATCCAGTTTGTTGGCATACAGTTGTTCATAGTATCCTCTTACAATTTTTTAAAATTCTTCGGGATCCGCAGTAATGTCACCTTTCTCATTCATTATTTTATTCATATGGATCTTCTCTCTTTTTGATTTTGTCAGTCTAACTAGGGGCTTGTCAATCTTGTTGATCTTAAAGAACCAACTTTTGGTGATATTTATCCTCTCTATTGTTTTTTTGTTCTCTATGTCATTTATTTCTGCTTTAATCCTTGTTATTTCTTTTCTTGTACTTGGTTTAGGATTAGTTTGCTGTTCATTTTCTAGCTTCTTCCGTTGATCCATTAGTTCTTTGATTTTGGCTCTTTCTTCCTTTTTAATATATGCATTTAGTGCTATAAATTTCCCCCTCAGTACTGCTTTTGCTGCATCCCATAGGTTTTGGTATGTTGTGTTCTCATTTTCATTCATCTCTATATATTTAGCAATTTCTCTTGCTGTTTCTTCTTTAACCCACTGATTGTTTAGGAGTGTGTTGTTTAAGCTCCAGGTATTTGTGAATTTTCTAAGTCTCTGATGGTTATTGACTTCTAATTGTATTCCATTGTGGTCAGAGAATGTGCTTTGAATAATTTCAATCTTTTTAAATTTATTGAGCCTTGTTTTATATCCCAGCATATGATCTATTCTGGAGAAAGTTCCATGAGCCCTAGAGAAGTACGTGTATCCTGGTGATTTGGGATGTAATGTTGTATACATGTCTGTTAAATCCAATTCATTTATCAGATTGTTTAGGTTTTCAATTTCCTTATTGGTCTTCTGTCTGGTTGATCTATCTGTAGGAGAGAGTGATGTGTTGAAGTCTCCCACAATTATTGTGGAAACATCAATTGCTTCCTTTAGATTTGCCAGTGTTTCTCTCATGTATTTTGTGGCATCTTGATTGGGTGCATAAACATTTATGATTGTTATTTCTTCTTGTTGAATTGCCCCTTTTATTAGTATGTAGTGGCCTTCTTTGTCTCTCAAAACATCCCTGCATTTAAAGTCTATTTTATCTGAGATTAATATTGCTATACCTGCTTTCTTTTGGCTGTAGCTTGCATGAAATATTTTTTTCCATCCTTTCACTTTCAGTTTCTTTGTGTCCCTGTGTCTAAGATGAGTCTCTTGTATGCAACATATTGATGGTTCATTTTTTTTAATCCATTCTGCGAATCTATATCTTTTAATTGAGGAGTTTAATCCATTTGTATTCAACGTTATAACCGTGAAGGCATTTCTTGAATCGGCCATCTTATCTTTTGGTTTATGTTTGTCATATATATTTTTCCCCTCTCTCTATTAATATCTTTTAATGTACCCATACCGAATCTCTTTAGTACTGAACCTTTCTCCATGTCTCTCTCTCCTTTCTTTGTTTCTCTGTCTGTAGGGCTCGCTTTGTTATCTCCAGTAGGGCAGGTCTCTTGTTAGCAAATTCTCTCAGCATTTGTTTGTCTGTGAAAAATTTAAGCTCTCCCTCAAATTTGAAGGAGATCTTTGCTGGATAAAGTATTCTTGGCTGGAAATTTTTCTCACTCTGAACTTTAAATATATCGTGCCACTGCCTTTTTGCCTCCATGGTGGCTGCTGAGTAGTCACTACTTAGTCTTATGCTGTTTCCTTTTTATGTGGTGAATTGCTTTTCTCTTGCTGCTTTCAGAACTTGCTCCTTCTCTTCCGCGTTTGACAGTGTGATCAGAATATGTCTCGGAGTGGGTTTATTTCAATTTATTGTATTTGGAGTTCGCTGGGCATTTATGATTTGTGTATTTATGGTGTTCAGAAGATTTGGGAAGTTTTCCGCAACAATTTCTTTGAATACTCTTCCTAGACCTTTACCCTTTTCTTCCCCTTCTGTAACACCAATGAGTCTTATATTTGACTGTTTTATATTATCTTTCATATCCCTGAAGTCCGTTTCAATTTTTAACTTTTTTCCCCATTCTTTCTTTTGTGCTTTCATTTTCCATTCTGTCATCTACCAGGTCACTGATTCGTAGTTCAGCTTCCTCCAGCCTTGTACTTTGAGTATCCAGAATCTTTTTAATTTGGTCAACAATTTCTTTAATTTCCATAATATCATCTATTTTTTTATTTAGTCTTGCAATGTCTTCTTTGTGCTCTTCTAGCGTCTTCTTGATATCCTTTGTATTCTGTACTATGGTCTCATTGTTCATCTTTAGTTCTTTGAGTAGTTGCTCTAGGTGCTGTGTGTCTCTTTTGATCTTTTGATTTGGATGCTTGGGCTTGGGTTATCCATATCGTCTGTTTTTTTCATATGCTTTTTAATTTTCTGTTGTTTTTGGCTTCTTGGCATTTGCTTAGCTTGATAGGGTTCTTTTGGGATTTGTAGACTGATTGAAGTCCTTATCTCTAATTTATCAGATCTACAGGTTCGTGGAGTACACTTCCTCTAACTAACCAGCAGGTGGTGTCCACGAGCCACCTGTTCTCCACAAGCCAGTTCTCTCCCAGTTTGCCTTTGTGATGAGTGGGGGAGTGAGTCTTGTGAGGTCCAGTTGGTGTACCAAGCTTGCTGTGTGGAGTTGGTATTGTCTGCCCTGTATATGGGGCGTGTGTCTGGGCGGTCAGGGAGGGGGGGGGTGGCTCTAATAATCAAATCTTCCTGGTGTTCCTGGAATTTTAAAGCTGCTGCAATAGTCTAATCCTTCAGTTCAGTCCTGCCACAGTTTGTCTCTGTCACTGACCCACAAGTCCTTGGTATTGGCGTATGGCTCCTGAGACTTGCGAGGGGATCCCTCTTTCAGGCCCTGCACCCCCTGGTCCTCTGTTGCGGGATGACTGTGCTATGTCACAGGTGAGTGCCATCCCCCCAGGGCGGTTCTGGGCTGCTGGGCTGTGTAGGGAGGCTCCCAGTGTGCTGGAATGATGGTTGAATGGGGCTTTGTTAATTCACACTGCTCCACCTTCCCAACTCTGGGACAACCAGCTGAGGGTACAGGGAAGGCTAATGTCCACGCCCAGTTTTGTGGTGTGTGCGTGTTATTTGAAGCACTTCCGTCACACTGGATTGTCTGGGGCAGCTGTGGGCTATGGGGCTGGCGATGGGGAGGAGTGTTTCCTGTCCACCCGGATGATGGCTGTGAGCGGACACCCCCCTTTTCTTGGAAAGTTATGGTGTTTAGTGAATTTTCTCAGCCACTGGATTATTGCCTTTTGTCTCAGAGCTCTCTTAGTTCTGCTCTTGTCTTGACCTGCCCAAATTGTAAGTCTTTGAGGCTTTCTGTATTGGGCTTCTTAGAATAATTGTTTTAGAGAAAGAAAAAAAGATTAAAAAAAAAAGGGCCCTCCTCACAGATCTAATGGGTTATTGAAATGCTAAGAGACAAAGCAATTAGGGCCATTAAGGAAAGGCCCACAGGGCAGAGAGATCAGTTTTTCTTCGGGATTTGCATATGAGCCTCAGGGCCTGAGCTCTGCCCTTCCCCTTTCTATGTTCACCAGAACTCCAAAAAATCCTCCGCTTTTATTTTGGAGTTTTTCTTGCTGTTTTTTGCTATGCCTGTCTCCTCTCTGCTGGGCTGGCTGCTCTCAGATTCTCTGGTGTCTGGTCTCAGTCTGTCTATGGTTGGAGTTTGGATCAGTAGGATGAGTTTCTGATAAGAGCTGCCACTGCAGTTCTCTCTTCTCCTTCCCAGCGCTGACGGTCCCTCCTCCCACGGGACTGAGCCTGGCAGGAAGGGGCGTGGGTCCCCTGGCCGCAAAAACTTACAGATTTCGCTGATCTCAGCAGTTCGACGTGTTCATGAGTGTTGTATGAAGTATGCCCAAAGTCAAATTGCTCTGTGGTGTCCAGTCCAAGCAGTTCCTGGCTTTCTACCTACTTTCCTGGAGGAGTAACTAAAACATACAGCTCACCAATCCGCCATCTTGCCCCGTCTCCCCCAGAGTCTTTTTAATTTGGTCAACAGTTTCTTTTATTTCCATAAGATCATCTGCTTTTTTATTTAGTCTTGCAATTTCTTCTTTCTGCTCTTCTAGGGTCTTCTTCATGTCCTTTATATCCTGTGCCATGCTCTTGTTGTTTGTCTTTAATTCTTTGATTAATTCCTCCAAGTAGTACATCTCCTCTGATCTTTTGATTTGGGTGTTTGGGTTTGGTTATCCATATTGTCTGCTTTCTTCGTATGGTTTAAAATTTTCTGTTGTTTTTGGCCTCTTGTCATTTGCTTAACTCAGTAGGGGTTTTTTAGGATATGTAGGCTAATGCAAAGTCTAATCTCTAATTTATCAGATCTACAGCTTGGTGGCGTATACCTTCTCTAACTCACCAGCAGGTGGTGTCCGCAAACCACCTATTCCCCTGAAGCCAGTTCTCCCTAACTTTGTCTTTGTGGTGTGTGGGGGTCTGGTTCTTGTGGGGTCCAATTGGTGCACCAAGTTTGGGTGTGTTGTTGCTCCTGTCCGCCCTGAATGTGGGGTGTGTGTCTGAGCGGTTAGGGAGTTAGGGCAGCTTTAATAATCAAACTTCCTAGGTGTTCCCAGAGATTTAAGTCTGTTGCAAGAGGCTAAACCTGCATTTCAGCCTCACCACAGATTGTCTTTGCCGGTGACCCACAAGTCCTTGGTATTGGTGTAGGGTCCCTGGGATTTCCGAGTGGGTCCCTCTTTACAGCCGTGCCCTCACAGGGCCTCTGCTGTGGGAAGACTGTGCTACGTCACAACTGCACGCCGTCCCTCAAGGGAAGTTCTGTCCCACCAGACTGTGTAGGGGCGTTCCCAGCCTGCTAAAAGGATGGCTGTATGGGGCGTGTTAATTTCCCTTTTCGCACAGCTCCACCTTCCTAGCTCTGGGACAGTTAGCTGTGGGTGAGCGAAAGACTGTTGTCCACACCCAGTATTGTGGTGTGTGTGCTTAATGCTGGAAACACTTCCCGTCACACTGGGTTTTTTTGGTGCGGCTCTGGGCTGTGGCACCGGCACCGGGAAGGGGACTTCCCAGCCCGCCGAGAAGATGACTGTGAGGGACGTGGTCATTTTCCCGTTTTGGCTACCATCTGCCTGCCTGCTCCAAGACAGTTAGCATCGGGTGCGCAAAAGGCTATTGTCAATGCTGTTTATTGAGGCGTACCCACAGCCCATTCCTGCCGCACTTCACTGTGCAGTTCTCGCTGCCGTATCCATAGCCGCTTGTGGGTTTTTTGAAAAAAGAACTAGTTCGACTCCAAACGCCAACCCACGGTTTCCCCACACTGCAGAGTGGCTGCTGGATATTCAGCAGGCTTACTCACTCATTTCAGAATACAGACTCCCAGTTTCACCAAGTGCACGGTCCCTGTGTATTTAGCAGACCTTGTCCAGCTGGTGCTTTGCTGGAACTGGTGTTCTGGGCCCCTTTCTGGCTTTTATCTAGTATTTGTCACACAGGTGTTTTTTTTGCCCTGTCTTTCCTAACCACCATCTTTCGGAAGTCTCTCTTCTTTTAGTAAAAGTCATACTCTCTTTCAGAGATTTAAGAATTTCCTTTATGGTTGTTCACATTATTCTCCCATTTCTTTTAGATACAGCTTGGTATAATAATTTATAATCTTTGGAGTAAATTTTAAGCTACTTTCCTAGCTTTTCCAGAACAAGCTGTGTTAGAACGAGAAGTAGATGAGTGGGTGACAGTATAAAATTTGGAATGTGAGAAGTGCAAGATCATTGTGGAGATTATCGTGAGCAGAATTCCCAAACAGAAATTTGCCTAATATCTTACAACTGAGGTCTTTCTACTGAATTCAGTAGAAATAATTCAGAATTATAGTTGATTATCATAAATATCTATGAAATATGTGAATATGCTTATTTCATTTTGGGTATGAATATGCAGGAGAAGAAGTAGCCTAGCTTCTAGCCTCCTCCTTTCTTCATCCAAGGGAGTTTGCAGGAATTTTATAGCCTGAATATAGTCTAAAAAAGGAATTTTGATTTGTATGTCAATGGAGCCTTCTGAGCTACCAGGCAGAGCGTTACTTTTAATTCTGTATCCTAACAAAATGGTTACAAGCAGAGTTTAATAAATAGCACATTAGTAGTTGCATTTTTTCTTCACCAAAGTAGTGGTGGTCATACTAGATTTAGTCTTATGTACTAATGTGAATGCGAGATTATCAGCTATAGTTGGCATCTATTTCTCTTTACTTGAAAGAATTGGTGATGAATGTTCTAAAATAGAGGAACTGGTATACCTAGAAATCTGTTTCCTTGTTGAATTTAATTTCTGATATTTCCCTTTGGGATAAATTCACTCAGGAGTGCCTGAATTTTTAGAGTTCCAGTGGTGAAGAAGGAAACTACGGTTGTTTATAGGCTTCAGAGACTCACCATTTTGTTACATCTTTTTTATCAAGGATCTTTAACTCCAACAACTGTTAAGAATCTTTAAAAGGCAATGCTGACAGTTATGTGCATTGAAATCATGTTCATGAATTTAAAAATACCTGATGTTTTTATTGTAAGTCTGTTCTTGTAAGAAAAGTAGTGCTTTTCAAGAGTTTGAAGACTACCAGAATTGAAAGTTCAATGCTTTCTAAGTATAATATCAAAACCAGAAACCATAAAGGAAAAAGGTTGGTAGTTTTTACATTAAAAAAAAAATCTGTTTTTAAAAGTCACTATACGCAGTGTTAAAAGACAAATGATAGACTTGGAAAAATATTTGTAACGCACATAGTAGACAGAAGGTTATTTTCTTAATATAAAGAGTTCTTAAAATGGATTAGGAAAAAGTTACATATTCCATTAACAAAATGGGCAAAGAATAAGAACAGATGACTCACAAAGGAAGAAATCCAAACTGCCAGTAAATGTGTGGATACATACTCAGCCTCACTTGTAATCCAAGAACTGTGAAACAAAATAAGAATGAGATTTCCATACCTTGCTCCTCCCTTATCAGATTGGCAAAGGTTAAAATAAAAAAAGAATGAAAATATCCAGTGTTGTCATGGGTATGAGGAAATGGTCACTTCCAGACATTGTTTGAGAGAAATTTAAATCTGTACAGATCTGTTTAGAAATAATTTCTAATATGTATGTAAATTGTAGCTGTGTATACCTTCTGATCCAGCAATTCCACTGTTGGGAATTTATCCCTAAAAAAATTTAGATACATGTGCAAAGATGTACCTATTAATATGCTGGTTTAAATACATACAGTGGAATTCTATGCCAGTTGCCTTGTTACATATATTTTTATTTTTTTGAATGGGTGGCAGATCCAAGTCGTTCAAAATTCAATGGGGAGGAGATTGGACAAGATGGTGGCATAGGGAGGAATGGAATTTGGTCAGTCCCCTGGAACAGCTAAGAAACAACAAGGAACAACTAGTAAATAATTTGGAATAACTGCTGGGGTACAACTGAGAATGTCCACACATCATACACCAACCTGGATTGGGAGGAATGCCTGGGATTGCAGCGTAAAAGCTGTGGAACTGCGTCAAGAGCCCCTTACCTCCTTGGCAGGGTAGGCCGCAAAATCTCACTGTGGTACAAACTAGCAGCACTCTCTGAGTGAGTGAAAATAGCTCAGCTGAGCTCCAACTGGGGTTTTAATTAACAAATGTGGACTGATGCCACAAACTATGAACCTCCAACAAGCAGACAGAAGCTTTTAGTGATGACTGACCTTGAAGAACCAGGAGACTCATCTGTTTTGGTGTGTGTGGGGGGTGTTACCTCTGGCTGATGAGTGAAACTGGGGGGCCATGTACTGGCTCCAAAAGGGGGCTTTCTGTCCCTTTTTCTCTCTCTCAACCTGTGGGGCTCAGAGAGCTGCAGCCATTTTCAGTTCACAGTGCTCTGACCCAGACAGGGGAGGTGATAACAGAGTCAGAGAGACCACAATTCAAATGCAGATGATAACTTCCTAGGGGGTGTATCTTCCCTAAGAGTAAGGAGGTGGGGCCCAGCTTTCCCTTCAGAACCAGACACCAGAGCCTGGGGGAAAACAGCCAAAACAGGAACTAAGGAGGCCACACCTCCTTACCCCAGTTGGGAGCGACAGGCTGATAGGTGCCACCTGCTGGGCAGGTTAGGAAAAGCACAGCAACTGGAAACCTCACAGGAAAGTCTGTCATTTCTTTAAGATACACACTGAATATAACCCCATTCTGAGACCTGAACTCATTCTAGTCTGGGAAAATCTGACTCAGGTAACCAAGAAAACCAGATGCCTAGACAACAGAAAACTACAATCTCTACTAGGAAAAAGGAAGATATGGCCCAAAGGAACAAATTACACCTCAATCAAGATACAGTTGAGATATTGTTTCACTTTAATGAAACAATCTTGTAAAGATTTTCAAAGAAATATGGTAAATCAAATCAAAAACCAAATCAACGAGTTCAGGGAAGATATAACAAAAGAGATGAAGGTTATAAAGAAAACACAGGGCGAACATAAGGTAGAAATTGAAGGTTTGAAAAAACAACTGGCAGAATCTATGGAAATGAAAGACACAACACAAGAGATGAAAACCACTGTGGAAACATACAACAACAGATCTCAAGAGGCAGAAGAAAATGCTCAGGAACTGGAGAACAAGATACCTGAAATCCTACATACAGAAGACAAAGAAAAGAATGGAAAAATATGATCAGTGTCTCAGGGAACTGAATGACAATGTGAAATACATGAATGTATATGTCATGGGTGTCCCATAAGGAAAAGAGAAGGGAAAAGGGGCAGAAGCAGTAATAGAGGAAATAATCAATGAAAATTTCCCATCTCTTCTGAAAGACATAAAATTAGGTATCCAAGAAATGCGACGTACCCCAAACAGAATAGACATGAATGGACTTATGCCAAGACACTTAATAATCAGATTATCAAACGTCAGAGACATAGAGAGAATCCTGAAAGCAGCAAGAGAAAAGCTATCCATCACATACAAAGGAAGCTTGATAAGACTATGTGCAGATTTATCAGTAGAAACCATGGAGGCAAGAAGGAAGTGGGGCGATATATTTGAGATACTGAAAGAGAAAAACTGCCAACCAAGAATCCTATATCCAGCAAAACTGTCCTTCAAATATGAGGGAGAGTTTAAAATATTCTGACAGACAATGACAGAATTTGTGAACAAGATACCTGCGCTACAGTTAGTACTAAAGAGAGCACTACAGACAGATAGGAAAAGACAGGAATGAGAGGTTTGAAACACAGTTTTGGGTGATGGTAGCACAGCAATGTAAGTACACTGAACAAAGATGACTTTGAGTATGGTTGAAAGAGGAAGGTTAGGAGCATGTGGGACACCAGAAGGAAGGAGGAAAGATAAAGACTGGGAATGTATAACTCAGTGAAACCTAGAGTGCTCAACAATTGTGGTAAAATGTACAAATACGTTTTTACATGAGGGAGAGCAAATGAATGTCAACCTTGCAAGGTGTTAGAAATAGGGTGGGATTGGGGAAAAAATACATTCAATGCAAAGTAGAGACTATAGTTAACAGAAACATTGTATTATGCTTCCTTTAGTGTAACAAAGGCAATATACCAAAGCTAAATGCCTATAAGAGGAGGACATAAGGGAGAGGTATGGGACTCTTGGCATTGGTGATGTTGTCTGTCTCTTTTTTTTCTGTTTTAGTTGAATTCTATCTTTCCTTTCGTCCCTTTTTAGCTGTCATTTTTTTTTCTTTTTCTTTTGTGTCTCTACCTTCTTTGACTCTTCCTCCTTCTTTGTGGAAGAAATGGAGATGTCCTTATAGAGATAGTGGTGATGGTGAATACATAAATATGTAACTATATGGGAACCATTGGTTGTTTACTTAGGACGAAAAGTATGGTGGGTTAACAAAACTGTCTTAAAAAAAAAACAAGTTGATGAAGAAACCTTGAGGGTACTATATTGAGTGAAATAAGTCAGACACATAAGGACAAATATTTTATGGTCTCACTGATATGAACTAATTATAATATGTAAACACATAGACATGAAAAATAAGTTAACAGAATGTAGAACGAGGCTAAATAATGGGGAATGGTTGCTTATTATGAGCAGAATGTTCAACTAGGTTGAAACTAGGTGTTTGGAAGTGGACAGAGATGATGGTAGCACGTTATTGTGAGAATAACTAACAGTGCTGAATGGTGTATGAATGTGGTGGTAAGGGGGAGCTTAGAGTCATGTATGTCACCAGAAGGAAAGTTGGAGGTTAAAATATGGGAATGTATAAAATGGTGAATCTTGTGGTAGACAACATCCGTGATTAACTGTATAAATATTTGAAATCTCTTTCATGAACTAGAGCAAATGCATGACGCTATAAATGGAAGCTAATAATAGAGGGGTATATATGGAAAAAAATATACCTATTGCAAACTATGTATTACAGTTCAGTTAACAGTGTTTTAACATTCTTTCATCAACAGTAACAAATGTACTATACCAATACTATGAGTCAGTAATAGAGGGGGTTGGTTGGGGGTAGGGGAGGAATTGAGTTTTCTTTTTTGTCTTTATTTCTTTTCTGGAGTAATGAAAATGTTCTAAAAATTGGAAAAAAAATTAATTGTGGTGATGGATGCACAGTTGTATGATGGTACCATGGGCAATTGATAGTGCACTTCGGATCTTTGTATAATTGTATGGTATGTGAACAATCTCAATAAAATTAAATTTAAAAAAATCAAAAAATTCAATGGGGAGTGACTGCTAATGGGTATGGAGTTTCTCTTTGAGAAGATGAAAATATTCTAGAGTTAATTGGTGGTGATTGATGTATAATTTTTGTGAATTTTTTAAAAACCACTCAGTATACACTTTAAATGAATGAACTTTATGATATGTGAATTATATCTCATTAAAAAAATTAAAATAGAATAAAATAGAGTAAAAACTTCTTCATATAACTTGTCCCTTAACCGTTCAAGTTCTTCTCCTCTTCCTACATTTATAATTTCTTATGTAACTTTCCCAATTTTTAAATTTCTTTAGAATATTGTATTTACTTAAAATTCATAACAAATATTATTTCTTCTCCTTTAAGAAAATTGTAGCAAATTGAACACAGTGTTATGTATCCAAGTAGACATCTTTGAAGTCTGTTTCATTTTTAGGCTAAAAAAAAGTCTATTTTTTATTACAGAAGGCTTACATGCTGACTATAGAAGATTTAGACAGTACCAAAAAACAGAAAAAAAAAAAAAAAAAGTAAAAAACAGCAGAGATAGCCATAGGTAATTGTTTACATCTTTTCTGATTTTTCTTTTCATATATACATTCTCTTTTAAATTAGAAACAGGGTCATCCTATACTTGCTCTTATAGAGTCTGCTTTTTTATACATATAAACAACACGTGACTTTTTTTCATCAGTAAATGTTACTTAGATTGTTATTTTTAATTGATGCATAGTATTGAATAGTGTGGACATTTCTTATTTATTCTTAATCCATCACTTATTAATATCCATTTAGGTTTATTCTGAGTTTGAAACTATTATAAATGGTGAGTTTGTATATACGTCTTTGTACACTTGGCAAATCATTTTCTTGAGATATTTACTGTACTGCTGTTGTGCAGTCTGTCAGTATTTTAAACAATGTATGTTTTTAAACACACACCAGAAAGATTTCCTTGATGTATAAATTCTGTTTAAGTATAGTATAGGTATTAGTATCTTTATTTTAAATATGAGGAATCTGAAACCCAGAAAGATGGCAACACCGTGAGGGCTGGAACCAAAACTCAGGTCTTCTGATCGTGGTTTAGAGTTCTTTTTGCTGTAGCATACTGCTAGACTTCATCTAGAAAACAGGCATATTACTTCCTACTTGATGAAACATCCTTTGGAATTCTTTGTACAATATGCTGGAATTTACTTATTCTTTCATAATGAAGGTTCATATAATTTCATTACAGATGCATGCATTAAGGATATGTCCTCTCTCTCAAACATTAATTTATCTGCATTAATGTCTTCATTTAATTACTTACCCATATTGTTACCTTAAACCTTGTATAAAAAGCTCACACGTTCTCTGTTTTTTTTTAAGCTTCAAGTTATGTTATTACCCCAGAGCAGTACTAGTATCAGTGTGTTGGGAGGATTACTCTGGTCTGAATGCCAGCACTGTCACTTACTTAATGTGATCTCGGACAAGTTACTTATAAACCTACCTAAGCGTGGTTTCTTCATCAATAAAATTAAAATAACAGTACCTGTGTCATAGTAAGGATTAAGTGAATTAGCGTGAAAAAAGTGGTTGGCACAATTGGGCATTAGAAACCACATATTAAATGTTAGTATTTCTTATTTAATGTTTACAATACATAAAAATCATTTTGTGCCAATCATTTTGTGCCTTGATATCCTTCGTGCTTTTTGTTGAACTTTTTTGAGTGAATGTGTTTGCAGTCCTGCAGATTTCCCGTCTTCCCCCTTCCCTCAACTTCAATTCCTGTGTATTTCAGTCTATTAATTTTGAACAGTCTTTATTTTATTGTGGTTTATGCAAAGTGAGGAGCTGCCATACTTACTTAATTTATTTTGCTTCTGTTGGGAATAAACACAAGTTGAATCATATTTTGCAGATTATTTCTTCCTTTTTTTTTCCTTTAGAAAATGTAAAACAGAATAATGTTAATTCTAGTTTGCTAAATGCAGAGTTCGGCGAGCTGTTGTGGTTAATTTTTTTACTTTTCCCAAAGGGTTAAAGAAGCTGTTCCATTTTTGCTACTTGAGAAGGAAGGCTGACAGGGATTTCTTTTCATCTTTTCTCTAGCACATGCAGATGACAATCCAGGCTCTCCAGGATGAGTTGCGGATCCAGAGAGACCTGAATCAGCTATTTCAGCAAGATAGCAGCAGTAGGACTGGTGAACCTTGTGTGGCAGAGCTGACGGAGGAGAACTTTCAGAGGTTGCATGCTGAGCATGAGCGGCAGGCCAAGGAGCTGTTTCTTCTTCGAAAGACACTGGAGGAAATGGAGCTGCGTATTGAAACTCAGAAGCAAACCCTGAATGCTCGGGATGAATCCATTAAGAAGCTTCTGGAGATGTTGCAGAGCAAAGGACTTTCTGCCAAGGCTACTGAGGAAGACCATGAGAGAACAAGACGACTAGCAGAGGCAGAGATGCATGTACACCACCTGGAGAGCCTTTTGGAGCAGAAGGAAAAAGAGAATAATATGTTGAGAGAGGTGAGCAACTGCTTTTTAAATATTTATGACCTGAATATCTTTTATTTTTCTTATTAGTCAGCATCTTGGCCTAGATGAATTTGTGTGTTCTACTGTGCTAGTGGAAGGGAATTCCTTTTTTTGTATTTAGTGCTTCACTGATCTCTGTTCTGATTTGCTGTCTTAATGGAATGGCATTGTCTGGTACATATGCTGGCTTAGTAAGTGTCTGAGTCTTTTTTTGACACCCCCCTCCCCCACCCCCGATTTCTGTATACTCGTTTGTTGCACAGAATTTTCTTGGTTTGTTACTCATCTCTAAATGGAGATACATGCAACAAAACCAGAATCAGAGCAGTTGTCTGTTGCTCAGTTTTAAAAATTAATAAGGTAAAGTAAATGGTTACCTCAGTTTAGGTGTGCTTATGAAGTCCTTGGCAGCAGTAATGGATGGTTGCCCTGTGGTTTCCCTGGAAACCATTGCCTTGCTGTAAAAGATATGTAGTAGAAATCATTTGCTGCCAAGGAGGCACAGCTAAAAAGAATGATACAGAGGCACACTGTCATTTATTTTTTAGAGAGGAAAGCCATACTTTAGCTGACCACTCTGCCTCTTTGATAATTTTTTACTTTTCAGGTTCTTCATAAATGAAAAATTCATCTTACACTGAATTAAAAAAAAACAAAAACAGCTATGGTAGCTTCTCTGTTTTTTGGTCAGAGACTTCAGATAATTTTCACATTTGTATAGCAAGTGCATAGGGAGTGGTAAAGTTTATTACTAGCTGAAACCTAGACAATTTACAAGGGGCAGATCTGGACTGGCAGCTGACACAACCTTCGCAGTGGAAGCGTAACATAAAGATAAGAGCAACAAATAATTTAAGGTGAAAAATGTAATTGTAGTCCCTTGTAAGCTGGGCTTATCAAAAGTGTGAATGAAGATAGTATAAATAGATAAATATAAGGAGATATTGAAAACGATTAGGCAAGCAATAAGGGGGTGATAGGAGGTGATATATATCAGCTCTCCATCTCTGTCTTACCCACTAAATACTCAAGGACCTACTCATTATAAAAGAAGGGTAAGAGTTTACATAGTTCTGTGAATGTAATCAAAGAGAAAAGCCCACTTTCACCAGCTAGTAAACATGGGAAGACTAATATAGAGATGTCACTTTTTCCCAAATCTATAGATTGAATACTCTTGAAACATGCGTAAATGATTTTGCAGTTTTTTTGCAAGATGAACAATGCAGGAACGTTTTCCTAAGCAGATGATGATAAATGTAGTTTAAACTCATTGGCATAAAAATGATGTGGTACTGGCACAACATTAGCTAGGTCAACAAAACAGAATATAGAGTCCAGAAATAATAATATGATACATGATGAATAATAACATACATGATGAATGTTTTGGGATAATGGACATCCATTTGGAAAAAGGTTACCTAGTTATAGCAAATTAAATTCTAGATGAAATAAAGAGCTATTTTTTAAAAACTAAAAACATTAAAGGAAAATGTAGGTGAAAAACTTAATACAATCTTGTGATAGGAAAGAATTATTTCCAGAGCATGAACTTTAAAAATTAAACTTGTATATGTTAGAAAATACAGTTAACAAAGTTAAAATGGTAATTTAAAGTTTTATAATATGTGATCAGACTACATAAAGATTGTTTCCACAACAATAAGATGCTAGAGGTTCTTTTTCTCATTTTTTCAACAAATGTTTATTGAGCCTCTAATATGCATTTGATCCTGGGATAGGCATTTTTATATCGGAACACAGGGTCTCTGTGCTCCTAGAACTTAAAAATCTAGTGGGAGAGAGACAGTAAACTCGTAATTATGGGATGAAAGAAATGAGTTCGGTAAAGTGCTCTTTATGTTTGGGGAGGGGATTTCTGCAAACAGAGTGATCAGGTAATGTTTTTGAGGAGATGCCTTTAAGTGGAGATTGAAAGGAAGGGAAAGGAGCCAGACTTGCTGAGAGCTTGGGTAAAATCACTTCATGAAGGATTAATAGTTTCAAAGGCCTGATAGGAAGGAGTTTTGAGGGAACAGAAGGCGGCCAGAGGGAGGATCATGAGATGAGAGGTTGGAGAGGGTGCCAGGGCCAGATTCATTCATTCTATTCATCAGATATTTATTGGGCACCTATCATGTATAAGGTACTGGGGATAAAGCAGTAAACAATATCTGTGTTCTCTAGGTGACAGAGTTCCTGCCTTCATGGTACTTTGAAAAGACAACAGTTTTACTCAAAATCCAAGAGAAAACCCTTCAAGTTTAATGAAGGAAGCAACATGATCTGATTTATGTTTTAAAATTTACTCTAGTTTTGTTGAAAATAAATGGGGAGGGGGGAGCTAGTAAGGAACTCAACTCAACTGCTCTAATGTAGGTTAGATGAATGGCAACTTGTAATGGCTGTTGAAATGACTTGTGTTACTAGTGTATCAGGAAAGGCAAAAAGAATTGTGGGTTTGCGACACCAGGATATCCAGAGATTTTATTACTTATTGGCATTATCATTTATCTTTTTAAAAATTGGTATCTCATCACTTATAATTCTCAAAGTTTTCCTCATTTTAACAGTATGAAATTGGGTGGCATTTTACAGTTTCTGTCAGCAAGGTAGCAGTCCTGACGTATTTGAACACAGTTATGGCTGTTCATTTTGTCATCCATTTCAGTTGAATTATGAGCATTGTTGTTATTTCTCATGTTAGCTTTAATTGTTGCAAATTTTGTTTTCAGTATTATGCTGTGAATAAGCATTAAATAAAAACAGTTATTGGGTATGGACAAAGTTATGGAAAAGGCTAATAATGTGTGATTAAACTCTTTAATTTAAAAAGAGCTCTTGAAATCAGTATAAAATAAATGTTCTAAATTATAAAGCTTTATGTCAATGTGAGGCACTCTTCCCCTTTCTTACCAGCATATAAAATAATGGTACATTTTACAATCAATGGCATCTTAGCTTTGATGAAACATGGTAATATTAAATGGCATTTGTATGGATTAACAATTGTGATTCATTTTCCATTTTGCTTGTGAACACGATTCTGTAGATAACAGGTAATTTCCCCCAAAAAGCCAAAGAGGAAAAAGTAAAATTTAGATTAAGAATTGTATTTTCTATTTTTTAGTGAAATTACATTGTTGTGACTGTATGTGATTTCATTATGTTTTGCTATAGCACCTTTCTTTTGATTGAAGAAGAGTAAGGACATCTAGTGGACAAATATTGAACTATATTCAGGACTGGTTAGTTGGTGCTTGGGCATATGAAGTCTTAAAAAGCTTTATAGGTTATACAACAAAATTTGAGAGTGAAACTTTGGTTCTCAGACTATTGGCCAAGGATACCTAAGAGATTATGGATTTTTGAATCTACAACCATTTGCATACCAAGCATTGTCTGTAGGCCAATAAAGAATATATTTTTTTAAAAAAATGTAGATAAATGTAAAAAGTGTTGTGAGAAATAACATACAATTTGTTTTAAAACATAATTGTATTCATGCTAGTTTTAGGTCTCTATAACATTTTCATCAACAAACCTTGGTAGTACAATGGCTATCATGTTAGGGTTTGCAGAAATGTTTGAGATTAAAAAGCCTTATCATATGGATAGGTTCTAGGCTAGGAATTCTGAATCTAACTAGCACTTCTGAAGAATGCTATTAGTATCACTGGCAGTTGTAAAGTAAAAGCAGAGGAGATTAGAATAAAAAAATAGAGAGATATATAGGGAGAGAAAAAATAGAAAAAATATACAAAGAAAAAGGGGTCATATTTTTGACGTTTTGTAGTGATTTTTGAGAAATAAGAACAGATGCATATCTTATTTATTTAGTTTATTCCCCCTCCCCTGGTTTCCAGTTTGACGGGAAGATAAGTTTTCTCAGCATAATGGCATTACTGGAGATAGTAAAGGTTTAAAGTACAATGCTGAGCTAAGAAACAAAAAGTGGTGAGGATTCTTTCTGTTTAGCTTCTGTTTTCTTTATTTCTGCCTCCTCTGTGTTGTGAGTACATTAAGCCCAGAAATTGTGAAGGGACTTCACAAACAATCCTGAACTTCTACCCCTGAACCAAGGTTGCTGAAGGCTAAAACTTGAAACTTGAAAAAAAGAAATTTCAGACATAAGTACTATTTTTTAGTTACAGGTATCTCCTTTCTCTCAGTTGTCTAAGTAAAATTGACTTGCATTAAAAAAAAAAAAGAAACTAAAGAAAGGGAGAAACATGAAATTTTGTTTCTAACCTTTTTTTTTTTTTATTAACTCCAGATTAGTCAATATCCTTTAGTAAATTAATGAGAGCAAATGAGCAATTAAACAAATCTACCACAGTTAACAATATATCAGGATCCAGATCATTCTACCTCTATTTTAATTTATTTTTGAGTGAAAATTTTCAGGTCTGTAAGGACAGAAATAAAGTGAGCAAAGAGCATGTTCTTCCTCTTAAAAAATTAAAAAATTCTGCCACGAGTATATTCATTTCTATTCCCAGAGTCTCTTCTCTTTATTACCAGTATATGAGTCAGAGGCTTGATGTGCTGAGTGGGAAAAAGGAGTTTTATCAGCTCACTAACTGGAAGATGTATTCATAATGAGATATAATGTGCAGGCGTCTGAACTGAAATTCGTTACCAGTGATGGGCTTTAAAATGTCTTAATAGGAAAGTTTTATGCCTGTGGATGGTTTAAAATGCATCCTAGTTCCTTATTGTATGTAGAGAAGGATTATTTATTCAATTGGATTTCTATTTTCTTTTTATTTTGCTTGTATGCTTGCTAGGATTTAAAATGAAATTGTAATAGTTTTATCTTTGAGTAAAGTAATTCAAATTTGGAATTAGGTAGTGGAGAAGAGAAGTCAGAAGAAATAAGTTCAAAATCTGAATTGTAAGGTATTTTACAGAAATGCAGTTTTAATATTTTCAAGTAGGTATAGAAATCCCAAGGAAAAATTATGTAAACTCTAAGTTGTGAGGTTTTATTGATAGACAAAGATTATTTGTGTGTTAAGTGTTGGAATGGAAGAAAACAGATAGATTCAAGAGATTTTTTAAACTTTTTTTTGATGTAGAACAGATATAAGAAATGATATAAAACAAATGTATAGCTTAATAAAGTAAAAACCCTTGTAACCATTACCCAGGTCTAGAAGTAGAACTTTAATAGCTATCCAGAAGCCCTTCAAGTGTTCCATCCCACTCAAAACCCTCTCCCTTCCCTCTAAAATTAACCACTATTCTGACTTTTATTGTAATCACTCCCTTGTTTTCCCTTATAGTTATTGCCTATATCCCTAATACTATAGTATTATTATATTATATTGTATTATATATTACATTAATAATATCACCCCTAAATATTATTATTTAGCTTATCTTTAAATCTCCTATTCTACAGATTCCACCTTTTTTTTTCCTCAGGCAATTCAATCATTTCTTTGTCTATTAGGTGGAAGAGTAATTTCTATCATCTTTGTAAGTTCTGGTTTATATCAGTTGAATGATTTTTCTCCTGGTCATAGGTCATTTTTAAAAATTTTTTTTTATTTTTTTATTTTTTTGCTTTTCTGGGTATTAAGTAATTTTTAATTGTTTAATAGATATTATGGATGCTAGGTTGTTAAGTGTCTGGATTTCTTGCCTTCCTTAACAAACTGTTGTTTTGTCTTGAAGGAATTAATTTACTTGAGGATTAACTTCATCCTTTCAAGCCTTGCTTTTAACTCTGTTAAGATTGGTATGGAATAGCTCTCCGTAGGGCTAGGTGACTCTACTTCTAGGGCTTGTCCTTTTTAGTGTCTCTACTGAATGCCTCTGGTGTTCTCTCCACTCTGCTGTTTGGAACTTGATTTTTTCCAGCCCCAGGCGAGAGCAGGTGGTTGCTCAACTCATAGCTCCTTGATAGTTGTTCTTTCCCCAGTAGTTATTCTTTACCTGCCCTACACATGCATAACTTTGTATTTGGCCAGAGACTCAAGGGGATCCCAGTCAGATTAGACATAACTTCTTCTTCTTTTTTAAATGCAATTTTAGTGAGGTATATTCACATAACATACAATCATTCAAAGTGTACAATCAGTTGTTCCCGGTATCGTCATATAATTGTGCATTCATCACCACAATTTTTGAACATTTTCATTACTCCAAAAAATAAAATTAAAATGAACATCCAAAACATCCCATTCCCCTACTCCCCCTCATTGTTCATTTACTTTTTTTAAATGCAGTTTTATTGAGATATATTCACACATCCTACAGTCATCCACAGTGTACAATCAGTTATTCACAGCACCATCATACATTTGTGCATTCATCACCAGAATCAATTTGTGAACCTTTTCCTTACTCCAAAATAAAAATAAAAGCAAAAAAGAACACCTAAATTTTTCCATCCTCTCCATCCCACCCTATTCTGCATTTATTTTTTGTCCCCATTTTTCCACTTATTTGTCCGTACACTGGATAAAGGGAGTGTGAGCCACAAGGTTTTCACAATTACACAGTCACACTGTGCAAGCTAGAATCAAGGTCACTGGGTTGCAGTTTGACAGCTTCAGATATTTCCCTCTAGCCATCCCAACACACTAAAAACTAAAAAGTGTTATCTATGTAGTGCATAAGAATACCCTCCGGAGTTACCTCTTGACTCCGTTTGAAATGTCTCAGCCACTGGAACCTTATTTTGTTTCATCTCTCTTCCACCTTTTGGTCAAGAAGATCCTCTCAGTCTCACAGTGTTCGGTCCAGGCTCATCCCCAAGAGCTGTTTCCTGCATTGCCAGGGGGATTTACACCCTGGATTAGACATTACTTCTTTTTTGGCAATCTTCTCTCTGTGTATTTCTACTGCCTTAGGACTCTCAACCACTGATCTGTCTTCTAAGCTCTGTGAAATTGCTGTACTCTCTTTGTGCCTCCAGACAGAAAGCCCCAGCTATCATCTTGTTTGTTTCTCCTGTCTCAGGGATCATAGTCTTGTGATGTTTTTGTCTAATATCTGAAGACAGTTATTTCATACATTTTGTCTAATTTCATTGTAGTTTATGACAGGAAGGCCAGTCTTGTATCTGTTACCTCTAATTGATCATATCATGTTGATCTTGTAGGGAGTGAGAGGTATACGAGATATACTGGGAAACCCATTGAAGGATTTAAAGCAGATGAGTTTGAGTTACTATTAGACATCTAAATAGAGATGTGTAATGGGTAGCTGGATATATGAGTCTTGCTATCAGAGCAGAGGTCAGGCCTAGAAATTCACCATCATCTTGATTGTATTTATTTATTTATTATTATTTTTTTGAGTATTATCTTAGACAAGACATGGCACACAAGGTCTGGTAGCTTCATGCCTGCCAGTTTTTTTTTCTTAATGCATTTTATTGAAATATATTCATACACCATGCAATCATCCAAAGTGTACAGTTGTTCACAGCACCATCACATAGTTGTGTGCCCACCACCACAATCAATTTTTGAACATTTTTATTACTTCAAAAAATAAAAATAAGAATAAAAATAAAAGTGAAAAGCAACAACTCAAACATCCCAAATCCCTCCTCCCCCCACACCATTCATCTACTCCCTGTCCCCATTTTTCCACTCATCTGTCCATACACTGGCTAAAAGGTGTATGAGTAACAAGGCCCTCACATTGATGTAGATTAAGAGAGTGTAGATGGAAAGGAGAAAAGGGTTTAGGACTAATCAGCTAGGCAGTATAACAGTTAGAGGTGTAGTTTAGGAAGAATTATCCTGAAGGAAAACAGAGAAGGAGCAATTGGAAAGGTAGAAAAAAAAACATTAGAATATGGTGTCTTAGTAGTCAAGAGAAAACATGTATCAAGGAGGGAGTGGGCCACTGGTTTGAATGCCTAAGAGTTATAGTAAGATGAGAACAGAAATGATTTGGCAACCTGAAATTCACTGGTTATCTTGATGACTACTTTAAATGGATGGATAGAGAAAAAAGCCAAATTAGGTGCTTTCATGACTAAGGGGATCTTGTATGTCTGAAATGTTTCTTTATTAATTAAAACAAAACAGTGAATGGAAGATGAGGAAGGAGACACAGGTGGTGTAGAACAGCAATCTTCAGGCTTAGGTATTTGTACATTTTGGAGTTTTTTTAAGGCTTTCCAGAGTATGTGGCAAGAATGGAGAGCAATTCTAGATTCTCAACTTCCATTTGTCCTTATTTCCTGTATTTTAGCTGGCTAAGAACATATCTGAGTTCTTTCCTACCTCACCTTTTAAAATTGCGCTTTGCCCACTCTAACTCCTACTTATTCTTCAGCTCTCAGCTTTTCCTTAGGGAACATTCCCAGATCTCTAAACTAGGTCAGGATCCCCTAATTTTTCTCTCATAGTACTGTGGGCATTTTCTACATAGCACTTTTCACACATGAACTATACAGTTTTTTTTTTATTATTTTCTTTATATTCTTTTGACAAATGTCAAATATGACACAGATACCAAATACTACTGTGTGCTCTGTATTCTTCTAGGTGCTTGATACATCAGGGAACAAAAGAGAACAAAAAAGAAAAAGACTTGAGCACAGAGGAGACAGACAATAAACAATAAACTTAATAATAAACAGTATGCTATTAGATGGTAATAAAAGCTAAGGTAAAAATAGAGCTTGGTTAGAGGGATTGGAAGTGTATGTTGAAGGGCTAGTTGCTACTTTCAATAGAGTGATAAGGATTGGCCTCCTTGAGACTTCGATGTTTGAACAGACTTGAAGAGTTGAGGGAATAAGCTATTTAGCCTGTCTGGAAGAAGAGAGAGCCAGACTGAAGGAGCAGTGAGTTCAAAGGCCTTAAGTCAGGAGCATGACTGATGTGTTGAGGAAAAGCAAGGAGGCTAGAGTGGCTGGAGGAGACTGGTCAAAGGAGAGAATAGTAAAGGATGAGGCCAGAGAGATAATGGCGTCAGATCATATTGGGTCTGATAGGCCAGAGTAGGCACTGTGGTTTTTACTATGAGAGGTGAGGAGTTTTTGCAGATTTTTGAGCATGTTTTTACTTCTGTTTTAAAAAGATCACTTTAGCTGTTCTGTGGTAAATAGATAAACTTTGGGAGACTACTGCTGTTTTCCTGGCAAGAGATTATGGTGGCTCAGACCAGTGTGGCAGTGAAAGTAGTAAGAGGTGGTCAATTTCTGGAGATATTTTGAAAATAAGGACAAGAGGATTGCCTGATGGGTTGGATGTAGGTATAAGAGAAAGAGAGGAATCTAAAATGACTCCCGTGTTTTTGGCCTAAATGAGGGTTACCATCAACTGAGATAGAGTAGGTAAAACAGGTTTAAAGGGGAAGACCAAAAGTTCAGTTTTGGACATACTAACAGTTTGATATCCATTAGATATCCACACTGAGATGCTAAGAAGGCAGTTATATATACATATATGGATTTCAACTGAAGGTATAAATTTGGGAGTTATCATTATATGCATAATGTTGGAAGCTGTGAGATTGGATGAGATCACTAAGGGAATGAATATAGATGGAGAAGGGAGGAGGACAAAGAACTGATGCCTGGAGCACTGTTAAGGGGATGGGAAGAAAAGGAACCAGTAAGGTAGAAGGAAAAGCTAGGAGAGTTTTATGTTGTGGAAGCCAAGGGAAGAGAGTATAATTAGGAAGAGGGATTGAGCAATTTTGCCACATGTTGCTGATAGATCAAGTAAGATAGCGAATAAGAAGGAGGCATGGGTTTTAGCAATGTGGAGGTCCTCAGTGACCCTGATGAATTATTCTGGTGATTATTTGACTAAAATATATCTTTCCTACTAGACTAAAAGTTCCTTGAAAAAGGTACCAAATTTGTTATTTTTCATCATTGTATCTCTATAACTTAGCATTATTCCTGACACGAATAAATGGATAAATAGATCAGTCTCAGAAACTCTGGGAGGGCTGGAGAGCTGGTTTCAGGAGTTATATAGCCAAGAACAGTGCCTTAAATCAATCCTGCTCCTTTTTTGGTTTGGTGAAGACTATTGCTGTTGCTGCTGGGCACAGGCACAGGCACGGACACAGCAGCTTGTTCTGCTGATGCTGCTAACACTGCTTGCTACCATTAAGACCACTGCATCGCTGAGCCTAGAAATTTGAGGTAGCTGCTGCCTCTGACACCCATTTTCAGAATTGTCCCTATTTATTCATGTCCCTGCTTCTTCATGTCACAAGCTTCTGATTCAAAGTATATCTTGAATGTGTCTGTTTGTGGTGACTAAATCATGTGCCTGGGCTTTCACTGCAAGAAAGGCAGGGGAAACAAGTATCTGGCATTTTCAGCTTCTATTGTAGGAGGCAGACTCTGACTTAAAAGGTGGAATCCCCAAACATAGGAAGGAGATCAGATATCATATGATGAGAAAGAGTGATAGATGTCCACTACAGGGTGAGAGAAATAGATTTTGCAGATTGTTCATGGAAAAGTAATAAAGCTGTGGGACTAGAGTAAGGGCTACCTTGGATGGCTGCATGTGCAGGTTGTTCACCAACAAGAGTATCTTGCTGATGGAGTGAGTGGAGCCAAAAATCTATGCTTCTTGAAGAGGTTGCATCTACCCCAGAGGGGTTGCTTTTTTCTAATTCACATAACATTACCCTGTGGCCTAGTAAATTCCCTGGACTGGGGTTATAGAGAGTTCAGTTCCAAGGACAGAAACTTAGAAAAGTCTGTCTTGTGGGTAGGAAACAGGAAAGGTCACAGAATAAGCATTTACAATTAGGATAATTCTTTAATGAAAGCCAATAGAAGAATTTTAAGATGTTTCTCCCTCAGCCCTCTCTATGGTTTAAAAAAAAAAAAGTCAGCTACTAGATGGAGTTCAGGAAGTATGTGGACTGACAATAACTATTAGGTTTAGAATCAAGGAGGTCATTTATCTGATATTTTAGAGAGTGATCCTGTAGTGAGGTAAGGATGGATTTGTTCATTCATTTCTTCATCCAGCACAAGGAAGGGATGTGGAAGAGAAATAATTTTTAATGATTGCTTACTGTGTCAGTGTCTTGGGAATACAAAAGACAGATTTTCCCTTAAAGAGTTCACAGTCTTACATGTTAGGAAAATTATTCCAAATATAATGTGATAAGTGCTAAATGAGAATTATGTAGCATGTCCTATGAGAAATAACAGCAAGTGCACATAATTCAGTGTAGGAGTAGGAAGGGATTAAAAGATTCCCTTTTGAGCCAAGTCTTGAAAGATCAATAACCATCCATTATTCATTCATTCAGCATTCATTCATTAAATATTTACTAAGCACTTACCAGTATACCAGCTGCAATTCTAGGAACTTGGAATCCCCCATGAGTGAAACAAAAATCCTGGACCTTGTGAAGCTTACAGTCTTGTAGAGGGAAAAGAAAATAATACACATAATAAATAAAAAATATATATATATCAGAGGAAAAGTGCTATAGGATAAAGAAAATGTAGAGCAGTATAAAGGGGAAAAAGGACATGTGGGTCCTTTTTTTGTCAGTTTAAAATTTTAAAATCGAGAACACTGAGAATGTTAAATATTAATTTTATTATGATGAAAAATGTCAAACTTACACAAAAGTAGTGAGACTAGTATAATGAACTGCCTATACTTATCACTCAGATATACCAGTTACTAAGATTTTTCCACGCTTGTTTCATGTATTCTTTTTGTTTCTTAATTCACCAAAGATTTTAAGCAAATTCTTGACATGATGTCTTTTATCTCTGCAGACTTTTGTATGCATCTCTAAAACATATAGGCATTAAAATTTTTTTTTAATTGTGGTAACATACATAGAACATAAAATTTCCTACCACGTTCAAGTATACAATTCAGTAGTATTAATTATACTTGCAGTGTTTGGTACCATTGCTAAAACTTTTCCATCACCCCAATGAGAAATTCTGTACCCAGTAAGCATTAACTCCTCATTTTGTCCCTACCCCTGGTAACCTGTAAATCTCCTTTCTGTCTCTATGTATTTGCATATTCTTTTTTTTTTTAATTAGAGGAGTTATAGGCCTACAGAAAATACAAAGTTCCATATATCCCCCTTACACATAGTTTTCCCTATTAGTAACACTTGGCATTTAGTGTTTTACCTTTGTTAAAATTGATGAAACAATATTATTATAATTAAACCATTAAGTGTATAATCCTTAGTTTACATTGGGGTTCATCATTTGTGTTGTACACTCCTGTGGTTTTTTTTAAAATTTTATTCTAGTAATATATGTATACCTGAAATTTTCCCTCTTTTTACCATATTCAAATACCTAATTTAGAGGTGTTAATTACATTCATAATGTTGTGCTACCATCACAACCATCCCATACCAAAACTTTTCCATCACCCCAAACAGAAGCTCCATACCAATTAAGCATTAACTCCTCATTCTGCCCCCCATTCTCTACCCCTGTCCCAGCCCCTGGTAACCTATATGCTAGATTCTGACTCTGTGAATATGCTTATTCTAATTATTTCATATCAGCAAGATCATACGATATTTGTCCTTTTGTGTCTGGCATATTTCACTCAACATGATGATTCAAGGTTCATCTCATTGTAGCATATATCAGAACTTCATTCCTTTTTACAGCTAAATAATATTCCATTGTATGTGTATATCACATTTTGTTTATCCATTCATCTGTTGATGGGCTTGGATTGCTTGCACCTTTGGCTGTTGTAAATAATGCTGTGAACATTGGTGTACAAATATCTGTTTGACTCCCTGCTTTCAGTTCTTTTGGGTATATACCTAGCTAGCAATGGGATTTCTGGGCAATGTGGTAATTCCATACTTAACTTTCTGAGGAACCACCAAATTGTTTTTCATAGCGGCTGTACCATTTTATATTCTCACCAACAATGTACGAGGACTCCTGTTTCTCCACACCCACGCCAGCTCTTGTCATTTTCTGTTTTTAAAATAATAGCCATTCTACTGGGTTTAAGGTTTTATCTCATTGTAGTTTTTATTTGCATTTCCCTAATGGCTAATGATGTTGAGTATCCTTTCATGTGCTTATTCACCATTTGTATATCTTCCTTGGAGAAATGTCTATTCAAGTTCTTTCCCCATATGGGCATTTTCTTACATCACGTGTGCCAGTTTGAATGTATTGTGTCCCCCAAATGCCATTATCTTTGATGTAGTCTTGTGGGGCAGACATTTTGGTGCTGATTAGATTTGCTTGGAATGTGCCCCACCCAGCTGTGGGTGATGACTCTGATGAGATATTCCCATGGAGGCATGGCTCCGCCCATTCAGGGTGGGCCTTGATCAGTGGAGCCATATAAATGAGCTGACTCAAAGAGAAGGAACTCAGTGCAGCTGTGAGTGACGTTTTGAAGAGGAGCTTTCAATAGCTTTATGCAGTGTGCACTATTGTTAGTATGCTTATTTCTCCTTTTAAAAAGGGAGCATTTCTAATCCCATTTTTGGATCACTTGACATTCTGATTATATGTCTTGGAGTCATGTGGAAGATTGATGCACCAAGCTAGCAACGTGCTGTGGTTTCATCTGTTAGAGTAGTTGAGGTCTTTGTGACTCATTTAAAATAATGTGGCCTTCAGAGACAGTGACCATCCTCTGCTTGTATGATTGAATTAGCCTGAATGCAGTTTGTGGATTCCCTGATCCACAGGGAAAGATCAGACTGTCAGAAGGGGGTCAGAGGGTTTCAGAAGGCTGTATAATCATCTTTTGCACATAACTACTCTTCCTCCCTTCCCCTTAAAAAAAATGATAGTGAGAAGGAGGACACTTATTCACTCTCTCTCTTTTTTTTTTTTCTTGTATAGGAGATGCACAGGAGATTTGAGAATGCTCCTGATTCTGCCAAAACAAAAGCTCTGCAAACTGTTATTGAAATGAAGGTAAGTGAGACTAATAAAGGATCTTGAGCCAGTTTACATTTTTAAGTCACTGTTGGCACCTTTCATGTGTGAGTTTTAGAAAACTCACTCATTTTATAGATAGAGAGAGGAAATAGCTAAGACTGAATGAAAATTATATTTTAAAACAACTTAAGTCTAATTTTCTTTCAGTTGGAGACTTTAATTCAAATTGAACCAAAAAGAGTTATCCAGAATTTCTTTAAATCAGCTGTGCACAAATGTTTTGCTCTCAGGACCCATTTATTCTCTTAGAAAGAGGCTCGCTTCATTCAATTTTTAAGGAAATGTCTGCCAAATATTGAGTCTCAGAAACCACAGTCTGTCTCTTACTTTTTTTCCTTTTAGGAAGAAATAGTGTTCTATGAAAAAAGTAGCTAATTCAGCTCACAACTCGAAGCAGCACAGAAATGCTTTTCCTAGAGATGGCCACTGTACTTCAGTGTGCAGGAAAAGTCCTTCATGCCTGGTTCCCATTTCTTCACTCAGAATATAAAAAAGATGTGTACTCAAGGGCTAAGAATTATTAAAACAATTTTTACTGCTTCATCAAGGACATTCCTAAAGAGTGAAGCAATCTTTAAAACAATTCTTTTTTTTTTCCTGTGAGTGCCTGACAGTGATGAATGCAGCAATTACTAGTGTGATTTGATGCCACTGCCTTGAATTGTGCGAAGGCACTAGCAGTTTTGCCCACCATTGCTTTCATACCTTTAATGCAAATGTCAACACAGTCGAAGAGACAAATATTACCATAGCAGTATTATGGAAATAGTTTTGACCATGCAGTCTTCTTCAAAGGGTCATCTTGAAAGATGTCCATGGAGTATACTTGAAGTTACGTTAATGAATAATTACAAATCTTTAGGCTATATAGTATGGTGATTAAGAGCTTGCCCTTGGTAGTTAAACTTCTTGGATTCAGAATCTGGCTTCACTTAACCAATTCTATGACATAGAACAAGTTACCTAACATCTCTATGCCTCAATTTCTTTTTCAATGAAATGGCAATAATTATACTGTCCATCCTGTGGATTGTTTTGAGGTTTAAATTAGTTATAGCATGTAAAACACTTTGAACAGGACCTGGCACATAGTAAATATTCAATGAGTGTTAGCTGCTGCTGCTGCTGTTACTAGGACTAACACTGTTAACAGAACTAAGAAATGTTTTAAGACCACTTCACTGTCTAAGGATATCCTTGGTGAAGCAGTAGAAATTATTTTAATAATTCTTAGCCCTTGGATACACATCTTTTTGATATTCTGAATTAAGAAATGGGAACTAGGCATGAAGGATTTTTCCTGCACGCTGAAGTACAATGGTCGTCCCTAGGAAAAGCACTTCTGTGCTGCTTTGAATTGTGAGCTGAATTAGCTACTTTTTCATTGAACGCTTTTTTTGCTTGAAAGGAATAACTGAGAGACAATGTCTCTCATGTTTTTTTTTTACCCTCTTCTTCCTCCCCTACCTTTTTCTTTTTTTTTTAATTTCTTGATATCCCTTAAAAAACTTGACACTATATTTTGTATTGTGAGCCTGCATTTAATATTTGCTGATCTGGCAAGAATATTTAGTTATTGGTATATAAATAATTTTATGTAAATAGATGCTTCTCAAGTACAGTTATGAAAACCATTCTCTTAATTTGGATTATTTTCTCTTGAAACCTTGTTTATATTGTGTGCATTTTCATTCTTAAGGGGGAAAGGATTTACCAAACAAATTCCAAATTAGTGGATACTGGCTTCTTTGTAATTAGATAATTAGTAGTTTTGGAAATAACCTTGTAAAGGGCCTTTAAAATTGTTTAATTGCATGGTTTTAACTTATTCACATTCCCACAAATTTATTTGTACATTTTATTTCTTGCTTCCTCTCTACACCTAGGATTAAAACACATGAATGTACCTATATTCACAAAAATTTTATTATAGTAACATATATACAACATAAACACAAAAATTGTTCCTTTAATCACCTTTCGACCAAATGGGGAAGTGTAATGTTATTAATTGGCAATGGATCTGTTTTAAGTGGTGGTAACCTTCACCTTTCTGCTAAGAAGCAGAAAGTTCTTGATGGCCCAGTGGGGTCAGGTGTATATTATCTTGAAATCATAACTGAAATAGCTCAGTTACTGAGAGAATGGCATGAGCTTGAGAGAATGATGAAGATCTAGAATAGTCTTTGGGGGAAATGGGAAAGGAAGATGACTGGTAGACAATAAAAGAGCCCAACAACTGCAAGGTGATGTAATTTTCTTTATTCCCTTCCCCTTTCTTTCCTCCTTCTCTCCTTCCTTGCCTGACCCTCTTTCTCCGCTTCCTCCTCCCCCTCTTCTCTACTTCTCTTCTTTTTCCTTTATCAGGGGAAGCAGAGAGTTACTCTACTTCAGGGTTAGAGTTTTGCTTTGTAGATGTAGCAGAATGATGGGGATGTAAATGAATCAGAGGTAATGTTGAAAGAGTAGTTTAATGATCAGTCCTGGAATGTAGACTAGATATGGAAGGAAGATAATTCAGAATTGACTGAGATTGGGAGAAAATGTAAAAGTTAAGGAAGTAGAGCTCTCAGTGAGGGGGAAGGACAGGAAATAATGAGAGTGAGGGTATGGCAGACCTGGTAAGAGAGTCTTGGGTGATATTAGAATCTGGAGTGTGGTCCTGTAAACTGGATAGCTGAAATGGACTGGAGGATGAGTTCATTGGAACTAAGGAGGTCAAGAAATTGTGACATTGAAATCCTAGGATGATGGCAAGAGGGACAAATGAAGGGAAGATCATGAGCCAGGTGGCAGACGTCATAAAATGGGCAGGAGTGATTGGGATGGTTGCAGTGAGGGGGGTATGTGAAACTGAGTATGAGCTTTAAATAAAGGGAAGAAACATCGTTGAGGAAACAAGAGAATGCTGATACTTTCCCCCTGTTAGAGGCCTTCACTGGAGAGAGTTTCAGGAAATTATATCCTTTGGAGAAACCAGGTTTTACTTGGGACAAGAAGACAACCTCTGCAAAAAAGTTAAGGATTTGGGAGAATTTAACAATGAGCAGAGGGTTTCAATTGGTTCAGTAGGATTGGCTAATCAATGATGTGAGAGCCAGGGTTGGGAAAGGGCAGAACAGTAAGGTGATAAGGGTTTGATTTATGTAGCTATTATAAATTCTAGGAGAAAGAAGCTTGATTGGAGGAATTTTTCTCAAATAAACCTAGCCTAGGTAGAGATCAAATTGGTGCTAAAACTAGCCCAGAGTATCATGTATTAATTTTCTGGCCTGATTTCAGAGAGTAAGTAGCCTGGTAGGTTCTTTTTCTGGGCAGTCATTGCCTGCCTGATGGTTTTCAGAGCTGCAGTCATGGGCCCTTTTCAGGGAGAAACTTTTATGGGTGCATGTTTTGGTAATAGAGATGCTGATCTGGGCAAGAACTGCCTCTCTGTCTGTGTTGGGGATGGGGGAAAGCCCATGGCAAGGACTTTTTTTGGGTAGAGGCTGTCTTGTGATTTGCAGAGCTGGAGTTGTAATGAGTGCTCTCTCCTTAGCTGGGGGCTATATTGTCTTTTGTGGCCCAAGCACCAGTGGTGCTAGAAATACACTCCCTCTTTCAACTGGCCCCCTTTCCTTACCACCCAGGAGAACTCATATTTCACTTTCATTTACAGGTTAGTCACATGCATATTCTTTGTATTTTAAGGTCATTTTTGAGGGACTATGTCTTGATATTTCCAGAAAGATAAGTGCAATTGAAGTACCTTACTTTTCATGGGCCCGGAGATTGTATGGGACCCATTAGTTTTAAATGAGTGAATGAAAATCCTGGTTTGGGTTTAGAAATATGTTTAATTTGAATAGATTTGTCACTGGACATTTTTGTTGTATTTTTTTTTTTTTTTGGCAGTGGCTGTATGCACTAATACTGACATTCATATCTGCCGAGCTCTAGCTCTGAGTTTCAGGTGTCTCAGAGATATGCATTGTTCCAGAGACCAATCAGGTTATACGCTAGGGGATCAGCATCTCAAAGTTTAGAGATAGGCATTACAATTCAGGGATAGAGTTAACTGCTGTAAGAGCTTACAATCTAGGGACTATTACAATTATTATGTCCACGTTAGGCTATGTTCTAAGATTCAATTCTGAGTTTACACATTGTAGTTAGTCCATATTAGTGAGGCATCATCCCTCTCACCATGTTTTCTCCAACACTTTTACTCCTATATATATATTTTCCTACAATTTTATAGAGTTATATTCACATACTATACACTTATCCACAGTGTACAATCAGTTGTTCATGGAATCATCATAAAGTTGTACATTTATCACCACAATCAGCACTTGAACATATTGATTACTACAAGAAAAATTGTTTTTTTTTTTTTTAGCAATAAGAAAAAAATGATAAAAAGAAAAATAATGTCATACAATACAATATACTAGTAAGGACAGCAAATAACACCACTACCAAGAATCCCTTATTCCTCCCCTATATCCCCCTCTCATATACATTTAGCATTGGGATATTGCCTTTGTTACATTTAATGGAGGTATTTTACAATGTTACTGTTGACCATAGACTCCAGTTTGCTTTGGTTATGTTTTTTCCTGATTGCCATCCCCTTTTCAACTCTCTACATGGTTGACATTCATTTGCTTTCCCACATGCAAAAACATTTTTATATTTGTATATTTAGTAACAGTCATTGGCCACTCCAGTTTTTGCCACGTTATACAGTCCCAGTCTTTATCATCTATCTTTACCTCTGGTGTCATACATTCTCCTATCCCACCTCTTTCAGCTTTATTCACAGACATCTTTGTTCAGTGTGTTGTAATATTTTTAAAGGAAATGTAGTGATCAAGACAGAGAGAGAACAGCCCCATCTCTCCCCTGAACCTGAAAAATAGCTAGTTCTAATTGTCCCTTCATGAGTTCTTAAATTCTTTTATCTATGTGCTCTTGGAATTATGACAGCAAGTGAGGTCAATCAAGAAATCCCTGAGGTAACCTGGAAAAGGATGTTAATCTCAAAATTGGTTCCCAAAGGAATGAATTCCCTAAAACTCCAAGTAAAATAAAGCTTAATACTTATTTGTGCTTTTTAATGTCTGTATTTCTTAGGTGAATAACTATATGCAACTATAGATAAAAGAGAACTAGTTAAGTGTGTAGGAGTTCTGTAATTGATGACATCTAAAGCAGTCTTGGGAATAAACTAGGTGTGACAAACAATCAAGAAATGGAATATCGAAGGATGTTCTACTAGGAGGTGATATTTGTGGTAATGATGATTTACAATGACAGTGATTTTTTAAAATCATGAAATATTTCAAATGTATAGAGAATAGGTAAGATTTCTAGCATGATAAAATGTAATTAATATAATTCATTACTTTTGTAGAAGTATGCCTTTTAGGGGCTACCAAGTATAATTTTAGAATTTCTTTTCACTAGGAATTTGCTGACCATAAAGTGTAAAGGAAACTTTCATCAGGACTTTTTTTAGTTAATTCTCTCAGCTTTAATTAAAAGGGTCCATAACCAGAGGAAGAAAAATCATATTGTAAGATTTCTCTTATATCAAGATATAAGATTCCTTGAGAATGATACCAAGTTAATAGCTAATATTCATTGAGTCCTTACTACTGCCAGCTTTTGCTAGTAAATGGCAGAGCTAAGTGAACCCAGGCAGTCAGGCTGCATGGCTTATATTCTTGGCCATTACATTATTTGATATTCCTTTGGTTTTCTTTTTTGGGGGGGAGGGGGAGGATATGGGCAAAGGTGGAGATTTCCTTGTGTACATTGTCCTCAAATTCATTTAATAAAATCTCAGTTAAATTTAAAAAAAAAAAAAAAAAAAAAAAAAGATATAAGATTCCTCCTCTCACCCAAATGGCTGTAAATGATGTATTTTACAAGCAAGGCATCAGTATATTTTTTCTGTGTATTTGTTTACCTTTATTACACTTAATATTTTTAAACACCAGGTTGCTCAACTTCTCTGAGTTTTTGTGAATATTTTAATAGGCTAAATATTCCATTGTCCTCAGGATTCAAAAATTTCCTCTATGGAACGTGGGCTCCGAGACTTGGAAGAGGAAATTCAGATGCTGAAATCAAATGGAGCTTTGAGTACTGAAGAACGGGAGGAGGAAATGAAGCAAATGGAGGTGTATCGGAGCCATTCTAAATTTATGAAAAATAAGGTAATGGCTGTAATTCTTAAAAGTGGTTAAAAAAATTGATGAATATTGCTATTTCCTGAGTTATGATGAAGATCTGCTTCACACTGTTTTATCAGACTTTAGGGAAGAATACTTTCAGAACAATTCTTTCAAATGCAACTTTCCCAGAATTAAATTCAGACATAATTACATTGTATAGTTATTAGGGGATTTCATTGAAAAGAAAATTTCCCATATGAGACTTAATATATATTGCCACAGTTTAACATTTCTTATCTGTCAGTACTTCAGAGGTGATTAATATAATTAATATTCAAATGAGTATTTTTACTCTATAGGACTTAAAGTTCTCTAACTCTTGTCAAGTATTTTAAAAGTCAAAACCCTAAGAGGCTGAATCTCTCCCTACTTTTTTTCTGACAGGGGTTAAATAATATGTTTTCCCCTCTAATACATCCCCACAGGAAAGTCCTTTGCTGTTTCCCTTGGAGAAGAGCCATTTGCTGTCAGGCTTATTGCTTCCCACTTGCCCTTCAGGTGTATGTACAATAAGATAGGTACCACTGAGGCTTGTCAGTCCATGTTTATAAAACTCAGAAACAGTATTCCTTCCATAGATCCAAAATCATTTAGTTTGAGTCTATAAACCATCTAGGCAAATTTGAGAATTTTTTTTTATTACAGTTATCAAATTATCAGTTTTGTTGTGGTTTAATTAAAAATCATAGTTGTAATTATAAAATTTTAGCTAGAAAATAAATATTTTTTTCCACTCTAGAATCCGGTTGTAAAAGTTCCCTGGTTTCTAACCTGAAAACTGAAACATTCCTAATAATGTAAAGGAATGATGCAATCATAACACCGTCTCCAGTTTCTGGTTTCTTGCTGTGGTGCCATACTGTTATTCTTAGAATCTGTTATCTATGAGTTCTTCTTCCAATTTCATATTAATTTTAGAAGTAAAAAATTCACAACTCAACGTTGTTAGTTTGTGTCTCCTCCCTCCCCAGTCTGAGAACAAAATGTACTGCAATATAATCTCTATGCTTATCGCATCTCATTTGTGATGAGCACATTCTAGTCCATTTGTAAAAACCCTATGAAAATAGAGAAACCACCTAGAGCCTTTGAAAAGGGGAGTAGGGGAACAGATTTGGTTGTTTTATATCAGTTATTGTTATTTCCAGCTACCACTCTGGCTCAAAAGCCTATATGATGAAGACCTAAGTTGACACATAAGTGAAAAAGAATAATAATGTCGTGACAGGTAGAGCAACTGAAGGAGGAACTAAGTTCGAAGGAGGCTCAAGGGGAGGAGCTGAAAAAGAGAGCGGCTGGTCTTCAGGCTGAGGTCTTTGCCGTAAGATTTATCCCTTTGTGTGCAGTGATCCCACAATGGGACCCTGCTAGCTCTGGCTTCTGGGTGGCTTATACTTTCCTTCTCTGTGGTTGGCAGCTTTGCCCAACCAGTACTAACCAGCCTGCTCTGCTATTTAACTGACTCCTGTTCACCAGTTTGATCCATATGTCACTTTGTATGCATTGAGCCCTCACTTGTTCTGGAAGCTCTATACCTGGTTTTTTATTGTTGCTTTTGTCTTCTATAGATGTACTTCAAACCTTATTTTTCTCAATCATTTTCTTGTTACTAGATACTTGTTGATTTATGTGAATGATAATCTTTTTTCTTCTTAGGTTACAAGAATACACAGATGTTCTCAGTCCATCATGTAGTGTTTATTTGAATTTGAAATTCTTGAGTAAAGTGCTTTGTCTTCTTATGTAGACATTAGGTGATTTTGCAATAATGTTGCTTTCTTTAGAAACAGGTGTATAGAAAATGATTAGTGTTTTTAGAATTATCTAATGAATTAAAATCAGCATGAGACTTAAAGTCTCTAAATCTAGTTTACTAGTTCACTTTTCTGTCTAAATGAACTTAAAATAAGCGTTTTATAACCTGCTGAGGTAGGTATATTGTCAATCCCAAATTATGGATGAGGAAACTGAGGTAACAGTGGTATGAGGGGCAGATTACACAGGGGGGATTCAGAATTTGTGCCTGGAGGCTCTTCATTGTACTGCCCCATACGAGGCCGTGGATACATCTGTCAAAGTGTCAGGGAAAACTGCTTCTGACTAGGATGAAACATTCTTAAAAAATTGTGCCAATTTGGTGTTTTTGTTATATATGGACCACTTTCTAGTATAGATAAAAACTGAAATATTTTGTCTGAAAGGGTCTAATTTGGTTTATTGGTAACCATGTAATGTCTGGAGGAGAAGTTAATCTACAACTTTATTTTTATTTCTTAGCTGTTATTATTTCTATGTCAAGTTAGACAACAGGCTAAGCATATTCCATAACATTATTTTATTTAATCCCTAACAATACAATGGCATTTGGTATAATTTCTCTATAGTACAGATTAGGAAACCAAGGCTTAGAGAGGTATAGTAGTTGCTTAAAGCCACATAGCTGGCTCAGTCTCATGTGTGATTGACTGCAAAGCCTTGTGCTCCTAACCTTTATATTATATTTGCTCCCCATTTGTAATATTATCTTCCCTTTCTCCGGTCTTTAAAGTCATTTTATTGACTTTATTTGAAACTTATTTAATAATGCAAATGATCAGAAAACATAGATTTTATATTTATTTTTGACTGCATGATTGTAGGTAGCTGGAAATTTGAGTAATCATTAGGTCATAGTTCTTTAGCTGAGGAAGTGGTAACACTTTTTAAGCATTTCTCTTGAATATTCATTCATACAACAAATAATGTGTTTTGGAGCAATCAGTGTGTTAGGGCTGGAATAATAGTAATGTGCCCATTTTTATTGGTAAAGTAATATCATAAAAGACCACACCATCACAATATATGGTAACTCCTGGATTTATATCTATTTCACAATATATTGTAACTTCTGGATTTATATCTATTTTACAGTATGAAAATAGCAGGCATTCACAAATATTTTCCCTGGTGTCTTTGTATCTCAAGTACTTTACATACAATAAGCATGAAAAATATTTGTTGAATGAAAGAATAACTATGTTTATAAATAGAAGATGTAGATTCTTAAAGAATGAGATTTTATGCCTTCTTTATTTAGCCCACATACTTTTATCCCTTTAGTTGGTATGACATGTTTTCAGTGAGCGAACTGTACGTGGAATCTTTTTTTGGCTCATTACTAATAACTCATTAAAATTAAAAGAATTTTAAAGCACACATTAATAATGCCTTATAGCACTAAAAGTGGTTTTTTAAGATAGGGATTTTGTGAAAACTTTTTTTTGAAATGAAGAAAAATCTTATTAAAAAAATAAAAATAGCAGCAGCAACAGCTTTTGAATTTACTTTAAATAACAACACTAGGTTTCTTTATTTCTTTTGGCGTTACAATTACAGTTAACCTGCATTTGATCCGTCTTATCTCATACTCATCTGATTGAATTGGGATGTCCTCTGCCCTCCATTCCTTTTTTAAGGTGGTTCAGAGAATATTTAGCTGACAAACAAAAAATGAAAACTGGAAATTTCCCTATTTCTTGAATATGCTTGGGTTTGTGTGTGTATGTGTGTGTGTTTTGAGGGGGAGTGTTGCCTAAGATTTGCTGATGCAAAAAAGATGAATTATGTCCTGTTATAAAATTAATGCTGCATTTAGTTTCATGTCTTATGACTCAGATCTCTTAAAGATCCGGAGGTGATTGTTTCGTTTCTTCCTTCCTTACAGTGTTTTATTTTCTTCTCTAGATTGGTCAGGTGAAGCAGGAACTGTCCAGAAAGGACACAGAACTGCTAGCCCTACAGACAAAGCTAGAAACACTCACGAACCAGTTCTCAGACAGTAAGCAACACATTGAAGTGCTGAAGGAGTCCTTGACTGCGAAGGAACAAAGGGCTGCCATCCTACAGACTGAGGTAAAAGAGTTCTGGGGTTTGTGGGGATTCAGTTCCTTGGCATCTTTTCAGATATGTTACATGTTTAGAGTTGGAAAATATGGATAGGTTTGTGATTAATTCTTTAAATGTGATCAGTTCTTGTACTAATATATGTAGCTATCTTATCTCATTTCTTAGATCTAACAAATTAAAACTGGTACAGTTTATTTACATTTTTAATACTTTGAGCTTTCACCAAATCTATACTTCAAAGTATACTCTAAACTAACATTAATAAAAATGAAAGGATGGTTGTAGAAAAGAAATAATTGATTTAGAAACTTTAGTTTTCATACGTGGTAAATCTTCTAGCTCATGGCAATGAGCTCGGTTACCCTGTGTTTGGATTATGTTTAAGTTCTGAATTTTTAATTTTATTTATAGCTCTAAGTGGGCAAACTGTGAGATCCGTAGATGTTCTAGATAGAGCTAGTTCTGAACTACAGATCATGGGACAATGTAGCTTCATATCCTGTTTGAAAACAGTATTTTTAGAAATCTTATCTAGTCCTTGTCTTCAGGTAGGAATACACTAAATAATCCCAGATGGATGAGAATCTATTGTATTTTCAATGATCAAAGAGAAGGAATTGATGATGCTGTTTAGATTTACTGTCTTAATATAAATATTTTTTTAAGATCTCAGTGAAATAGGAGATGTAGGTAACAATAGGTAAGTAGCTCAGCTTAATAGAAGAAAAAATAAACCACAAAATGTGGATTTGTTTTTTTGTTTCACTTTTTCCCGCTTCCTGCTTCCCTCCTCCCACCTTTCCCCTTCTTCCTCTTCCTTTCCCTTCTTTTCTGGTTCAGAACCAGATAATATAATGGTAATGAAATAAATCATAGATAAATAATGACATACTTTGATGAAAAAAGGAATGAGGTGGAGAAAGAATGAAAACATCATAGACCTCAAAGATCAAAACCTTCAATTGAGGAGGAATGGGGAAAGACATGGGAAAGGACCAAAACTATTTCATGTGATGTTTTATTTTTGTACAGTTTTGGGCTTTGTTGAAAATAAGAGATTTGGGTGACATATTTGTAATTTTTCATGCATTTTGGCAAAGGAACTTGTACTCTATTTTAATCATGTTTCGGTTTTTCATGATGCTTGTACATTCTATTTCACAGGGATATTTTAAAAAAATCACGAGATGCAGTAGTAGTTAGATTCAGACTTTGGAGTCATGTTTACTGAATTTGAACTTAGCTTTACCACTTACTAACAGTTTTATGATCTTGGGCATGTTATTTAGCCTCACTGTGCCTCACTTGCCACGTCTCTAAGATGAAGAGGATAGTCAGTAGGTTGTTGTGGGACCTGAACTAGTTTATTTATACCTAGTCCCTGGCATATACTAAGGCCTTTGTATATTAATCATTGTCATCATCATTATAATTCTTGTGATAAAATCAGGTAATATTTATAAACTGCTAAGATGATGTGGGTGAACATAGGTTTCTGTTTCATTGGCATAAATTTTATTTAGAAGATCCAGTCTTTCAAAGTTTTATTAAGCCAAATTTTAGTTTATTCAGGGGATTACAAAAATATAATCATCTGAAAAAATATTGCCTGCAAAGTTGCTAGTTTCTGGTTTATTAATAAGGGATTTTCACTTCAGTAACTTTTGTTATATGCAGTACTACAAAAGAATCAGAAGAGGGTGCCAGTGTTTTAGAGGTGAGCCCTACTTCGAAGTTTTGCTACAGTAATAGCCTTGGATGGAGGCAGCAGGTGTGCGAACCAGAGAACCAAGCAGTTGGTTAATAGTGATGCAACATTTAAAAGCTTGTCACAGTCTAATAAATGACTTTTTCCCCTTGGCAATCCATCCCTTTCTTTGTACCCCTTTCAAATATTGGTCTTATTAGCTGGGTCTCACCCAGATGGCTTTTGATTGGTTTCTTGTACCACAGAGAATACAGACTATATTTGTGGTCACAACCATATTTGTTTTTAGCAATTGTAGGAGTAGCTGAATCTCTGTGATTACTCTTGTAAGTTACTAGTTCAACTGCTTTAAAACAACTGTTTCATCTGAAAACATAATAGTATAAAAACTAAACTTCGTTTTGAATTTGGGATTATTATATGAATGTAATATGCCCATTACACTTCATACAAGGCACTTTTTTTCAAAACAACTTTCCCATGTTAGAGCCCAATAAAAGGCAGTTTGAACCAGCTCTTTGAAAGTTTCCATGGATTTCTATATCAAAAGAAATATTCTAAAAAGAGTTTTACAAGTTCCTGTCATTCTGTCTTATGTTAGATTTCTGCCATTAATATAATTTTCCCTTTCCATCTCTTGTGTCCTAACCCGTAATAGATCCCTATGAAGTAAAAAGATATGGCAAAACTAAAATCAGTAGAGCTGTTTAAAGTCAAGGTTAGTTGAGATGGTTCAGGAGGAGAATGAAGAAATGAATACCTGACATTTCACCTGTGGGCACTAATATACCTCAGTTGAACTGAACTGAAGTGAAATTGATGTTCTTGGTGGCTTAGTAAGAGGTTGTAAACCTTTGCTTTAGTTATTTGTCCTTTTGAAGATCTGATGAAAGCTTTGGAACGTCTCCCTAGCAGAGTGGCTAAAATCCCAAAAACACATTAAACTAGACCCTCACCCCCATTTTGCACACTTTCAAGGATTTCCTGAAGCCTGTTCTTGAATATACCCTGTTAGTGTTGTGTCACGTGTTTGAAAGTCAATCCTGTAAATCGTTGGCTATTTTATAAATTTGTTTATAAATTATAAGTTTATTACTCAATATGAATCAATCAGATATTAACAATCATCAAATAACCACCTTATTAGTTTATATTTTAGATAAAATCTCAATTTGGTAAATGTTATAGAGGTATATTATTTATGCGACAGATATGCTAGTTCATAGTTCTGGATATAGCAAATATTCTGCAAGTCAGTACAAAAAATGCTTTCTTTTTTAGTCCCTGTCAATATAACAATAACTAAATAACTAAAGGGTACCCAGCTCCCAGCTTTTGTCAGCAATTTTTATTTACAAGAAATGATGGGGAGAAAGAATAAATCTGAGATTTATGGTTTTTAGGTTCAACCAGTTTGGCCTTAATCTCATCCTCTTCTTTGTAGCTCTCCTAGACTTTGATTTAACTCTCAAATCACTAAATTAACATGGATCATGGAGTTTTTAAAAATTTTAAAGTTCTTTAAAAAAGGGTGAGGGAAAAGACCGACTTTACTTCTGTTTAGGGTACTAGGAATGAGGCCCTCTGGTGTTCCAGAGTATATCGTGCTATGGTCTTTTTCCTATTTTATCAACATTTCTTTTGATCTGTTGACCTTTAGAGAGATGCTCTGGATTTAGCAACATAATAGTTAAAAACATGGGTTTTGGAGTCAGACCTAGGTTTGAAATCCAGCCCTCTGTGTTTACTAGTAGTATGTCCTTAGGTGAGTTAGTTTACTTCTTTAAGCCCCAGTTTCTTTGTCTATAAAATGGAGATAATAATAATACCAACTTCCCAAGGTTGTTGTGGGTAGGATAGATATTTAGTTATGTAGCTTTCTTCTGTAGATAGAGGAAAATGTAAATATTGATGGATTAAATTTTTTTATAAACACTTTATTTTAATTTCTATTATTTTATTTGATCTTCAAAGTTATATTATGTGTTAGGCAGGCAGAGTGTTCTTGTCTTGCTTTTATAGTTGGTAATTATTTAAAGTGCTTAAGCAGAATACATTTGAATGATTCTTGGGTCCACTCTCAGCTAGTAACCCTGGGACTTTTGATATTGGTTACAGTAGTCTCAGGAATTTTTCTGTATTATGCCCACTTTCTTGTTCCTAAATGTTGTTGCCGTACCATGGACTATCCATTGAATTTATTTCCTGGATGAGTTCTCAGGGTGCAGAGCAGAGCTGAGTTATCAATAAATTAAAATAACATAGACCTTACTGCCTCAGAGTAGTACCATTTTTTCTAACTTCTCCTGGAGAATTGTGTTTTGAAATTCTATTATAGCTGAACATTATCATCCATATAATAGTAAAAGGAAGAGAAAGTGTACTTACATAGGTGAGTATATCCATCAAAAATAAAGAATTTGCCTTAGCTCTAGGATGTTCAGGCACTTGGATTAGGATGCTCCTGTTTGACATGCATCTTCTGCTTCTATTCTGAATCCAGTGTGTCCCATATGCTGCCTTCTATACCTAAGGTAGAGGACAGCTTTAGAAAAGGAGCTTTGGCAGAGTAGGAGCTCTCTATCTTGGGGGCTTGCTTCTTGCTGCCACCTCTTCCCTCACCCCCAGCAGTGAGTTGGCATTGCTCACAGTGGTGATGGGGCAATGTCTTTTTTGGGGGGAGATGTAAATAATGAAAAACTTAAGAAATTGACAGGGACATGGAAGTATGGATCTTAATGTACTAGTTATCACCAGTAATAATCACCAGGACAATAAAATTGGAATGTGTAAGTTTCAAACCATCAGAATAAAATTCAGTTTGTCCAGTGGAAGTTAAGAAAGAATGAAAAAAAAAAAAGAAAGAAGACGCAAGATGGTAAGTAGACACCATGAAAAAAAAGATGGCTGAAATAAGTAAGAATAATAAGAGGCAATAAATGCAAATGAATTACACTTAGATTAAAATACATATCTCATTTGGGTTAAAAAATAAGGTGCAGATAAATATATTTCTGCAGATTTATTGACAAAAAGAGTTAAACATAAAGCAAAAAGAAGTAGCACAGTTGAAAGTAAAGGTTTATGAAGAGTTATATCAAGGAAATATGGTACCAAAATATGATTTATTTAATATTAATTATCTTTTAAGACAAAGAAGTTATAAGGTACACAAAACAATCTTATACACGGATAAAAGGAACAGTAGATCAAGAAAATATAATGATTGTGAACATTTATACATCTAACAACATTGTCTTTAAGTATATAAAACAATAATGTAGAGAAATAAACTATAATTACAGTTGGTTATTTGAACATACATATCCTGTTCAGAATTTAATCAAAGGTAAGTGATGATTTAGAAAATTTCAATAATGTTAATAGGCTCAAACACACACATATACACACACATATATGAATATATAAATATAATCTTTCACTAAACAGGGACTATGTGACATTTTCAGGAACTTACTGAACAATCATAATTATCAACCATGTACTAGGTCACAAAGGAAAATTAAAAAATTTTTAAGAATCAAAGTCACATATGCTATGTTCTTTGACCCCTTATTACAGCAAAATTAGAAATAAATAAATAATTATTAATGAAGGATTGCCAAACAAAACCAAAATAAGTCTGAAATATGAAAAGTGTACTATTGAATGACCCTTGGGTTAAAGGAGCTATATAAAAGTTTTAGAATTCAATAACAGTGAAATCACTACATTTTAAAAGCTATGGAACAAAAAGTAAAAAAATAAAACAAAATCTGTGGGATATAATTAAAGCAGTATTTAGAGGTTTAGAGGGAAATGTCCAGATTTTAAAATATTTACCAGAAATCAAGAAGGGAATGAAAGCAAATTAGCTAAGCATTCAAATCAGGGATCTAGGAAAAAAAGCAAATGAATTAAATCCAAAGAAACAATAAGACAGAATAATAAATATAAGGGCAAAATCAGTAAATTAGAGGATAAGACAAAACCAAACCAAAAATTATTTGAAAAAAGTTAATAAAATAGGAACATCTCATAGAGAATGATAAAGAAGTAGCTGCTAGTACCACAGAGTTTAAAAATAATAAAAGATATAAACAATTTTATCCTAATAAGCTTGAAAAGCTAAGAGAAATAAAAACACTTCTGGAAAATATATGAAATGACAAAATAGGTTTAAGAGAAAATAGAAAAGATGAACTATAACCATTATAGAAATTAAAATGGTAATCAACCTACAGTCCTATCCCTGTCTCAAATCCTTAGGGCTAGATGACTTTCCAGGATAATTCTATCAGACTTAGAAAAATAGACAATCGTATTTATATTTGAGTTGTTCCAAAAAATAGAAAAAGCAAGAAAGCCTTAAGACTGAGTATCTAAAAAATAAGATTTAAAAAAATGGAGCGATATAGCATATCAATATTGATATAATATAATACTGTAATTCTACCAAAACTAATGTTTAAGTTTTTGGCAATTCTAACTAAAATACTCAGCAGTATTTTTCTAAGGAATTAATTTTATTTGAAAATTTATATGGAAGAATAACGCTATTCTAACATCAAAGTGAAGAAAAAGAAGAGAAAAAAGGGGAACCTGCCCTATTAAATATGAAAATATTCTGTAAAGCCATAAACCAAACCAATCAGTGTACCCCAAAACAGTGTGGTACTGGCACTGGAATGGGCAGATAGACCAGTGAAAAAGAATAGAGCATCTGAAATCAGAGACATACATGTAAATAAAGATGATATAATAAACTAGTGGGAAATAAGAGAGTATTAGAAAACTGGTATATGAAATGTACAATAAAGTTGGCCATCTGCATAATGCTGGATGAAGTGATGACCTCTAGATTGATTAAAGACTTCAGTGTGATAGAAAAAACTATAAAACTAATTAAATAAGATGTTGGAGAATATCTTGTATAGGACATCTTAAATAAAAAATTTAATAAATTTAGATAATATTCAGGACTTCTGAGGATTTGGGTAAACAGGAACACAAATGGCATAGTTTGTCCTAGTAATCCCTCTCCTGAGTATGTTCCCTGGAGAGACTTTCTTGTTGGTCCACAAGAGGACACATATGAGGCAGTTCGCTATAGTATTGTTTTGTGGGAGCAGGGAATTGGAGGCAGCCTAGGTGTTCATTCATGGGGGTTAGATAAGTAAAATATAGTGGATGTGTGCCATGGAATACTATGCAGAATCAAAAGCAATATATAGCATCATGGGTAGATAGTTTTAAAAAGTAGAAAGTAGAATGAAGTGTATAGCATAATAGCATTCATATAAATTTAAAAAAAGTATATAAAAATCAACTTCTAGTTCTAAGATACATGCATTTTCAAGAACATACATTAAACACATTAGAATGAGTGCCTTTTGAAGGGGGGGAAGGGTATGGGGATTAGACATGATGGAAAATTAGTAAAACAAGAGTGGAACTTTGTATGGCTCAATGGTAGTTTTACATGAATTGAGGAATGTGAGTAACTTAGTTCTTTTTCCAAGTTTATAAAAGTGTGGAAGCAGTAATTCTGACTGTGCAACTATCCTCAGGGTCAGGTGGATGTAGTATCCATTACCATATTGCTCTCAGAGTTGATTTGGCTGATGGTCCTGTCTTTTCTTATTCCTTCAAACACTGAGCATCTGTCAACAAGTACTCTACCCTAGAGTTGTCCTGAGGGGTTGTTATTTTTGAGAACAAAAAGTTTTGGATTTTAATGATGACATGTGGTTACAGATATGCCTTGGTCATACATGAGGCCTATAGGGATTTGAATCCGAAATCCCTCCATATATCCATGAACCTCATGAGAAAGAGTTGACTAGAAAAAACTCCTCCTGTAAGTATTAGTTGACAGCATGACAGATTGACTTACCTGAGCTTTGAGTTTGGGTGAAAAGTATCTATTCATACAAGTTTGAGTTTTAATATACATAAACTGCTCTCAAGGGACATATTTTCAATCTAGTTCATGCAGATTTCCATAGATAAAGCATGATTTAGAATGAACTTGCAATTCCAAACTCTTTAATCGCCTGTGCAATTTAATCTACTCTGAACTGATGTCAGGAATAAGAACAAATAGAGTGGTTAGTCACTTGGGAACATCAAACTATAGAATGACACTATATAATAAATTTTTAAAATAGAAGGTGAACTGGTGAGCATGGGAGCACTCCCCAGAATGAATGAGCAGCTATAACTTCTTGGGATGTTGTTTAAGGACTGTTGAAAGTAAAAACTGATGCAGTGTACCAAAGGCAACACTAGCTGTTTAGTATCGTGTCATTGAATCTTGGTTTTGCCACTTGCTAATGGTGTAAGTTTATACTTTTTGTTCCTCAGTTTCCTCATCTGTGAGGAGAATAATAGCATAGAGTGCTGTGAGAATTAATGAGTTAATATATGTACATAATAGCACCTGGTAAATATTAACTCTTACTGTTTATTAAATACATGAAAGAAGCATTTAAAACAGTAGTAAGGAGCAAGACACTATAGATAATACCAGGTAGGTTTTAAAAGAACAAAGCAGATTTTTAGACATGAAATATATGGTAACTTAAAAAAAAATCAGTTAAACTATAGATTAGAGAGAGTTGCAGGGAAAACTAGCAAATTGGAAGATTGATCTGATAAAATATTACCCAGAGATAAAAATTAGAAATTGTTATAGAGAAGTTAACAGATATGGAAATAGAAGATCTAGCTTTTATCTATGGGAGTTTGAGAAGGATAGACTAAAGGGATTGAGAGGCAAATTTAAGAGATAATTGCTGAGAATTTTTCTGACTTGATGATAGATGAATCCTTCAATTCAGGAGCAAATTATTATTGAGCAAAAAAAATCCACAGCTTCATACAACATAGTGAAACCATAGATAAACCAATCTTAAAAGATGACAGCGAGAAAAGATAGATTACTGCAAGAGATTAACATTAGGCCAACAGCAGGCTTTTCAGTAGCGACAATAGGAGTGAGAAGATGGTGGAGTGAAATCATCAAAGTTTAAAGGAAAAAACTGGCAGCTCAGAATTCTGTACCTAGCTAAACTATTATTCATCAGTGAGGGTAGAATAAAGACATTTTTTTCAGACTTAAACTGAGAGAATTTACCACCCATGGGTCCCCATAGAACTGCTAAAACATGTACTTTAGAAAGAAGGAAGTTGTATCCAGAAGAAAGGAGTGAGATATAGGAAGGAATAGTACAAAAAGAAAAAAGTAATCAAGATCAGTATAAGAGCTTGGCACAGACCATGACAGTATTAGTGCCATTAAAGCCAAAACTCTAAAATCATTGGAGGTTTAGTCAATAAAGGTAAAGACTCTTCAGAGAAAGATCATAAAAGGAAGAGCTTATCTATTGCTTCTACTTGTTGCTAGATGATAGAGCAGGTGAAATTCCACATCTAGATAGTTTCTTTCTGTCTGTCAAGAAGATCTTAGAACCAAAAAAGAGTGCAACATGTATTTCAACTGTGGTAACAATGAAAATGAAGCCCAAGTTGCATGTAAAGAGAAATTGTTGGAAGACATCAAAGAGTCTCCATCAGCTCATCTGGAAGCTTGTTAGAAACAGAATTTCAGACCTTTTGAATCAGAATCTGAATTTTAACAGGATTTCCAGATTGAGAAACATTTTAAAGTTGTTTGTCTTTTGGCTAGGACAGTTTAAATCCCAGGTGCAAATAAAGTCCCTTATCTGTGTTTGCTCATGGTGGAAGAATCATGAAGAAGAGAGAGGTTTCCGAAATTGCTTTTGAGCAGATGTCATTTTGATTTCCAAAAAAGGAAGAAAGAGGATTGCCATATTTATGCACAATCTAATCTTTTTCCTAAGTGCAATTTTGGAGTGAAATATTGGAGGGAAGATTTGTGAGGTCCTTGAAGTGGAACTGTTCATCACTAAGAGCCAGCATTAAAACTAGGTATCTCAGACTAATTTTATATTTTTCCTTGGTGGGATTTATAGACTGGTAGATCAGGAAGGTATGGGAGACATCATTGGTCTATACTGCACCAAGGCACTGGCAAGGCACTGTAAATAATATAGAGAAATATAAGCTGGGTAAACTGATAATTTGGTTTCTTCAAAACAAAATGTTTGTTTTTCCCCCAAAAGGTGTTGTTTAATGATGTGTGTTGACCTACATATAAGTTTTGGTAGTTTAGGATATACTGTTTTCTGATATACCTCTTTAAAGTTGACTCTACCTTGTTAAATATTTTTTATTAATGAATTGGGTGAAAAAAAGGATCAAGGGTATAATATGCATGTTGCATGAGAAATTCAGCATTCTAAAAGATCGTTACAGAGCAAGTATTGAGCAGGATACAATTTAACAGGATTAATGTAAAGTAAAAGTCTTTATTTGCCATTCCTCCCTTTGTCCAATGAAGAACTAACAAAAAACCAACCAAACAAAAAAACACATTTAAGAAATCAAAACAATCTACTTAATTCTTCCCTCATTGTATAGTGGCTGCAAAAAAAAAAAAAAAAAAAAGTTATACAATCTTAGATTGGTTTTGAAGTATCCAGAATGAGGAGGTGGTGCTTGAACCATACTTAAAATATTATGTTAAGTCCTGGGTACAGTTATTTGAGGAACATTGGCAAGTGTAAGCATACTTAGATGTAAGAGTCTGAAGCCATACATGTTAGGGAGCAGTTCAAAGGTAGCTGGGAAAAGAAATGCCCTTGGGAGTACATGATGGTCCGCATGTATTTGAAAGGCTGTTATATGGAAGAGTGCTTGTTAAATTTGGACCAATATATAAAACTACAGAAAAAAATTATTTTTTTTTAATTTCAAGATGAGATAACTTTTTATTATACCTGTTAGGAGTATGGTGTGGGCTCCCTCTACAGAGAAACTGTGTCCCTGGTTATTACTAGAGATGTCTCCTCAAAGGGGCTGTTGTGTAAGTAAATTCAGGCTTTGGATGAGAGATTGAATAGAGAGACCTTTAGGGGCCTTTCTAATGCTGAAATTCTCTTTTGTGTGTGTGTGTGATTCTAAGGGTTTTCACAGAGAGAGGGGTATAAGGCTTAGCTGATCTTAATTCTGATACCAGAATAAGTATTACAGATGTGTTGGCATTGAGGGGTTAAGGTAGAACTAGGTTGTCTGACTGTATTGCTTTATCAGGTTTGCAGAGACCAGGAGTAGTAGCATTTTACTTGCATAGCTGTACAGTTTATTGTAGTGTGTTTTGTCTAGCCATTACTATGTCCTCTTTCGTCTCCTGTGAATTTTCGAGGGAAAGTGGGTAGAGAAGATATTAACATTAGTATTTTAGATTATAAATTTGCAGCTTTTTTTTTTTTTTTTTTGGTAAACAAAGTACCAGAAAAAGCTTTATGCAGCTTTACCCCTGGCCTTTTTGATGTTCCTCTGAGCTCTCCAAATTATTGTTTTTGTTGTCAGATGAAGCTTCAAACTGATCTCAATGCATTTTATTGAAATAGTCTTTTCCTTAAAAAAAGATTTATTTGTCTGTTGTCTGTATTCTGTCAATCCCATGGCCAATGCCCTTCATCCAGCCTTCTTTCTAGATGGGAACAAGGGAAATGTGGTAGGAAATTATACTTAGTAACCTCAAGCAAGCCACTTAATGAATTTGTTTGGGCTTTGATTTTTTTAGCTTTAAAATAAAGAGCTTTAAATTAGATAGGCAATAAGCCTACATTATTTTCCATGCAATTAATTATTACTACTGATAGAAGGTTAAGATAGGTTGAGATATTAGTTTTGTGATCAAAGTGAGGGGTCAAACAACAGCGTAGCCATTTTTCTGTTCACTTCCATCTGTAGAGAAAAACTTGTTCTGGTTTTGTTGAAGTTGGCGTAAACTGATTTGCCACAGACCTTGGTGCTTGCTTGGCATGCTGCATGGATGCCGTTCCTCCAGCTTAGTTCATGTGAATAAACAAGGTTTTAGTCCTCCTGCCAGGAATGGTGTTAGGGTGATGACTGTGTGTCTTGCTAGTCTTTGAGGGGTTTTCCTGAATATGTTTTTTGTGGTTTGCAAAATATGGACCTCACACAAAATTATACTATAAACTTAGTTCTTTCCAAACCAAAAGATCAGTGTAGAATTCAGAGCAATTAATCTAGTAGTACCAAAGTGGTTTTTGTGGCTGTTTTTATCTCAAATCTCGAGACCAGCACATTTGAATTCTGCATTGCATAAAAAATTGGGCCAAGAGAAAGTGTTACCCAGGTGATTTAAATTGAATACTTAGTAAAGAAAAGATCATTTAGTAATTAGGATCTGGACTTGAGCAATTTCTCTGCCTGATATTTGTGATATGAAGTATTTTTTATATGAAAGCATAACTTTCCAGCCATGCTTATACCAGAGGTTTTTACATTTATAATGAGTTCTCATTTCTTTACCCTTTTCAGTCACCAGTTCCTGTGGGTGACAGTCTCTCAAAATGGCATGCAAGTATTTATAACTAGTTAGCACTGGCACATTTCCAGGTCACTTAACTGAATCAGGGATCTAATATAAAAGTGCAGTTTGGGCACCTAGGTACTTTTGGTATAGAAAAAGCATGCAAATAGTTTAGCATGTGATTTTTAAAAAATAATTTCTATCACATGCACTTTTCTAAGACTTTCCTTAACTGTGCAAGGGTCAAAGGATTTAGTAAGCACTCATTTTACTCACTGTGACTGATGCCCTGTAATGGATTCAGCTAATAGGAACCAAATCGGATTCTGTCAAATAGGATTAGTTGCCTCACAGGCTGACTTACTTGATCCATGCCTGAATGCCAAGTGGATAAGGGTCAATGGGTTTTTTGGCATCTTGAGCAGCCTGGTTGTTGAATTTCATATTCCACAATAATCTTCTCTGTGGTGGCAGTACTTTTCACTCGGCTGATATTCAGTCTGTTCTGACATTTCTTTTTTTGGGCCTTTTTTCCTGTCTTTGCATGGTGGGGTGTTTCTCGTTTTAATAGGTAGATGAAAGTGAACAGAGGAAAACTTAAAAGATTTTTGTCATCTTACACCTTAGAAAGAACCATTAGAGAACTCAGTATTAGTCACATAATTCATCTTTGTTTTGCATTGGATTTCTATTCTTGCCCTAGGGCCCTTAGTATAGAATCTAGGCAATGAAATGAGAAGCATTTTAACATAACATCTTTTGGGTTCATAGGGTTTGACTTATTGTAGTTATGCTGTTTTGTCAGTAAAGCATATTTTATGTCACTGCTAAATAATCTTCTTTTTCCTTGTCCTTGAGGAAAATGTTATTAATAGACTGGTCATCTTGATACATGTTAACTCAGTTTTTAACCTAAGTATTTCAGTTTTGGCAAACAGTTGTAGATGATCATACGTTTTGGGACTCGAAGTGGAATATTGGGTTATATTTAATTTTGGCCATGTCATAAAATATCCACATTTTTAAAAGTAAATATAAATATACTTCTACTTCTTAGTATTATTTTTACTAAGAAATATTTCAGCCACATAAAAATCTAGATAAAATAATAAAACAGACACCTAAAACTGGTATCTTGATGTACAGAAGTTTTAACATAGTTGGATTTATTATTATTTTTCCTTTATGATGTATCCTTTTTGTGTCTTTTAAAAACAAATCCTTCTATACCTCACTGTCTTGAGGGTATTTTCCTGTGCTTCCTTCTCAAAGTTTTAAAGATTTGCTTCTCGTTTATAGATCCTTAATTCACCCAGAACTCCTTTTTGTGTATGATAGGAATCAGAGACCAATTCCCCCTCCCACGGGTAATGAGTTGTCTAAAAAATGATTTATTAAGTAGTCTATCTTTTCTTCACTGATTACGGTGTCCCCTCTGTTTTATTATGTATGGGTCCCTATATGTGTGGTCTGTTGGGCTTCCATTTCTGAATCGATGGTCTATTGGTTTATTCCTACATTAATACCATGCCATCATGCTATTTTTCTTTTCTTTTTTATAAACAGCTTTATTGACATAAAATAAACTTCACATATTTAGACTGTACAATTTGATAAATTTTGACATATACCAATGAAACCAACACCACAGTCAAGATAATGAACATTATCCATCACTCTCAAAGGTGTTCTTGTACTCCTTTAAAATCCTCTTTTCCTGTTCCTCCTTGACATTTCCTAGGCACTATTCCTAGGTAGCGACTGGTCTGTTTTCAGTCACTGTGATTAGTTTGCATTTTCTAGAATTTTACATAAATGGGTTCATACAGTATGTACTCTTTTTCGACTGTTTTACTCAGGATGATTATTTTGAGAGTCATCCTTGTAGGATTTGTCAGTACTTCATTTTGAGATATAGCCACATGGTAGCATGTATCAATAGTTAATTTCTTTTTATTACTGACTAATGTTCCATTGTATGGATATATCACAGTTTATCCATTCACCTGTTGATGGACATTTGGGTTTTTCCCAGTTTGGGGCTATTATAAATGAAGCGTCTATGAACATTTATATATAACCTTTATTTGGCCTCTGTGTTCATTCTCTGAGTAAATACCTAGGAGTGAAATGGCTGGATCATATGGTAGGCGTATGTATGTTTAACTTTTTAAGGAATTGCCAAACAGTTTTCCAAAGTGGTTGTTCCATTTTGCATTCCTACCATCACTGTATGAGGGTTAATTTTCCACGTATTTGTTGATAGTTGGTATGCTCAGTTTTAAAAAAAAATTAGCCATTTTGATAGTGTGTAGTTGTATTTCACTGTGGATTTAATTTGTATTTCCATAATGACTGTGAAGTTGAGCATTACATGCTCACATATCATCTGTATCTCTTTGATGAAGTGCGTGTTCATATGTTTTGCCCATTTTAAAATTATTGGTTTTATTGAGTTTTCAGAGTCTATATATTATGGATACAAGTGGCGTGGGGAGATATATAGGCAAAGGTAAGGCAGTGATGGTAGATTGGGACCATCAGGTCTTGGAGGGCCTTGAATACCATGTTATGGATTCTGGGGGGAAGACTGTAATACAGATTTAGTGATTAAGAGTGTAGGATTTGCGGACAGACTACCTAAGTTTAAATTCTTGCTCTTTCACTTACGTATAGCTCTGAGATCTTGGGCCTGTTACCATCTCTTAAGGCTCAATTTCCGAAGTAGCCATGGGAGAGTGGGGGATCTTATAAAGGGAGAATGCAAGGGACGAAAATACAATGCCTGAGGATAGACCTGTGAGGGCTTTTAATATACTCTATATATGACTGGCAAGCATGTACATGGCCACTGCAGGAAGGTTCATTAGTCTGGGGGTGGAATAAAGAATATTATTATGTACAGAAATAAAGATTTGTGAAGCAGATACGATTTTTTGTTTTTAAAGGCAATCAAATGAGGCCATGTTGGAAATTATTGCTCAGGTTGGAAGAAAAACAAGTAAAACAAGAATAGAGGTGAATGACAAAAAGATAGAGATTGTGTTTTGGATAAAGAGTAGATTTAGTAGGAGTAGGGGAAAGAAAAAAATAGTGTTTGTGATTCAGAAAAGACATTTTAAAAAAGAGTTTGAAAGTTCTTACTAGAAACTTATTATCTTCTATAATAATTATCTTACTAATATTTATTGTCTTCTAGAAAGATAATAAGGTTAATCACGTATGATTTATTAAAGTATAAAAGAGAGGTCAATCATGTATGATTTATTAAAGTATAATAGAGGTAAATTAGAGGTGAAAGAGTATTTATTAAGGAGGCATGGTAGAGCTATTTTATCTCATATTAGTTTATCTACCCCAGCTCTCTTTTGCTGACTACTTGCATGGTATATTTTTTCTATCCTTCCACCTTCAACCTACTTGTACCTTTGACTTTAAGGTGAGTGTCTTGCAGACAGCATATAGTTGGGTCATACTTTATTATCCATTCTGCCAATTTGGCCTTTTGGCTGGAGAGTTTAATCTGTTTACATTTAAAGTCACTACTGATAATACAGGACTTTCTTCTGCCATTTTGCTATTTAGTCTTTTTAAGTCTTACACCTTTTTAGTTCCTCACTTCTGTTAAAGCCTACTTTTATCTTTATTTGCTTTCTTGTATTGCACCATATTCAGTGCCTTCTCATTTCTGACTGAGTATACTTTTCATCTGTTTTCCTTGTGGTTACCATGGGGTTAAAATTTAATATCCTAAATATATAACAATTATATTTGGTTTGATACTAAGTTAACTTGACATATACTTTTCCCATACTCCTCTGTCTCCCCACCATGTTTTTGTACTTGTTACCCACTTATGTCTTTGTGCATTGTATGTCCAGCAATAAAGTTATCATTTCTTTTTATGCATTTGTATTTTAGCACCTGGAGGAAGTAAAAAGTGGAGTTACATACCAAACAGTCCCAGTTTTTATCCTCCATCTTTCCTTCTGGTGTCATACATTCCCCCACCTTCCTCCTTTAATGATACACTCAGCTTTGTTCATTATACTTACAGTATTGTGCTATCCATTTCTGAATCTTTATAATCAATTTTGTTAAACATTATGTACTTTTTATGCTTCAAATGCTCAGTCTCTACCCTCTTTCTATCCCCTGATTACCTGTGTTCTCAACTTTAACTATCAGAGTTTGCTCATTATAGTTAGTTCATATTAGTGAGACCATATGGTATTTGTCCTTTTTTTTCTGGCTCTTTTGCTCAACGTAATGTACTCAAGGTTCATCCACATTGTTGCAAACTTCATGACTTTATTCTGTCTTACAGTTGCATAGTATTCCATTGTGTGTGTGTGTGTGTGTGTGTGTATACACATATATATATATATACACACACACCACACTTTGTTTATCCACCTGTCAGTTGATGGACATTTTGTCTGTTTCCATCTATTGGCAAACATGAATAATGCTGTTATAAACATCAGTGTGAACATGTCAGTTCGTGACCCTGCTTTCAGTTCTTCCAAGTGTATACCTAGTAATGGGACTGCTGGATCATATGGCAATTCTACAATTAGGTTCCCAAGGAACCACCAAACTGCCTTTCAGAACGGCTGCACCTTTCTGCATTCCCACCAACAGTGAATAAATGTACCTATTTCTCCACATTCTTTCCAGCATTTGTAGTTTTCTGTTTTTCTTTCTTTTTCTTTGATAATGGCCATTCTAGTAAGTGTGACATGATATCTCATTGTTATTTTAACTTGCATTTCCCTAATAGCTAGTGAAATTGAGCATCTTTTCTTATGCTTTTAAGCCGTTTGTATTTCCTCTTTGGAAAAGTGTCTATCCATGTTTTTTGCACATTTTTCAATTGGTTTCTTGTTCTTTTTGTTGTTGAGTTGTAGGATCCCTTTATATATTCTAGATATTAAAACTTTATTTAATATGTGGTTTCCAAATATTGTCTCCCATTGAGTAGGCAGCCTTTTTACTTTTCAGACAAAGTCCTTTGATGTGCAGAAGTACTCAATTTTGAGGAGATCCCATTTATCTATTTCTTCTTTTTATTGCTTGCACTTTTAGTGTAAGGTCTAGAAAACCACCTCCTACCACAGGATCTTTAAGATATTTCTCTACGGTTTCTTCTAAAAGTTTTATGGTCTTAGTTCTAATGTTTAGGTCTTTTATCCATTTTTTAGTTACTTTTTGTATAAGGTGTGAGAAAGAAGTCCACTTTCATTCTTTTGGGTATGGATATCCAGTTCACCAAGCACCATTTGTTGAACATTCTGTTCTGAGTGTACTTGACTGCCTTATCAAAAATCAGTTGTCCATGACTCCCAGGAATGAGCCTGGCCCTGGCTTCAAGGATTGAAAATGCCTTCTTGACCAAAAGGGGGAAAAGAAAGGTAACAAAATAAGGTTACAGTGGCAAAGAGATTTTAGATAGAGTCCAGAGGCTATCCTGAAGGTTACTCTTATGTAGGTATCCCAAATGGCCATAGTATGCCAAGCCCTAACCAACAGTAGTCCCAAAATACCTATGTCCCTATCTGATATTCTATAAAAGTTTCACTCACTAAGTTGATCTCTCAGAAATTTAAATCCACTGGAGTGCTCCTATGCCAGACTAGTCCTAAAATCCAGAGGCAATAGCCTCTTTAAGACTTACAACAACCAGCAGCACCCCCTTTCCCCATAATGTCGACACCCCTTTACAGTATGAACAAGTTAGGGTGGTCACTGCCTTGACACCCCTGAAGATTGCAAAAGTGATTAAATGAGAGGAAGGGATAGCAACAGGCAAGATAGGATTTAACAAAGGATTACGAATACTGAATCTTTATATAAATATTTTTTTTAGATGCTAGGGTATTAGAATAGCTAGAAGGAAGTAACTGAAATGGTGGAACCGTACCCCATAACATTCTTTGAAATTTGCTCTATAGCTACTCATTAAATTGTACTTTGAAAGTTATCACCTTTCTGTATATATCTAATATTTCACAATAAGGAAATAACTGAAACTGTGGAACTGTAACCCCTAACATTCTTTGAAATTACCTGTATAAATACTTGTTAAATTGTACTTTCAAAGCAATCAACTTTTGGTATATATGTTAGATTTCACAATAAAGAAATAACTGAAATTGTGGAACCATAATCCATAACATTCTTTGAAATTTGTTCTCTGCTTGTTAAATCGTACTTTGAAAGTTATGACTGTTATGTATATATGTTAAATTTCACAATAAAAATGTATTAAAAATAAACTAATAAAGAAAATGGTAGTCTGGTGGTGGGGGGGCAGGGATCAGTTGTTCATAGATGACAAGGTCTATTTCTGAACACTCAATTTGAGTCCATTGGTCAGTATATCTATCTTTATGCCAGTACCATGCTGTTTTGACCACTGTAGCTTTGTGTAATATGCTTTAAAGTCAGGTAAAGTGAGATCTCCCGCTTCATATTTCTTTCTCAAGATATTTTTGGCTTCTCGAGGTACCGTCCCTTCCAAATAAATTTGGTTATTGGTTTTTCTGTTTATGCAGAGTAAGTTGTTGGGATTTAAATTGGTATTGCGGTGAATTTATAAATCAGTTTGGGTAGGATTGACATCTTAACTATATATAGTCATCCAGTCATGAACATGGTATGTCCTTCCATTTATTTAGGTCTTCCTTGATTTCTTTCGGCAATGTTTTGTAGTTTTCTGTGTATAGGTCTTTTATGTCCTTGGTTCAGTTTATCCCTAAATATTTGATTCTTTTAGTTTCTATTCTAAATGGATTTTTTTTCTTGATTTCTTTTTCAAATTACTAATTACTAGTGTATAGGTATGCTACTGATTTTTGTGTGTTGATCTTGATTCCTGTCTCTTTGCTGTACTTGTTTATTAGCTCTAGTAGCTTTGCTGCAGATATTTTGGGATTTTCTTCATATATGATCATGTCATCTGCAAACAGTGAAAGTTTTATTCCTTCCTTTCCAATTTGGATGCCTTTTATTTCTTTTTCTTGCTTAATTGCTCTAGGTAGAACTTCCAGCACGATATTGAATAACAATAGTGACAGTGGGCATCCTTGGCTTGTTCCTGATCTTAGAGGGAAAGCTTTCAGTCTTTCCCCATTGAGTATGATGTTAGCTGTGGGTTTTTCATATATTCCCTTTATCATGTTGAGGAAGTTTTCATCTATTCTATCCTTTGAAGTGTTTCCTTCAAGAAAGGATGCTGAATTTTGACAGATGCCTTTTCTGTATCAATCAAAATAATCATGTGGTTTTCCTCTTTGATTTATTGATGTGGTGTATCCTTGAACATTTTTTAAGATCAATTTTTAAAGGTTTTTTTTTTGATATGTCTGCATTTTTGTCTTCTTTGATGTTTTCTGTATTTTTATCCTCTTCTTTGGATGGGCCAGCATTTCCTGTTTCTTTGTCTTGTACTCTTTTGTTGCAAACTATACATTTTAATAGTTTAAAATGTTAATTCTGGGATTTACTTCTTAGGATGTCTGGTTCTTGGTTTTGTAACCAGCTGGTGAGAAGACAAGAGATTTTGTTGAGCCTCAGGCTGCCTATCAGGAAGGTCTGCCCGAGGCGAATGCAGTATGCTGGGTTTTCCCTGTCTTTCTGGGCCTCTGTCTTGTCCTGGACTTTTCCTTGGGGTAGTTGTTTTGGAGTTCCCCTGTTTACAGGACTTTGGTTGTCCCCTCTTTTTCCCTGGGGACAAACCTCCCTTTGCTGGGTATTTGAAGCCAGCAGGCCTTTGTCCCAGACTGTTCACCTTTGTAGTTTTTTACATTCATTTTGTTGTCTTAGGCTGCTTTTGCTTGGAGGACAAATTCTGAGAGGAGTGTCACCTGGGAAGATCTTTCTGAAGTTGGTCTTTCCCAGCCAAAACATGACCAGTGACCCATGAAGGGGGCAAAGACCAGCTCTGAAGTGCCCTGTATAGGGGTCCAGGAAGGGTGGCAGAGGCTTCTTTGACAGTTCCCCAAAGCTGAGCTTTCCTGGCCTGCCCAGAAAATGCAGCCCTTCAGCCAACTATCCCTGCAGCCCCAAGAAAGTATAGCATCTTTAATATCTCCACTGCCTCCGTCCCATTCCGGGGAGGGTTGAAACAATGACTGCCCTCAGAGCTAGGATCCTAGCTATCTGAATTTGCTCATAAAAAGTGGTGATCAGCCATTGGCTGTGCCCGTCTCAGTTCTTGGGGAAGAGGACTTTTATGTCCCCTTCTGTCTCTAGCAACTAGCCAGGGACTGGACCCCACAGCAGCCTGCAGTGAAAGTGGGGTTATGGGCTCTGTTTTCTACCATGAGGAGAGAGCAATTTACAGTGCTTTACCACAGTTTATCAGCCTTTTCCTCCCACCCTTCTCTGGATGCTGTACAGTGTTCTTCTGGCTTCTGGAGTTTCAAAATAGTTGTTTCAGATAGTTCCTGCCTGCTTAATAGTTGTTTTGATGGAAGGACTGAGTCCTGGAGCTCCCTAATCTACCATCTTCCCTGGAAGTCTCTCTTTTACTTTTAGTGTGGCTACTAGAAAATTTAAAATTACATACGTAACTTGCACATATCGTTCACATTACAGTTCTGTTGGATACCGCTGTCTTAGATGAAAGAAATACACTCCCTGTTTTGCTGTGTAAATAAATGTGTAAATATTTCAAATGTGTAAATATTTGTTGAATTATTACTCCTTTGTGGAAAAGCAGAAAACTAAAATAATTAGAGTACGCAGGGGTATAAAAGCTTAATGAAATTAGCTGTTATTGGATTTTAAAATAAATACTATCATTAGAGTTCTAATTATTTTAAAGTTATAGCTAATGAAGATGATAAATTTCAGGGATAAAAGTAATTAGATATTAGACTTTAGCTGATTAGTCTTGGGGTCTGAAAGTAGGTCTTGTCTTTGCTTCATAAGGATAACTAAGTGCATTATTAGATATTTCTGTCCCAAAAGTATCATACTTTAGGGCTAGATTATATTATCTGAAACAGCAGGCATCATGCTTGGTGATAGTACTGGTTTTCTCTCTATATTTTCTACAACAGTGTAGCATCACTTGGGAACTGATTAGAAATGCTAATTCTTCAAAAACTCTTGTGGCCTTGGCCTGAGAACCTGTGTTTTGATAAGCCCTCCAGGTGATTTGATGCATGTAAAATTTGAAAAACATAGTTTTAGAGTATACTACATTTATAGAAGTAGAATAACTCAAACTCCCTATAACAGTTTTTCATTTTATCCCCTTGATTCAATTCTGTTTGTTCTGGTAAATTTTATTATTGTAAAAGTTCTCACAGCGGTTTGGAGTTTATTTTCTAAATAGTAATTATTACATTTAGAGTGGTATTTTATTTGGTTCTAATGGAAGGTTTATTATATAATTATCATTTGGTCAACTATAGACATCTATTTGGAGGAAATTATACTCCTTTCTTTTTCAATTAATCATTTGCAAAAATCTTATGTTTTTAGGTGGATGCTCTCCGACTACGTTTGGAAGAGAAGGAAACCATGCTGAATAAAAAGACGAAACAAATTCAGGAAATGGCTGAGGAAAAGGGCACACAAGCAGGAGAGATTCATGACCTCAAGGACATGCTGGATGTGAAGGAGCGTAAAGTTAATGTTCTTCAGAAGAAGGTGAGGTACGGGTGTTCGGAGTTCAGTGTCCCACCTCTGGTGCACATCCTCCTCCTCACTACTAAGTTATACCTAAGAGCTGTCCAAATTTCTTTTTCCTTGCCCTGTTTACATTTGTTGAGGTTTGTCGTTGAAACTACTATTGCATTAAATAGTGTCAAAACTGCTCTGCATATTCAGTTTTTAAAATTTTCAAGTAAACACTATTAGCATCTTTCAATGTTTTTTTTCCATGCTACTGCTTCCATAAAGTGCTCTGTAAATTGCCAAAATGTTTGAATTGGCATTTTTCGGTCTCTTCTGATCCTCTTCTTTTATTGAAACAGTAACTTGGAATAATACATGGACTTGGGATGGTTGCAACTCCACCTGCATGACTAATAAGATGACAATTTGGAATAGAAAAGTTTACTACTGTTATTGATACATAATGTAGATATGTTAAGGAAAGGAATAATTTCTTTTCCCTTTTTCCTTAGCCATTATTAGAAAGAGGCTCACTGTGGAATAAATAGGAAAAATACTAATAATCATCCCATTTTTTAGCTTAAGTAAGGGGTGTCTTTGAGATAACAATTATACTAACCCCTAGTATTTATTGTTTAGAGGTTAGGTGATAGATTAGAAACATTTGACATGTCCCACTTTGGGTTTCTTTCTTTTTATTATTATTAAAAAATTTAAAAAAATTTCTAAAACTTAATTAATTTATAGAACATTTCCAATTTGTTTTTAACTTCTAGCAGTAGCTGAGGAATAAAACTTTCTTTACCTCAAAAACCTCTTTTCTTTTAGGTGTAGAGAATCATGTCCTGTAGTTACAGTTTATAGCACTTTGGCTTTCATTTTCTTTCTATAAGTAATCGTAAAAATTTTATCTCTAAATATGGTTTGACTGTGTTTTGTTAGTGGGTACTAATTTTATTGGTTTAAATTTATATACATATTCATATCTTTCTGACACTTTTCTGCCTGTTTCTTATGTATTCTAAAATTCTTCTGAAAACGTTCTGTACATATACAAGCAAAAATATATTCTAATTTCTGTTTACCTGTATTTTGTATTCTTATTGCAGCATTTTATGCATAATCCATATACAAGCACAAATGTGTGTGTGTGTGTGTGTGTGTGTGTGTGTTTCAAAACAAATAGTTCTATTCCTTATTGTCTGCTCCTTTCCTTTTTCCAGTTCACATCGTTGTATGGATGTGCTGCAATTTATTTAACAAGATTTCTACTGATGGACATTTAGTTTGTTTAAAATTTTCTACTTTTACATAAAAGGATGCTACAGTAAAAAATGTTTGAAGTTTATTTCTACAATAAATTGCTTGAAGCAGAACTGCTGGGTGAAAGTTTATGTGTGTTTGTACTGTACAAATTGTGCCTACTTTTATTTCCACCATCAGTGCATGAAAGTGCCATTTTCCCCCATACACTTGCCATAGAGTGTCATCAAATGTTTTGATTTTTTTGCCAATGTGATAGGTAAGAAAGCAATATATCAGTATAGCTGCAGTATTTCATTATAAATATAGTTGAACATATTTTTATATATTTAGGACCCCTTTTCCTTTTCTGTATATTACTTTCTCATATATTTTACTCATTTTTATTTTGCATTCTTCCCTCTTTTCTGAATTGATTTGTAGGAGTTCTTTTCTCAATCAAAAAATTAATTCTTCTAGACTGATTTGATTTCCAAATATTTTTTCGTTTGGCGTTTGACTTTGTGTGTATGTATCTGTGCATAATATGTTCATATTCTTTTAAAATTATTTCATTATAGAAGTTGTAATTTAGAGAAAAATCATGCAGAAAGTACAGAGTTCCCATATATCTTGACCCACAGTTTTCCTTATTATTAACAGTTTGCATTATTGTGGTATTTTGTTACAATTGATGAAATATTAGTATTATAATTATACTATTAAATATAGTCCCTAGATAACATTTGGGCTCACTGTCTATGCTGTATGGTTTTATGGTATTTAAAATTTTTTGATCTGGTAACATTTATGCATTCTAAAATTTCCCATTCTAACCACTTTAAAATATACAATTTAATGGATTAATTACATTGCACAATGTTATGATACCTTCGGCAGCATCTGTTACCAAAACTTTTCCATCACCCGAAACAGAAATTCTGTACAAATTAAACATTAACTCTCCATTCCTCATCCCCACCCCATCACCTGGTAACCTGTATTCTAGTTTCTGACTCTATGAATTTGCTTATTTTAATTATTTCATATCAGTAAGAACACTTTTTTTGGTATCTTTGTATGTTGTATCTACTATTGTCCAAAACTGAGATTTATCATTCCTTTTTATGCATTTGCATTTTAGAACCTGTAAGAAGCAAGAAGTGGCATGACATGCCAAAAAAATACAACGTAACATATTGGCATTTATAATTACACATATGGTTACCTTTATTAGAGTTCTTTATTTTTCTTAAGCTGCTTCAATTCACTGTCTGGTGTCCTTTTCTTTTAGTTTGAAGAACTCCTTTTAACATTGCTTATAGGACAGGCCTAGTGGTGACAAACTCCTTTAGCTTTTGCTTATCTGGGAATAGCTTAATCTTTCTCTCAGTTTTGAAATCAAGTCCTGCTGGATATAAAATTGTTGGCTGGCAGGTGTTTTTTTTAGCACTTTAAATATTTCATCCCACTGTCTACTTTCCTCCCATGGTTTCTGTTGAGTAATTGGCACTTAATCTTAATGGGACTCCCTTGTACACACACCTTGCTTTTTTCTTGCAACTTTCAGAACCTTCTCCTTCTCCTTGACATTCGACAGGTTGATTACTATGTGTCTGGACTTGGTTCTCTTCTTATTTATTTATTTGGAGTTTGTAAGTCTCCTTGAATGTACATATTCATGTCTTTTGTTAAATTTGGTAAGTTTTCTGACATTATTTCTTTGAATATTCCTTCTGCCCCTTTCTTTGTTCCCCTTCCGGAACTCCCATAATAAGTATGTTGGTATGCTTGACAGTATTCCACAGATCTCTTAGGGTTTTCTTTTTTTTTTTCTTTTTTTTTCTTTTTCATTTTTTTCATTTATCTCAATTGTCTTTTTCTTTGAATTCACTGACTCTTTCTTCTCCTTGCTCTCATCTGGTGTTGAAACACTCTAGGGAATTTTTCATTTTGATTATTGTGGTCTTCAACTACATTATTTCTGGTTCCTTTTTAAAGATTGAATCTCTTTATTGAGCTTATTGTTCATTCATGGTTTTCCTGATATCTTTTAGTTCTTTCTCTGTGATTTTATTTATCTCTTTGAGCATCTTGAAAATTTTTTTAACCTCTTTGTCTGGATGTCCAAAGTCTAGTATTCTTCATTGATGGTTTCTAAAGTTTTATTTTATTACTTTGGATGGGTCTGCATTTCTTGTTTCATTGTTTGTACTATTTTGTTACACATGGTGCATTTTAATGTTTTAATGTGTTAACTCTGGGATTTTATCCCTGAGATGTCTGTTCCTTAATTTTGTATCCAGCTAGTGATATAACAGAGATTTCCCTGAGTGCCAGGAGCTAACAAAACCTAACAAGCCAATGAATAAAACATGTTTCACAGCCTTGCGCTTTGGCCCTGCATTGGCTGTTGCTCTCCGTCAGAGCTTAGCCTTATCAAGCAGATGAGCCTGAAGTGAAAGTTTGGGGCCATGTCTGTGTTTTCTTAGCCTGATTCTTGTCCTGGGTTTGTGATGGCTAATGACCTTAGGAATTCTTTCATTTATAGGAATCCAAATGCTCCCTCTACTCCCTATCAAATAGACTGCTTTCCCCACCTCTGCCCCCCAGCCAGGGTGCTCTGTTGTATGTCTTAACAATTGGATTTTTAAATCATTTGCTTTGTTTTGGTTCTTTCTTATACTGCTTTATCTGTAAGCAAGGTGCTTCGGCCTGCAGGGCATGTTCTGGGAGGGTGAGCCAAATACAAGTGTCCTGGCTCAGTCTTTCAGGCTGCCATTTGATAGAATGACACTGACATACAGACACCTCAGTACATACACAGGGGTTACTCTTACCCTGCATGACGGGGCCAGGTTCCACAATGCTAGCACTGTGCAGGGGAGGGGTTTGGGGAGTGATCAGCAAGGGTGTCACGAGCTCCTTCTACCATATTTATGTTGTATTTTCTTGGTTCAGCCCTTTTGCAATCCTTTAATCATTTTCCAGAGTAATGGAGGAGTATGGCTTTGCCAGTTTTTGCTAGTTATTCAAAGATACTGTGTGGGAACAGTACCCTGGAAATCTTACACTACCACCTTGGTCACCAGAAGTCCTGTTCATTAATTTTTTAAATTTATAAAGTGATTTTTTAAGGTTTCCAGATTTTGTGATATACTTTGAAAGTTCTACTTTAGAACGTTTCTTCTTTTCATTGACCTGTTCTTTTTGTTCAGTACAACTCTGTTTTAATTATCATAATAATAGAATTAATTATTATTTAATTAGTTAATTATTGTATCTTTCTAATATATCTTGATACCTACTGAGGTGAATTCCTTCTTGGCTAGTCTTCTTTTTTCAGAAATGTCCTAGCTACTTTTGCTTTACTGTTTTTCCTTTTGAAGTTTAGAATCAGCTTGTCTCAACCCCTGCCTCCATTCTTTCTGTATTTTTTTTTGGAGATTGTGTGCATTAATATATTTGTAGAAAATACTAATTTAGGAAGAATTGACAAGAATATAATGTATCTTTCCAAGAGTTAAAAATTTTGTGTTCCTCAGGAATTTTTCCTTTATATAGGTCTTATACATTTATTGTTTATTCCTAGGTTATCTGTCTGTTGTAAACCACATTATATTCTTCATTTGTCTTCCAACTACTTTTTTTTTTAATATGGTGGTTTGTGATTTCATATATTAGTTTTGTGGTTACTCACCATACTGAATTTTCTTAAGGGTTGGATCGATTCTTTTAGTTGATTCCCTTTGGGTTTCAAATATACAATGTATCATTTCAAATAATGATTACATTAATTTTTCATTTTTAGTGTATATACCTAATTTTTTCTCTTGTTTAATTATGTACTAGTTCATGTGAAATCATGCTAAATAATAGTGGTGATAATGGATCTAGTTCCAGTTGGCCTCCACCCCTACCCCTGGTTTCTGACTCTTTCTCCAAGTCACTATATATCATTGGTACCCAAAATGTCAACTGTCTTCCCTGGACAACTAGGAAAGATCCAATCAAAAAAAGACTCAATAGAAGAAATCTCTAGGTGTTATTTTCCTATCCATGGAACTTTCCATACTGACTTCAAATTCTCTTTCAACTCAGGTTATTAATTTCCTCTACCCTCCGTTAAGCTCCCTCTGGGCCTGGGGGTCCTTTCTGCAGAGCCAGACAGTTTTCTGTCTTAGTAGTATTAACGGGGAATCCTGTGTGCCAGGTTTCTGCCAAACCCTGTTGGTGAGTGTTTTAGTTTTCTAATGATGCCGGAATGCAAAACACCAGAAATGGATTGGCTTTTGTAAAAGAGGGTTTATTTGGTTACACAGTTACAGTCTTAAGGCCGTAAAGTGTCCAAGGTAACATATCAGCAATTGGGTACCTTAACTGGAGGATGGCCAGTGGTGTCTGGAAAACCTCTGTTAGCTGGGAAGGCACGTGGCTGGCATCTGCTCTGGAGTTCTGGTTTCAAAATGGCTTTCTCCCAGGGCATTCCTCTCTAGGCTTCAGCTTCTCTCCAAAATGTCACTCTCAGTTGCTCTTGGGGCGTTTGTCCTCTCAGCTTCTCCGGAGCATAAGTCTGCTTTCAAAGGCCATCTCCAAAATGTCTCTGTAAACTGCAGTTCCTCTCTCAGCTCCTATGCATTCTTCAAAGTGTCCCTCTTGGCTGTAGCAAGCTTGCTGCTTCTGAGCTTATATAGTGCTCTAGTAAGCTAATCGAGGCCCATGCTGAATGGGTGGGGCCACACTTCCATGGAAATTATATAATCAGAGTTATCACCTACAGTTGGGTGGGTCACATCTCCATGAAAAGACTCAATCAAAGAATTACAATCTAATCAACACTAATACATCTGCTCACACAAGACTGCATCACAGATAATGGCGTTTTGGGGGACATAATACATCCGAGCTAGCACAGTGAGTTTCACGCAGCTGCCCAGATTTGGTGGCTCAGCAGTTGAGAAGATATCAGGAAAAAGAATTCAGAACAGTTCAACTGATTTAACTAAAACTTGAGATATCAGGAATGAACCCAAGTCACAGGAAAAATAAAAAGATCATTCCATTTGGGTTATAGGATACAAAAGATAGCAAGAGTTGCTACCATTAAGAGTAGGAGGCTTTTTGGAAATAGACAACTTTGTGAAATACTTGCCAAAACCCTTCATTAAAGATGGAGTAGATAACTGGATTGATGAAGAAATTTAAATAGCTTAACCAGATGAAGATGTTAAAGAGGGTTGGGAATCCTGGCAGATGGGGAGGACCAGAGACACAACAAAGAAATGCAGCCAGCAGATGATAAAGGCCCCCAAAATTATCCTTAGGGTTTTTATGACTTTACTTTCTTAAGAAGCAAAAATCCACCTACCTCCAATTTATCGACAGCAAGCTTGATTGAAAAACAGGAGTTGATCGAGTGCAAGTGTCCCTTCTGGTGGCTGGGATTGAGGTAGTAGAGTGAGGACCCAGTAGAACCTGTGATGAAATGGGCTTTGGTGAAGTAATAGTGGATTTAGAATGCTATTATTGGCAGCCATGTAGAAGATGATGAACAACCCAGAAAGGATGTAGAAGGTCCCACAGTAGGTGATGTAGGGGATCTGGAAGAACAGCCATGGGATGGAGATAAAGATGGAGATGGCTCAGATGATCATAGAAGCCAAATGTCTGGTGTTGACTCTACTGCAGGTGTTGGTAATAAGCCAGTACTGGGGTGCAGGGATGCAGGTTGGAGGCCCAGGAAGCACATGATGTCAGAAGACAGCCAGATGTCATGCGGGATTTTGCTGAAGTTTCACGTGTGGGTGATGGTATATGCCATGCTGCCGGGTATGACCAAGATGAAAACTATTAGGTTGGCCATAGCCAGAGAGCCAGTGGGGTAGTTGGCTGGGAGGTGGAGCTTCCTGGTGAGAAGATGGCATTGGAGAGTAACATGATCAAGTGTGATGATGGAAAAGAACACAGCAAGAGAGAGCTTGAGCAACTGGAGGTTGCCCAGATGCCAAGCCGAGATCAGAGATCTGTTGGAGGCCTCCTGAAGCAGGTCTTCCTCCAACTGTCTTGGTGGAGAACTTCTAGGTGGCCTTCTTTTCACACTTATAGCTGGTTTTTTCACAGTTGTCCTGCCCACAGAACAAGGTCATCCTTCTATTTTACATACATCAGATGGGAGACTTATATCAGATGAACAGACCATGATGAAAAGACTACAAGACTTGATTACTTAAAGAACAGTGAGGTGACTCCCAGCTGGTAGTTAAAGGTTTTCCTAAACCAGATGAATCCCAAGATAGCTGATTATTTTGAAACTCTGCCTGGCAGAACCTCCTGGGAGGTTTGTTGATTTAGAGAAGACATTCAGTCAACAACTTGTGCAGTTTACCTAGGTTAATCTTGACACATGATGAGATACTTAACTTTGGTACCTGTTTCATTGATCATTTTGAGCCTGAAAAGACAAACATTTTAGTTAGCAAGACTTGAAGAATATATCAGTTGGAGCTTGGAGAAGGCAAAACAAATGGATCACTGTGAGTTCACTGAGAGGGGCAAATGTTCAGTAGTCCCTCCCTAGTGACGCTGGTGTAGAGGCAGGTCTTACTCTGCCGGAACCTCCTTCCTTGCTCAGTGCCTCGTTTTGTCTCACCTTGACCATGACTTCTAACCGTTGTGCCCTCTGCTGCCTTGCTCATTTGTGTTCCTCCATACTGTTTGTTTTTTTTTTAATGTGCTTTTATTGAGATATATTCACACACCATAAAACCATCTGAAGTATACCGTCACTGACTCACAGTATCATCATATAGTTGTGCATACAATCTCATGATCAATTTTAGAACATTTTCATTACTCCAGAAAATGAATAAAAATAGAAAAGAAAACCCAAATCCTCCCATATCGCTTTTTCTCCCCATTATTTACCCATAGTATTGGTGTAGTACATTTGTTACTGTTGATGAAAGAATATTAAAATATTACTGTTAACTATAGTCCATAGTTTGCAGTAGTTACTTTTTTTTCCATAAACTCCTCTATTATTTTTTTTTTTCATTTTTTAGCTGGTTTTATTCACACACCATATATTCCATGCTAAGTAAACAGTCAGTGGTTCCCTGTACAATCACATAGTTGTACATTCACCACCACCATCTATATGAGGACATTTCTGTTTCTTCCAAAAAGAAAAAGGAAGAGGCGAGAAAAGAAAAAAGAAAAAAAGGAAAAGAAAACAAAAAAAACAACTAAAAAACAACAAAAGAAAAAATTAAAATAAAATACACTTAAAAAGTCAGAAAACAATATCAACACCAAGAATCCCATACCTCTCCCTTATACCCCGGCTTATAGACATTTAGCTTTGGTATGTTGCCTTCATTGCAATTAATGGAAGTATACCACAATGTTACTGTTAACTCTCCAGTTGCATTGATTGTACCTTTTCCCCAATACCATCACATTTTCAACACCCTGCAAAGTCAACATTCATCTTTTCTCCCTCATGTAAAAACATTCTTATGTTTGTACATTTAATCACAATCATTGACCACTCTAGGTTTCACTGTTATACCATCCCAGTCTCTATCCTCCATCTTTCCTTCTGGTGTCCTACATGCCCCTAATCTTTGTCCCTGAACTGTACTCACAGTCATCTTCGTTCAGTGTACTTACGACATTGTGCTACCATCATCCAACATTGTGCTATCCGTTTCTGGATCTGCACAATCCTGTTGAACATTCTGTACTCCTTCAGCATCAAATGCCCATTCTTTACCCTCTTTTCATCTCCTGGTATCTTCATTTCTACACTCTTCTCCAAACATCTCTCTTCATTCTTTTCCTATCTATAGCACTCCCTTTAGTATTTCTTGTAGAGGAAGTCTCCTGTTCATGAACTCTCTCAGTGTCTGTTTATCTTTAAATATTTTAAACTCTCCCTCATTTTTGAAGGACAGTTTTCCCAGATATAGGATGCTTGGTTGGCAGTTTTTCTCTTAAAGTATCTTGAATATATCATACCACTGCCTACTCGCCTCCATAGTTTCTACTGAGAAATCCACATTTAGCCTTATTGAGCTTCCCTTGTAGGTGATGGATTGCTTTTTCCTTGCTGCTTTCAGAATTCTCTCTTTGTCTTTGACATTTGACAATCTGAATAGTAAGTGTCTTGCTCTATTTGGATCAGTTCTGTTTGGGGTATGTTGTGCCTTTTGGACCTATAATTTTATGTCTTTCATAAGAGTTGGGAAATTTTCATGAATTATTTTCTCTTTTATTCTTTCTGCCCCTTTTGCCTTCTCCTTTTGGGATACCTATAACATGTATATTCATGCGCTTCATGATGTCACTCATCATGAGCCCCTGCTCATATTTTTCCATTCTTTTCCCTATCTGTTCTTTTGTGTGTAGGATTTCAGATGTTCTGTCCTCTAGTTTAGTAATCCTTTCTTCTGCCTGTCCAAGTCTGCTTGTCTCCATTGTGCTTTTTCATCTCTTCTATTGTGCCTTTCATTCCCATAAGTTCTGCCATTTGTTTTTTTCACATGTGTGAATTCTTCCTTATGGTCACCCAGTGTCTTCTTTATATCCTTCATCTCTTTTGTCACATTTTGTTTCAACTTGTTGATTTGATTTAGAAGATTTGTTTGAACATCTTTAAAGTTGTTTCGAATTTTGAATCTAAGTTGAGGTGTTCATTTGTTCCATTGACTGGGCCGTATCTTTGTGTTTCCTGGTGTGGCTTGGGATATTTTGCTGTCTAGGAATCTGATTTTCTTGATTAGTTTATTTGAGGTTGTTTTCTCTCTTTTGCCTTGGGTTTTCATGTTGGTTTTCCTTGATCTCTATATTTCTTTGTTTCTCTCACTGGCCATTTGTCAGATGGGCTTTTACCCCCCAGTTCCCCCCCCCCCCCCCCCAAATCAGGCACCCACCATGGCCTGCCACAGGGATGGGAGGTAGGTACTGGGCATCCCAGCAGGGATGTGGTAATATACATCTGCTGGCTTCCAGTGGTGCTGTTTTCCATCAGTCAGCAAGACCTGGGTTTGTTTTAGAGACCTGCTTTGACAGTTTGGTTGTCTGTATTTCTCAGCCAAAACTGGTTGGGTTTCTGTGCAGGGCATATCCTGTAGTCCTAATAAAGGGTCTGAAGCATCTTTTAAAAAGGGTTTCCATTCCCTTGCACAATACCAGCAGATGGTATTGTTCAGTAACTTAATTGTCTTTGGGGGCTGCCTTGCCTCAGAACATAGGCTTCGTTGCACAGGTGAGCTGAAACTGCAGGATTACTATGTCCTTACTTTGCTGGTCAAAATCTGACTCCATGTGGGGCTATACCTGTGGCAGACTACTCCCTCGGCTGACCCAGTATTCCAGCCATCCCAAAGGCAAGGAAATAGCTGCCACCTGCTGCTTCCCTCAAGGTTGGGGGAAGGATTTTTAGACCTAGGGTGGGAAACGCAGTCTCTGTCCATGTTTTCTCCATCTTTTTGTCCCTCATTGACCTGGGCCTTGAAATGTCCTCCACTGTTCCCTGGGTCTTCGAACAGTGGAGTACGTCCCACTGCTGTGAGAGATTTAAAAATCTGTGTCCCTGGTGGAAGGGGTCCCATCTGCTGATTTTGTGCCTTTTCCACACTGAGCTGAGTGAGGGGGAGGGAAGAGGATTGGCTGGTGTGGGACGGAAGATTCCTTCCTGATATTTCTTCTCTTTCTTCAAACTAGCATCTTCAGGGTCCTTCGTCAGTGTATATCCTCCTCCAAGTTTCAAACAATTCAGAATTGTCCATTTTTTTGTTGAATCTCTGGAGAAGAATTTTCAGTAGCTGTTTATGTCACCATGTTGATGACATCACTTGGGAACTCCTCTATTATTAAGTCCTTGTAATAGTGTCATACATTTGTTCTAGTTAATAAAAGCACTTTTTTATATTTGTACTGTTAATCACACACATTGTCCACCCTAAGATTCACTGTTTTATACATCCCCATGTTTTAACCTCCATCTTTCCTTTTGGTTACATGCATGACTCTAAACTTCCCCTTTCAACCACATTCACACACCATTTGACATTGTTAGTCATTCTCACAATAATGTGCTACCATCACCTCTGTCCCTTTCCAAGTGTTTAAGTTCAAACTAGTTAAACATTCTGCATATATTAAGCAACTGCTCCCCTTTCTTTAGCCTCATTCTGTATCCTGGCAACCTATATTCTATATTTTATGTGTGAGTTTACATATTATAATTAGTTTATATCAGTGAGATATTACACTATTTGTCCTTTTGTGTCTAACTTATTTCACTTCATTTCTTCTTACCGCTGAATAATATTCCATCATATTTATATACCATATTTTGTTTATCCATTCATCTGTTGATGGACATTTGGGTTGTTTCCACCTTTTGGCAATTGTGAATAATTCCGCCATCAACATCAGTGTGCAGATGTCTTTTCTTATCCCTGCTTTCAGATCTTCTGAGTATATCCTGGGATTGCCAGGTTGTAAGGTAACTCTATACTTAGCTTCTCGAGAAACCACCAAACTATCCTCCACAGTGGCTCTCCATACTGCTTTTTTTTTTAAATTCAATTGTATTGAGATATATTCACATACCATACAGTCATCCAAAGTGTACAATCAGTTGTTCACAGTACCATCATATAGTTAGTTGTGCATTCATCACCCCAGTCTATTTTTTTAACATTTTCCTTGTACCAGAAAAAGTGAAAATAAGAATAAAAAATAAAAATAAAGAATAATACTGAAAACACCCCCCTTCCCACCCTATTTTTCATTTAGTTTTTTGTCTCCATTTTTCTACTCATCCATCCATACACTGGATAAAGGAAGTATGATCCATAAGGCTTTCACAATCGCACTGTCACCTCTTGTAAGCACGTTGCTGTACAATCGTCTTCAAGAGTCAAGGCTACTGGGTTGCAGTTTGATAGTTTCAGGTATTTACTTCCAGCTATTCTGATGCATTAAAACCTAAAAAGGGTTATCTATATAGTGCCACCAGAGTGACCTCTCAACTCCATTTGGAATCTCTCAGCCACTGAAACTTTATTTTGTTTCATTTTGCATCCCCCTTTTGGTCAAGAAGATGTTCTCAGTTCCATGATATCAGGTCCAGATTCATCCCCGGGAGCCATATCCCATGTTGCTAGGGAGATTTACACCCCTAGGTGTCAGATCCCACGTAAGGGGGAGGGCAGTGTGTTCACCTGCCGAGTTGGCTTAGCTAGAGAGACAGAGCCACATCTGAGCAACAAAGAGGTACTCAGGGAAAGACTCTTAGGCACAATTATAAGCAGGTTTAGCCTCTCCTTTGCAGTGATGAGCTTCATGAGGGCAAGTTCCATGATAGAGGGCTCAGCACATCAAACCACCAGTCCTCAATGTTTGTGAGAACATCAGCATGGTGTAGTTTACTCAAAATACTGTCTACAGTTTCCACTTACCTCGTTGCATGTCTCACAGCTTCACTCCTTGCAGTAGCTCAATATTTTCTTGTATTCACACACAATAGTACACCATTCTGTTCCTCAGTTGATGTACCCTTAGGCCTCTTCCACCCATTGCAAATCGTGTATACTGTCTCCATAAACACCAGTGTGCAAATGTCCATTCATGTCCCTGCTCTCAGATCCTCCAAGTAAATGCCCCCTAATGAAGTTGCAGGACCTTATGGCACCCACATTCTTAGTGTCGTGTGGAACCACCCCACTGTCCTCCAGAAAGGCTACCAATTCTGCCTTCTAACCAACAGTAAATACATACATCCCTCCCTCCATGTTTTCTCCAGCACTTTTATCCCTGTTTATATTTTTCCATACAATTTTATAGAACTTTATTCACATATCATATAATTAGTCACAGTATACAGTCAACTGTTCATGGTATCATCATACAGTTGTGTATTTATCACCACAATTGGCACTTGAACATACTGATTACTACAGAAAAAAGGTTTTTTTTTTTTAACTAATGATAAAATGGATAATAAAAAGAAAAAGAAAATATCATACAATACAATACAATAGTAGGGTCAGACAACAACACTACTACCAAGAATCCCATGTCCTTCTCTTATATCTCCCCCTCATACTTACTTAGCTTTGCAATATTGCCTTTGTTACATTTAGTGGAAGCATGTTACAATGTTACGGTTGACCATAGACTCCAGTTTGCTTTGATTATATTTTTTCCCCACTACCATCCCTTTTCCAGCACTCTGTATGGTTGACATTCATTTGTTCTCCCACATGCAAGAACAGTTTTATATTTGTGCGTTTAGTCATAGTCATTGACCACTCCAGTTTTTGCTAAGTTAAACAGTCCCAGTCTTTTATCTTCTGTCTTTACCTCAGGTGTCATACATGCTTCTGCCCATGTGTTTCAGCTTTACTCACAGACATCTTTGTTCAGTGTAGTTACAATATTGTGCTACCATCACACAGCATTATGCTATCTATTTCTGGATCTATACAATCAAGCCTGCTCAACATTCTGTAGTCCTTCAGCTTCAAATGCCCAATCTTTACCCACTTTCTATCTCCTGGTAGCCTGTGTTAACAGCTTTTAAGTCTCAAAGTTTGCTCATTAATGTTAGTTCATATTATTGAGACTATACAGTATTTGTCCTTTTGTTTCTGGCTAACTTCGCTTAACATAATATCCTCAAGGTTCATCTACGTTATTATATGTTCCATATCTTTGTTCTGTCTTACAGTTGCATAATATTCCATCGTGTACCAGTTTGTTTATCCACTCATCCATTGATGTACATTTGGGCTGTTTCCATCTCTTGGCTATTATGAATATTGCCGTGATAAACATTTGTTTACAAATGTCCGTTTGTGTCTCAACTTTCAGTTCCTCTGAGTATATACCTAGTAATGGTATAGCTGGGTCATATGGCAAATCTATACTTAGCTTCCAGAACTGCCACACTGCCTTCCAGAGTGGCTGCAGCATTCTACATTCCCACCAACAGTGAATAAGTGTGCCTCTTTCTCCACATCCTCTCCAGCTCTTGTAATTTTCTGGTTTTTTTTTTTTTTTTTTTAGATAATGGCCATTCTGGTAGGTGAGATGCTATCTTATTGTGGTTTTGATTTGCATTTCCCTAATAGCCAGCAAAGTTGAGCATTTTTCATATGTTTTTGAGCCATTTGTATTTCCTCTTGAGAAAAGTATCAGTTCCTGTCTTCTGTCCTTTTTTTTGATTGGGTTGTTTGTCTTTCTGTTGTTGAGTTGTAGGATCACTTTATATATTCAGGTTGTTAAACCCATATCTGATATGTTTGTCTCCCACTATGTAGGCTGCCTTTTTACTTTTCTGCAAAGTCCTTTGATGTACAAAAGTGTTTAATTTTGAGGAGATCCCGTTTGTCTATTTGTTCTTTGGTTGCTGTACTTTGAGGAAAACCGCTTCCTGTCACAAGACCTTTAAGATATTGCCCCACATTTTCTTCTAAGAGTCTTATGGTCTTAGCATTGATGTTTAGGTCTTTGATCCGTTTTGAGTTAATTTTTGTATAAAGTGTGAGATGGGAGTCTTATTTCATTCTTTTGGAAATGGATATCCAGTTCTCCAAACACCATTTATTGAAGAGGCTGCTCTGTCCCAGTTGCTTTGGCTTAACTGCCTTATATAAGATCAATGGTTCGTAGATGCGAGAGTTGATTTCTGAACATCCAATTCTATTCCATTGGTCTGTATATCTAGCCTTATGCCAGTACCATGCTGTTTTGACCATTGTAGCTTTGTAATATGCTTCAAAATCACATAGTATGAGACCTCTCACTTCCTTCCTCTTTCTCAAGATATTTTTGGCTATTTGGGGCACCTTTACCTTCTAAATAAATTTGGTTATTGGTTTTTCTGTTTCTGCAAAGTGAGTTGTTGGGATTTTAATTGGTATTGCGTTGAATGTATAAATCAGTTTTGATCAAACTGACCTCTTAATTATATTTAGTCTTCTAATCCATGAACATGGTATGTTTTTCCATTTTTTTATGTCCTGTTTGATTTCTTTTAACAGTTTCTTGTAGTTTTCTTTGTATAGGTCTTTTCTGGCCTTCGTTAAATTTATTCCTAAATACTTGATTCTTTTGGTTGCTATTGTAAATGGGACTTTTTTCTTGATTTCTTCCTCTTGTTGCACATTACTTGTGTATAAGAACACTACAGATTTTTGCCTGTTGATCTTCTAGCCTGCCACTTTGCTGTATTCATTGTTTAGTTCTATTAGCTGTGCTATAGATTTTTCTGGATTTTCTGCATATAGAATCATGTCATCTGCAAAGAGTGAAAGTTTTATTTCTTCCTCTCCAATTTGGATGCCTTTTATTTCTTTTTCTTGCCTAATTGCTCTAGCTAGAACTTCCAGCCTGATGTTGAATAACAGTGGTGACAGTGGGCATCCCTATCTTATTTCTGATCTTAGTGGGAAAGTTTTCAGTCTCTCCCCATTTGAGTACAATGTTAGCTGTGGATTCTTCATACGATGCCTTTATCATATTGAGAAAATTCCCCTCTATTCCTATCTTTGAAGTGTTTTCATCAAGAAAGGATGTTGAATTTTGTCAAATGCCTTTTATGCGTCAATCGAGATGATCATATGGTTCTTCTGCTTTGATTTATTGATGTGGTTTATTGCATTAATTGATATTATTGTGTTGAACCAGCCTTGCATACCTGGAATAAACCCCACCTGGTCGTGGTGTATAATTCTTTTAATGTGCTGCTGGATTTGATTTGCAGGTATGTTGTTGAGGATTTTTGCATCTATATTCATTAAAGAGATTGGTCTATAATTTTCTATTTTTGTAGTATCTTTGTCTGATTTTGGTATTAGGGTGATGTTGGCTTCACAGAATGACTTGGGTAGCTTTCCCTCCTCTTCAATTTTTTTGAAGAGTTTGAGCAGGGTTGGTATTAATTCTTTCTTGAATGCTTGGTATAATTCAACTGTGAAGCCATCTGGTCCTGGGCTTTTCTTTTTGGGGATCCTTTTGATGACTGACTCAATCTCTTTATCTATGATAGGTTTGTTGAGGTTGTCTGTTTCTTCTCAGGTCAATGTTCATTGTTTATGCTTTTCTAGGAAGTTGTTCATTTCATCCAAGTTGTCTAGTTTATTAGCATATAGTTGCTCATAGTATCTTCTCATTATCTCTTTTATTTCTGCAAGGTCCATAGTTGTGTTTCCTTTCCCATTTCTGATTACATTTATTTGCATCCACTCTTTTTTTTTTTGGTTAGCCTAGCTAGGGTTCCATCAATATTTTCTTGAAGAACCAACTTCTGGTTTTGTTGATTCTCTCTATTGTTTTCCTCTTCTCAGTTTCATATATTTCTGCTCTAATCTTTGTTATTTCTTTCCTTCTGTTTGCTTTGGGATTGGTTTGCTGTTCTTTCTCTAGTTCCTCCAGGTGGACAGTTAATTCCTCAATTTTTGCTCTCTCTTCTCTTTTAATATAGGCATTTAGGGCAATAAATTTCCCTCTCAGCACTGTCTTTGCTGCATCCCATAAGTTTTGATGTACTGTGTTTTCATTGTCATTTACCTCGAGGTATTTACTAATTTCTCTTGTAATTTCTTCCTTTACCCACTGGTTTTGTAAGGTGTTGTTGCTTATTCTCCATGTATTTGTGAATTTTACAATCTTCTGCCTGTTATTTATTTCCAACTTCATTCCATTGTGATCCAAGAAAGTGTTTTTTATAATATCAGTAGTTTAAAATTTGTTGAGACTTGCTTTGTGACCTAACATGTGGCCTATTCTAGAGAATGTTCCATGAGCACTTGAGAAAAATGTGTATCCTGCTGTTGTGGGATATAGTGTTCTGTAAATATCTGTCAAGTCTAGTTCATTTATACTACACTTCAGCATCTGTTTCCTTATTGATCCTCTGTCTTGACGTTCTATCCATCGATGAGAGCAGTGTATTGACATCTCCAACTGTTATTGTAGAGTCATCTATTTCTCCTTTCAGTGTTCTCAGTGTTTGCCTCACGAATTTTGGGGCACTCTGGCTTGGAGCATAAATATTTATGATTGTTATGTTTTCTTGATGAATTGACCCTTTTGTTAATGTGTAGTGTCCTTCTTTGTCTCTTTTAATTATTTTACTTTTGAAATCTAATTTTCTGCTATTAATGTAGCTACTCCCACTTTTTTTCTGGTTTTGTTTGCCTAATATATCTTTTTCCAACCTTTTACTTTTAGCCTATTTTTGTCCTTGTGTCTAATGTGAGTTTCTTGTAGACAACATATAGATGGGTCCTTTTTTTTCAATCCATTCTGCCTGTCTGTGTCTTTTTATTGGGAAGTTTAATCCATTAACATTTAGTGTTATGACTGTAATGGCAGTACTTTCTTCTACTATTTTGTCTTTTGCATGTTATATTTCATCTTACTTTTTCCTTCTTTCTCCTTTTGCCCTTCCTGATAATCTTCATTTCTACACTTTTCTCCAAACCTCTCTGTCTCCTGTCATTTCCTATCTCTCTGTAGCACTAACTTCAGTATTTCTTATAGTGCCAGTCTCTTATTCACAAACTCTCTCAGTGTCTGTTTGTTTGAAAATATTTTAATCTTTCCCTCATTTTTTTTTCATTTTTATTGAGATTGTTCAGATACCATACAATTATCCAAAGATCCAAAGTGTACAATCACTTGCCCCTGGGTGCCCTCATACAGCTGTGCATCCATCACACTTAATTTTTGTTCAATTTTTAGAAATTTTTCATTACTCCAGACAAGAAATAAAGTGAAAGATGAAAAAAGAAAAAAAAGAAAAGGAAACTCTAATCCTCCCCTATCCCTAACCAACCCCCCTCAATTGTTGACTCGTAGTATTGATATAGTACATTTGTTACTGTTTATGAAAAAATGTTGAAATACTACCAACTGTAGTATATAGTTTATAATAGGTATATAGTTGTTCCTTATATGCCCCTCTATTATTATCTTTTAATTGTATTGTCATACATTTGTTCTGGTTCATGGAAGCGATTTCTAGTATTTGTACAGTTGATCATGGACATTGCCCACCGTAGGATTCAGTTTTATACATTCCCATCTTTTGACCTCCAACTTCCCTTCTGGTGACATATATGACTCTGAGCTTCCCCTTTCCACCTCATTCACACACCATTCGGCACTGTTAGTTATTCTCACATCTTGCTACCGACACCCCTGTTCATTTCCAAACATTTAAGTTCATCCTAGTTGAACATTCTGATCATACTAAGCAACCACTCCCCATTCTTAAGCCTCATTCTGTATCTTGGTACGTTATATTTCATGTCTATGAGTTTACATATTATAATTAGTTCCTATCAGTGAGACCCTGCAATAATTGTCCTTATGTGTCTGGCTTATTTCACTCAGTATATTGCCCTCGAGGTTTTGTCATCAACCCATTTTTTTTTTTAATATGGTTTTGTTCACTCACCATACATTCCATCCCAAGTAAATAATCGATAGTTCTTTGCATGGTCATACATTTATGTGTTCACCACCTTCACCACTATCTATATAAGGGCATCTACATTTCTTCCACAAGGCAGGAGGGAGAGTCAAAGAAGGTAGACAGGCAAAAGAAAGAGGAAAAAAAAAATGACAGCTAGGAAGCAGCAAAAGGAAAAATAACCTTAAATCAAAATAGAATAAAGAATCAGACAATACCACCAATGTCAGCTGTCTAACATGCCTCCCCAATCCCCCTCTCTTATCTGCGTTTACTTTGGTATATCACCTTTGTTACATTAAAGGAAGCATAATACAATGATTCTATTAGTTACAGTCTCTAGTTTATGCTGATTTCATCCCTTCCCCAATGCCTCCCCATTTTTAACACCTTGCAAGGTTGACACTTGCTTGTTCTCCCTCATGGAAGAACATTTTTGTACATTTTATCACAGTTGTTGAATACTCTAGATTTCACCAAGTTACACAGTCCCAGTCTTTATCTTTCCTCCTTTCTTGTGGTGTCTCACATGCTCCCCACCTCTCTCTCTCAACCGTTTTCGTAGTTACCTTTGTTCAGTGTACTTACATTGTTGTTCTACCATCTCCCGAAATTGTGTTCCAAACCATGCACTCCTGTCTTCTATCACCCTGTAGTGCTCCCTTTAGTATTTCCTGTAGGGTGGGTGTCTTGTTCACAAAGTCTCTCATTGTCTGTCAGAAAATATTTTGAGTTCTCCCTCATATTTGAAGGATAGCTTTGCTGGATATAGGATTCTTGGTTGGTGGTTTTTCTCTTTCAGTATCTTAAATATATCACACCACTTCCTTGTTGCCTCCATGGTTTCTGCTGAGAGATCTGCACATAGTCTTATTAAGCTTCCTTTGTATGTAATGGATCGCTTTTCTCTTGCTGCTTTCAGGATTCTCTCTTTGTCTTTGACATTTGATAATCTGATTATTAAGTGTCTTGGCGTAGGCCTATTCACATCTCTTCTGTTTAGAGTACGCTGCGCTTCTTGGATCTGTAATTTTATGTCTTTCATAAGAGATGGGAAATTTTCATTAATTATTTCCTCTATTATTGCTTCTGCCCCCTTTCCCTTCTCTTCTCCTTCTGGGACACCAATGATACATACATTATTGTACTTTGTTTCATCCTTGAGTTCCCGGAGACGTTGCTCATATTTTTTCATTCTTTTCTCCATCTGCTCCTTTGCATGTAGGCTTTTAGGTGTTTTGTTCTCCAGTCCTTGAGTGCTTTCTACTGCCTCTTGAGATCTGCTGTTGTATGTTTCCATTGCGTCTTTCATCTCCTGTGTTGCGCCCTTCATTTCCATAGATTCTACTAGTTGTTTTTTTGAACTTTTGATTTCTGCCATATATATGCCCAGTGTTTCCTTTACAGCCTCTCTCTCTTTTGCAATATCTTCTCTAAACTTTTTGATTTGATTTAGCATTAGTTGTTTAAATTCCTGTATCTCAGTTGAAGTGTACATTTGTTCCTTTGACTGGGCCATAACTTTGTTTTTCTTAGTGTAGGTTGTAATTTTCTGTTGTCTAGGCATGGTTTCCTTGGTTATCCAAATCAGGTTTTCCCAGACCAGAACAGGCTCAGGTCCCAGAGGGAAGAAATATTCAGTATCTGGTTTCCCTGTGGGTGTGTCTTAGAAAATTGCTCCACCCTTTGATGCCTCAGGTCACTGTGCTTTTCTGCCCAGCAGGTGACGCCTGTTAGCCTATAATTCTTGACTGGTGTGAGGAGGTATGGCTGTGTTCCTCCAGGCTCTGGGGTCTGGTTCTGAATGGAAAGGGCCCCACCCTTTTCCTCCTAGAGAAGACAGACCCCCCAGGTGGAGGTCATTAGCATTTTAATGGTCTCGTTCTCTGCTTGTGCTGTCTCCAGCCTTCTCTGAGTCACAGGCCTGGAAACTGAAAATTCCTGGGGCTTTGTCCACTGAGAGATTTTATGCTGTGTTCTCGGGCATTCCTCCCAATTCAGGTTGGTGTATGATGAGTGGATGGTCTTGTTTGTCCCCCCACAGTTATTCTGGATTATTTACTAGTTGTTTCTGGTTTTTTTTGTGGTTGTTCCAGGGGGACTACTTAGCCTCTACTCCTCTCTATGCTGCCGTCTTGCCCCCTGTCCTCCCTCATTTTTGAAGGACACTTTTGCTGGATATAGAATTCTTGGTTGGCAGTTCTTCTCTTTCAGTATCTTAAATATATCATACCACTGTCTTCTCGCCTGCATGGTTTCTGCAGAGGAATCTGTACAGTCTTATCACACTTCCTTTGTATGTGGTGGATTGCTTTTCTCTTGCTGCTTTCAGAATTCTCTTTGTCTTTGACATTAGACAATCTTATCAGTAAATGTCTTGAAATAAGTCTGTTGGGATCTGTTCTGTTTCAGGTATGCTGTACTTCTTGAATCTGTAATTTTCTGTCTTTCATAAGAGTTGAAAAATTTTCAGTGAATATTTCTTCCATTATTCTTTCTGCCCCTTTTCCCCTCTCTTCTCTTTCTGGGACACCCATAACACATATTTTTGTGTGCTTCATGTTGTCACTCACGTCCCTAAGACCCTGATTGTATTTTCCCATTCTTTTCACTGTCTGTTTGGGTGTATGAATTCACATCTTGTCTTCTAATTCACTGATCCTTTCTTCTGCCTGTTCAAATCTACTGTTGTATCCCTCCATTGTCTTTTTCATCTCCTCCATTATGCTCTTCATTCCCATAAGTTCTGCCATTTGTTTTTTCAAGTTTATGAATTCTTCTTTATGGTCACCCAGTGTCTTCCTTATATCCTTCATCTCTTTTGCTGTATCTTCCCTCAGTTCATTGACTTGATTTTTGAATTGATTTAGGAGATTTGTTTGAACTTCTTTAATTAGTTCTTCCTTCAGTTCATTGAATTGATTTAGCATTAGTTGCCTGAACTCTGTATCTCATTTGAACTATTAGTGTGTTCCTTTGGTTGGTCCATATTTTCATGTTTCCTAGTATGGCTCGTTATCTTAAGCTGTCTACGCATCTGTCTTTCTTGAATAGTTTATTGTGGAGCTTGTTTTCACTCTAACCTAGGGTTTTCTTGTTGGTTGGCTTTGTTCTCTAACCTTTGGTGTTCAGTTCAGCTTATTCTAGGCCTCTAACTTAGGTTCTATTTAGTTGATCGGAGTTTTTCACGTCTTGTTTTTCTGTTTCTTGCCCTGCCTCTATGTATCTTTTTTTGTTTGAGTGTTTTCTCAGATATGGTCCACCCCAGTCAGGTTTTCCCAGGCCACAGAGGCCCAGGTCTCAGGAGGAGGGAGTGGAGTTTCCTTGAGAATGAGACCCTCCTGTGAGGCCTCTAGACTCTGTGCTTTTCCTATGCTGCCCAGCAGGTGGCACTTGCCAGCCTGCAGCTCCCCCACCAGTTGGAGGAATTATGGAGCCTTTAGTTCTCCTGGTGACCCTGACCCTGTCAGAGGCGTGGCTGACTGAAGCTGGTTACTGAATTCCAGCCCTTGGAGTCTGAGTTCCCTAAAGGAGGGCTGCCACTGGAGCTGGGCCATGCTCCCCTTTTCTTGGGGAAGTTCTGGTCTTAAGTGAATTTCCCCCCCCCCCACTATACTTATTGTTTTGTCTCTCAGAGATGTCTTAGCTCTGCTCTTACCTGGGCCCAAATTACAAGTCTTTGAGGCTTTCTGTAATGGACTACTTAGAATAGTTATTTTTAAAAAGAGAGAAAAAGATAAAAAAGAAAAAAAGAAATAGGAAAAGAAGGGCCCAGTATAGACTATTTAAAGAAAAGCCCTTTAATTCACTCCTTGCAGTTCTGATGGGCTATTGAAAAAAGACAGGTGTTGGAGAGCAATTGAGGAACAATTAAGAAACAGAAAAACTGGCTTTTCAGAGACAGGCCCTGGCCCCCTGGGTTTGCATATGTTCCTGATTCTGTTTGAGCCCAGCCCTTCTCCGTATTATGTTCACCCCCAAATCCAAAAGTCTCTGTTTTTATTTTTTTATTTTTTTGCTGTTTTTGCTAGCCTTATCTCCTCTCCACCAGGCTGACTACTCCCAAATTCTCTGGTGTCTGGTCTCAGTTTATCTATGGTTGGAGATTTTGTTCAGCAGTCTGAGTTTGCTCATCAGTTCTGCAACTGCAGTTCTCCCTCCTGGTTTCCAGCACCAAAGACCCCTTCTCCCTTGGAATTGTGCCTGACAGGGAGGGGCATGGGCCCCCTGGCCACAAGAACTTACAGATTTCACTGATTTCAGCTGCTCCATGCACTCATGAGTGTTGTATGGTGTGTGTCCAAACTCAGAATCCTCTGCAGGGTCTGCTCCCTACAATTCCTGGCTATCTACCAGTTGCCCCAGAGGAGTAACTAAAACCCACACCTTACCACTCTGCCATCTTCTCCATACTGCTCTTTAATCGAGGACTTTGAAATACTGTAGCTTTGTAAAACATGTTATTATGTATGAGATGTATTGTCTGTTATACTATCATAAAAATAAACAAGAAAAAAGTATATTTTTTTTCTTGGCCAATATACATTAATATTTTGGCTTGCTGTCAAGCCCTAAGTTATTCCCACCATGAATTGTTAAAACTTGGCTAATAACTGCTAGCCCACAAGCTTTAAAAAAAATTGTGGTAACATATATAACATAAACTTTGCCATTTTAGCCATTTTTGAGTGTAGAATTCAGTTCTTTTTTAATAGAAGGAATAATTTTGGAATATACTTTGGGGAAGAGAATTGTACAAACATTATAAAAATTTGGCCTCTGAAACTTTTTCATCTGATTTTTATATGTAATCTGGAACCACTATTATATTTGAAATATAAATGTATTCATCTCTTTTAAAGCAAAGAAATTAGAAATGACAACCTAGTTCTTAAAAAATTAGCTAGTTTTACAATTATCAAAGTAAATTCAAGGTAGAAAAAAATTCAAGAAGTACAAAACATGTAAAATGAAAGCAGAAGTCCCTTTCCCCATCCTTTAGCTCTCTCAGTACAGTTCCTTAAACCTGTAACCATTGTTAACAATTTCTTGTATACCCTTTCATAAAATGTCTTTGCATGTACAAATATGTTATATGACCTTTTTTATTGCATAATCAGAACTGTACTTTTTTTCATTCATATAAAAACATTTTTTTATATCAGTATATGTAGTTTTTTTACACCATTGTTTCCACTGAATGGTTTTCTGTGTCATTTGATTTAATTGACTAATACCCTACAGTTTTATAGGTAAATATTTATAAATTTTTTCTTATTTGTTTGCTATAATAGTATAACAGACAATAGTATAAGTACATCTCATATGTGATCTGATAGTGCATGTACTAAAGGATTGATAAGATGCCAAGTTGTCCTAAGAATACTTTTACCTCTGTACTGAGAATGTCTTTCTGCACAGCTTCATCAAACATTTGTTATCAAACTTGAAAAAATTTCCACTGAGCAGGTAGGTAATAGTAAATATTTATTTTCTTGCTTGGTATTTATTTGAGTGCATAGTGAACATCTTTTCTTAGTTTTTTTTTTGCAATTTGTATTAGCTATTCTTTTCCCCTTTTTCCTATTAGATGGCTTAGTTTTTCTTTATTGATTTATAGGAGTTCTTTCTATATTAAGCAAATTGCATCTTTGATGTTTTATAAATAAATTTTCTGATTTGTCATTTTCTTTCTTACTTCATTTATAGCATTTTTTGGCAATTACAGGGTCAAATTTAGTAGTTTTTCGCTTTATGTTCTCCTGATTTTAGGTCATGCGTGGAAAGTCCTTATGACTATCAAGGTTATTTAATAATATACATGCTTGCTTCTGGTACTTTTAATGTTTCTCTTTTGTTTTGTTTTGTTTTCTTTCCTTCCACACCCGAACATTGTTTCATCAAATTTATATATTGCTGTAATGATTCAGCTTTATGTTTTCACATGTGGCCAGCCAGTTGTCTGTATAATATTTATTAGTTAATCCACCTTTTACTTTCTTATTTGAAATGCCAAAAATAAGTGTTTCTGGATTGTAGTCTATTCCATTAATATGCCTCTCTGTTTCTCTGACAGTGCCAAACTGTGGAATTATTATGGTTTCATAATGTATTTTGGCATTTAGGAGGGCTCTTTCCTTTTATTAGTTTTCTTTTTGGAAGAATTTCTGACTTTTCTCACTAGTTTATTTTTTCAGATGAACTTCGGTATCATTTTGTCATATTCTCTGGTTCCAAAAAAATTGTCACGTTACTATTTTGATAGGAATATGTCTTTGTTAAATATTGCTGATGAGTTAGGTAAGATGAGGATTAAGAATGACCATTGGATTTAATAAAGTGAAGGTAATTTGTGACCTGATTAAGACAAGTTTCATTGAATGGAATGGGTGTATAATTTGTCCCTAGTTTTTCTGTGATTCTCTCTCTGTTACTTTATAGAATGTATTTAATTTTCCATGTCTTGATTTAACAAGTTTTTAAAATGAAGCTGTACTTATCCACTATGTTCAGTGAAGGATAATTAGTTCATTTATATCACCTCCCCCACTTCCTTATTTTTGTTGGTAAGCTTTGTTATTGTTTTTTTTTTTTTCCCTTTTACTGAGTCCAGTATGCCATTTTTAAAAATACTGTTTTGCTTTTCCAAGGAGGAAAATTTTCTCTTCTATAATTGTAATTTAGTTGTAAGTTTAGCCTTTATTTCTGTGTTTAAATATGTTTAACACTCACTACTAGCCTTTTAAATGGCAGCATAACTATTCCCAAGGTTCAAATTTTTATTTGGTTCTTGGTTGCCCAAGAATTTCTTTGAATAGTTTTAAAAGAAGTGTCATGGGTACTGTATTTCCCAAGTTCTTGCTTGTTGATCATGTGTTTGTATTATCTTAGTATATTTTTAAGTGTAATTATTTCAGAGATACAAAAAAGTATAGAAAATAATGTAAGTAACTTTTACTATTCAACTTAAGAAGTAAAATTTCAAGTACAGATGAAGTCTCATTGTATATCTCCTTGATGCTATTCCCCCTCCAGTTAATTCCAGAGATAAATTCTTGACTTGGTGTTTATGCATGTCCCTATCCTTAGGTCAGGATGCATGTTTTTATATTTTTACAACATATGTATGTATTCATAAAAATATGTATAAGAAGAGAAAATACACATCACAAATAAATATGAAAAATTGTTTAACTTCACTCTAATGAAGAATATAAAATATGGCCATATTGGGATGACATTGATACCTACTGTTTTACAGTGCATTGGCAACATTTAAGGTATCTGACAATACCAAGAGTTCATTGGGTGGTACCTGATTTCTTACAACTGCTGCTGGATATATTTTCTTTTTGTTTGAGTATTAATAATTGAAATGCTTAGAAAAAAACTCTATAATCCCATATGTATTTTTTTCATTTTAAATGTAAATATATATATACATTTTAAAAGAATTTTTCCAAAGTATAATCCTAAGATTAGAATCATCTTTCCCCAGAAGTTCATTTGTACATTTTGAAGCAATGTCTGATATAGATGTAGAGTCTCCATTGAGTCCAGCTACTTACTTGGTTAAGTTTTTCTTATGAAGTTTCTGGCAAAGGGATTTATCCAGCTTATGATGAAATATGTTCAATGATGATGAGTGAATTCACTTCCTTCTAGGTAACCTGTATTAGTTTAGGACAATTTAGACCCTCTGTTTTTGAACCAGAACTTGGTTCCTTATACTATTTGCTGATTGGGATTAACTTGGGGCCATATTGAGCAAATTCAATCCTTCCGCGTGATGGCTTTTCAGATATTTGGAGTTTGCTATTTGGCAGCGCCCAAATTTTATTTGCCTAGGTGTAATATTTTCTGTTCATTCCATTGTTCTTGTTTGCCATGTTTTGACCTTAGTTGATTTTTCTGATGACAATTATTTGTCTAAACTCGTTTTTCTTCTGTACTTTACTTGTCCAGTTGGAATTCTGGGTCTAATTGCAAGAGAGATAATTAGACCCTTATTAATGTTTTCTTCTTTGCTCTAGCTGAAATGTGATATTGGGCAACTCACTGAAACTTGCTAACCTTCAGTTTCTTCATCTACAGAATGGATATGATAGCTTCCTTAGGGGGTTCTTTAAATGATGTAATATGTACGAAAGCAAACTTGAAACCTGTGAAGCTGTATATGCTGTGTATATAAGATATCAATATGATTTATTCTCATTAACAATTTTACTTTGCTAAATTCAGCCAGTTAATCTTTGAGGATCTTTTTGAATCCTATTTTGATCATTTAGTCTATCTATTTCCTTCATTTTTAGTCCTTCTACCCATTTATGAGCATACTTCTTATACCTTCATGTGAATGATAAAATGTTGAACAGGCCCAAGAATGACTTTTTTGGTATTTTGTAAGAAACCTCTGATCAAATTGATATAGTTATCAAAACAATTTTAAAAGCACTTTTGTTGTCTGTAACTTTTTTGTAAACACAGTTTGTTTGCAGATCTAGCTTTTTTATAAAACCATATTCCTAGCTGTTCTTTGTCTGTATCCTTCATTCAGACCCTTATAATTCTGTCTTAAAAATCGAGGCAATTGGAGAGATCACCCTGTACAATTTCTTTTTACAATAATGCCTGGATTGTGAGCCACATGATATGCTCAACTATTTTTAGCTTTGTCAGGGCCACCAATACCCACTCACATTTTCCTAGCTTTCTAAGCAGGGCATATATTTGTATGCACTGAAGTATTCTCTGCTTTTTATCTCTTTTTTTCCTTACTGAGTATATATATAGTTGCACAGTAAAAATTATGTTTTTTCAGGCTTTCTAAGCTGTCTTCAACATAGCACCTTCTGCTGTATGTTAGGCACCCTGCTAAGTCCAAAGACAAATCAGATATGTTCTCTGCTCTCTAGAGTCTCAGAGTTGTGGGAGTTAAAGACGCTGTGGTAGAAGTATGAGTGGTGTACAGTGGGGCACAACGCAGGGAGCTTTAAATTTGACCATGTGGGAAAGGAGTCTAAGTAAGTCTCAGGAGCCAAGTCTTAAAGGGTGGATGAAGGTTTGATAGGCATATTGAGAAGGGGGATAGGACATTGCAGGCAGAGAGTGCAGGATGAATAAAAATGTGGACTGGTGTTTCTTCTGAGAGTGCCATGCCCTGGAATTACACTTTTGTTCTTCAAATGTTTTGAAATATGCATTCTTAAAATTACTGGTTGAGCTCTGCCTATGAATGCTTTTTCTTTCTTAGTATGAACTCTGAAATTACCTGGTCTCTTGGGAACCATACCCAATTCTTGATGAGAAAGATTTCGGTGTCCTGTTAGTTTGTTTAGGAAACTAATAAATGGAATCTGACTTTTTATTTCCTCTAGCCCTGAAGCTTTTTAGTCAGAAGGTTTAGAAATTTATCTGCAGAGGGATGTTAAAGTATAACCTTTCAGTAGAATTTTAGTTATCCCCTGGAGATGCCTTAATTCTGTTTGCTTCTTGATTCAAACACTTACTCCACAGGGCAAAGAGATATGGTAACTGCTTTCTTCCTTTTCTTGTTCTGTGACCTGCATTCTCTAATAATTTCTTTCATAAATATTATTTATAATAAAAATAGCACTGTAGTATTTAAGGAGGAATATTGATAATTAATATGTTACTTTGGTATTCATCAAGAAGTACATTTCAAAAACCATTCTTTTCTGAGCACAGAGGCAGCTGTGAGAATGGCTAGATTGTTAGACACATACTCTGGACCATTTTTGGTGCTGTCTGGGTCACCACTGCCCATCCATAGTACCCTAGCTTTCTAGATTGTGTACCTATTTGTATGCACTGACATAACCCTGTGCTCAGAGAATGAAATGGGACAATAGCAGATGGCCAGGCCGGCCATACAATGAGATTAGTGTTTGGCTCCTCCTTCCCAAGGCTCTCCCCTATGGTTTAAAGTAGTTTTGTATTACAGTAAATTTCTTGTCTTTATAATAAAGCACTGACCTGGAAAATGTAATTGAGCATTTAAATCTGAGCTGCATTCAAAATCTGTGTTAAAATTGTACAGCTTCTTGCTTGATTGATTATAAATGATAATGTAGCTTGGAGTTTAATTTGCTTACGCAGATGCTATCCACATTCCCTTCTATGCTTCTGTAACTTCTGTTTATTTTGCTTTGCTTGCTTCTCCATTTTCCTGGATTTTGGTATTTAGAGTTTTAGATTTAACAGTAGCAGAAAGCTGATTGATATATAGAATTAGAAGGGGTTCTTTGTCCTAAGTTGGTTCTTTAACTTTCTTCTGTTATTTTGTTTTGAGTAGGAAGTCATACAGACTAGTTTGTCTTTATGTTCTATTAGTTTTCTGTGGAGTCTTGGGTAATGGAGTTGTTAGTTTCTTCACTTTTTCTGTGTCATAAAATGGAAAGGAGAATATGCTTTATCATTAAAATTTTCACTAATCTATTCAGAGGAAATTAATATTTTGTTTTTAAAATTTTGCCCTTTTATTTTTAGCAAGGATTCATTCTATTTTCTAATTTTTGTCATTTAAAGGCATAACCCAGCTGTTCACCAAGTTAAGTTAAGGAAAGACCAGGTCAGGTACTAATTATGAGTTTGAAATTTAACTTATCTAGGCATTTGAATTTTTCCCTTTGATTTTCTTTAACTTCTAATTCATTAATAAAACTCACTTTGATAAGTTTTATTTATGGAATATGTAGATATATTATATGTGTGTATATATATGTATGCATGTGTATATATGCACACAAACACATGCATAAATCTATAACCAAATTCTTGGAATGTCATTTTATTTAAAAAGAGATGCATAGTAAATGAAGTCTGATTGATGATGACATTTTTACTGGTAACTGAGAAGGTACACTCCATATGAACTTACTTTGCTTCACACAACTTTTCCCCTTCTCTTTTTAAAGTAAACCTTAAAGAGGTAGAGGATTGAGCTTGCAAAGTCTAATTTAACCTCTGTTATGTCAACAGATAATTGTTTTTAAATGATGCTGATCTTATATAAGTAAACTTTTATAATGATGGAAGAATTATTCCTTTAAAAAGGGAAGACCTTAGTTTACCTTGTTATGAAATATCTTTCAATTATAATATATTCTTTAGCACCATCCTTCAACTTCTAGAAAACCCCTCTCCAAAAAATCAAAACAATAAAAGAAAACACTCCTCATCCCTATATTCTGGTAATGTAGAAACGATAAACTTCAGATATAAGTGGTTAAAACAACAGTAATAATACCAGTGTTTTATGACAGATGAAGAAAAGTCTATTGCTGTATAAGAAACTATCTCTAAAACTTGGTGTCTTAATAAATTTTTTTCTTTTTTTTTCCGCTCACTAATTTGTGATTCAGGAAGTGTTCAGCTGGGTAGTTTGTCTCTGACTTATGTGATGTTGGCTTGGGGATGTCTGCAGTTGTGTGATCCACTACCAAGATGGTGTCTTCATGCATGTGTTTTCTGCCTTGATGTTCCTTGGCCTCTCCCTACTTGGTGTCTTTTCCCCCATAGCTTCTGCACATGCTCTGGGCTCCTTACAGCATGGCAGGGGTAGTTGCATTTCTTATATAGTGATTGACTTCCCAGAGTCAGGAAGAGGAAGCTGCCTGGCCAGCTAAGGATTATACCAGGAAATGGCTTGGAAATGGAAGAGTGTTACTTCTGCCATATTCTTTGGTCATAATAGAGACATGATTTGACCTGATTAAAGGTGGGCAAAATGGACTCTACCAATTAATGGGGGAGTGGGAAAATTGCATTGCAGAAGAGTATGCAAGGTAGGTTATATTTTTGTGATTTTTTTTGAAAACTATCCTATCCAGTTTAACAAAAACATTGAATAAGTTGAATGATGGGTAGAGAATATGGCATGGGTGAGCTTTTTAGTGTGGTATGGTGCTAAAACACTTATGTCCTTTTCTGTTGTGGTATAACGTTGCAACCTTGTTAGTCAGAATGGAAGAGGAATTTTTCTATTTCCATGTTCTACTTAGTGTTTTAATCTGTCGTACATAGGATTTCTGTATAATCCGTTGCTCACAACAGAAGCCACTCCCAATATAAGGAATTCTAAACAGTTTAAAATTGCTTTATCCACTACTTCTGGATGTGTTATTTTGTTCCACTGATTCATATATCTATCTCTGATAGTAGTACACTTAGTTAACCAATCCCTATTGTAAGTCTTAAAATGGGGTAGAGTGCAATACTAGTGGTCAGTAGTCGGGAGTGGTAAGGGGTATGGGATGTGTGGTGTTTTCTTGAGTAATGCAAATGTTCTAAAAATGGTTGTGGTGATGAATGCACAAATATTTGATGATACTGTGAACCATTATTGTGTACTTTGGATGGATTGTATGGTGTGTGAATATATCTCAATAAACTTAAATTAAAAAATTAAAAAAAATTGCTTTATGCAATTCAGGAATTACCAAGACTTTGAAGATAATTTATAGAAAAAAATAATTCCTAGGAGGAAGTATAAAGGTGTGTGGGAAAGTTGGAGGACTGACAGCAAAAGGTGAGTTAATGCTACAGATTTATTTTGGAGACTCATCTTAGGTGAGAAGCACAACTGTGCTTAGATGAAAATATTTGCTAATTAGTGATAAAGCATGGATCTGCCTTCTACAAGACCTCTCTAGAAAATGGAATGACTATTTGTATAGATGATACATGGAATTCAAAAGAACTTGTGGGTACATAAGGAACAGGTAAGCTTGGGTGAATTGTTTTGTGTTGTTTGGGGTATAAAACAATATACACCTCAGGTTTTCAGATGTTGAGAGTGATTTCACACTTCTGGATGGATATTGTGGAACTTTGACCTTGAAACTAGCACTTAAGGGGTCAATTGGATGGATTTTTCTTTTAATTGAAATATAATTTACGTACTATAAAATTTGCCATTTAAAGTGTACAGTTCATTGGTTTTTAGTATATTCATAAGGTATGCAACCATCACCACTGTTTATTCCCAGAACATTTTCATTACCCCCAAAAGAACTCCATTCCTGTTAGTATTCACTCCCCATTACTCCCCTCCCCTCATCTCAGTCAACCACTAATCTACTTTCTGTCTCTAGGGATTTGCCTATTCTGGACTTTTCATATAAATGAATTCATGCAATATTTGGCCCTTTGTGTCTGGCTTCTTTTACTTAACATTATGTTTTCAAGGTTCATCCATGTTGTAGCATGTGTCAGTACTTCATTCCATATATGGCTGAATAATATTCCATTGTATAGAGATACTATATTTTGTTTTCCATTCATCACTTGATAGTACATGGGTTGCTTCCACTTTTTGGCTATTATGAGTAGCGCTGCCATGAACATTCATGTGCAACGTTTTGTGTAAACCTATGTTTTCATTTCTCTTGAATGTATACCGGGTAGTAGAATTGTTTTGCACAACAGCTGCACCATTATGCATTCTCACCAGCAATATTTGAGGGTTCTAATTTCTCCACATACTTGCCAATACTTGTTATTTTCCTTTTAAAATGTTTTTCGACCTTAGTGGACTTGAAGTTGTATCTCATTGTGGCAGTGCATTTCCCTGATGGCTGATGATGTTGAGCGTCTTTTCATATAATTGTTGGCTGTTTGTATATCTTCTTTGGAGAAATGTTTATTCAGATCCATTGCCCATTTTAAAAATTGGGTTGTCTTTTTATTGTTGAGTTGTAAGAATTCTTTATATATTCTGGATACTAGACACTTGTCAAATATATGATTTGCAAATATTTTCTCCCATTCTGTGGGTGATCTCTTTTTTGATAGTCTTCATTGCTGCACAAAAGTTTTGATTTTGATGAAGTCAAATCTGTCTTTTTTTTTTTTTTTTTTTTTCCCTTTGGTTGCTTGTGCTTTTGGTGTCATATCTAGGAAAACCATTGTCTAATCTGAGGTCATAAAGATTTACCCTCTGTGTTTTCTTGTAAGAGATTTATGGTTTTAGCCCTTACATTTAGGCCATTTATCCATTTGGGGTTAATTTTTTGTATATGGTGTGAGGTAGAGATCCAACTTCTTTCTTTTGCATGTGGATATCCAGTTTTCCTAGCACCATTTGTGAAAGAGACTATTCTTTTCCCATTGAACAATCTTGGCACTCTTGTTGAAAATCATTTGGCTAGAGAAATGTGGGTTTATTTCTGTACTTTCATTTCTGTTCCATTGGTTATCTTTATGCCAGTACCACACTGTCTTCCTTACTGCTGCTTTATAGTAAGTTTTGATATTGGTTAGTGTGAGTCCTACAACTTTGTTCTTTCTAAAGATTGTTTCCACCAGTTGGGATCATTTGCAATTCCATGTGAATTTTGGGATCAGCATGCCCGTTTATGTAAAAAAGTTAATTGGAATTTCAGCAAAGTTTGTGTTGAATCTGTGGATCACTTTGGGGAGTATTGTCATCTGAACAATGTGAGCTCTTCCAACATGTGATGTCTTTCAGTTTATTTAGGTCTTTAATTTCTCTCAAAAATGTTCTGTAGTTTTTGGTTTACAAATCTTGCACTTCATTGGTTAAATTTACAGTATTCTTTTTGATGCTAGTATAAGTGGCATTTTCTTAATTTCATTTTAAGTTTGTTCATTGTTAGTGTAAAGAAATACAATTGATTTTCATATTTTGATCTTGTATCCTGCAACTTTGCTGTACTAATAGTGGATTCTTTTTTTAGTATTTTCTATACATCAGATCATGCCTTCTGCAAATAGAGATAATTTTCATTCTTCTTTTCCAATATGGCTTCCTTTTATTTCTTTTTCTTGCTTAATTACCTCACCAGGCAGTTATCTTGTCTGATTAAAAGTGGTGAGAGCAAGTATTCTTGTCTTGTTCCTTATCTTGGGGAGAAAACTTTTAGCTTTTTCCCATTTATTATGATATTAACTGTGGGTTTTTTGTACATGCCCTTTATCAGGTTGAGGAAACTCCCTCTGTTCCTAGTTTGTTGAGTGTTTTTAATCATGAAAGGGTGTTGAACATGTGGTTTTTTATTTATTCCATAAATATGGAGTATTATATTGATTTTTTTTTTTTTTTATAGCTAGTGAAGCTGAACATTTTTTCATGTGTTTCTTGGCCATTTGTATTTCCTCTTCAGAGAACTGTCTTTTCATATCTTTTGCCCATTTTATAATTGGGCTGTCTGTCTTATTGTCGTTGAGTTGTAGGATTTCTTTACATATGCAAGATATCAGTCTTTTGTCAGATACATGGTTTCCAAAAATTTTTTCCCATTGAGTTGGCTGCCTCTTTACCTTTTTGAGAAATTCCTTTGAGGTGCAGAAACTTCTAAGCTTGAGGAGTTCCCATTTATCTGTTTTTTCTTTTGTTGCTTGTGCTTTGGGTGTAAAGTCTAGAAAGTGGCCGCCTAATACAAGGTCTTGAAGATGTTTTCCTACATTATCTTCTAGGAATTTTATGGTACTTTCTTTTATATTGAGATCTTTGGTCCATTTTGAGTTAATTTTTGTGTAGGGGGTGAGGTAGGGGTCCTCTTTCATTCTTTTGGATATGGATATCCAACTCTCCCAGCCCCATTTGTTGAAAAGACCATTATGACTCAGTTCAGTGACTTTGGGGGCCTTATCAAAGATCAGTCGGCCATAGATCTGAGGGTCTATCTCTGAATTCTCAGTTCGATTCTATTGATCTATATGTCTATCTTTGTGCCAGTACCATGTTGTTTTGACAACTGTGGCTTTATAATAAGCTTCAAAATCAGGGAGTGTAAGTCCTCCCACTTCGTTTTTCTTTTTTAGAGTGTCTTTAGCAATTCAAGGCATCTTCCCTTTCCAAATAAATTTGATACCTGGCTTTTCCAAGTCTGCAAAGTAGATTGTTGGAATTTTGATTGGGATTGCATTGAATCTGTAGATGAGTTTGGGTAGAATTGACATCTTAATGACATTTAGCCTTCCTATCCATGAACATGGAATATTTTTCCATCTTTTAAGGTCCCCTTCTATTTCTTTTAGTAGAGTTATGTAGTTTTCTTTGTATAGGTCTTTTACATCTTTGGTTAAGTTTATTCCTAGGTACTTGATTTTTTTAGTTGCTATTGAAAATGGTATCTTTTTCTTGAGTGTCTCCTCAGTTTGTTCATTTCTAGCATATAGAAACATTACTGACTTATGTGCATTAATCTTGTATCCCGCTACTTTGCTAAATTTGTTTATTAGCTCTAGTAGCTGTATCGTCGATTTCTCAGGTTTTTCTAGATATAAGATCATATCGTCTGCAATGACAGTTTTACTTCTTCTTTTCCAATTTGGATGCCTTTTATTTCTTTGTCTTGCCAGATTGCCCTGGCTAGCACTTCCAGCACAATGTTGAATAACAGTGGTGACAGCGGGCATCCTTGTCTTGTTCCTGATCTTAGAGGGAAGGCTTTCAGTCTCTCACCATTGAGTACTATGCTGGCTGTGGGTTTTTCATATATGCTCTTTATCATATTGAGGAAGTTTCCTTCAATTCCTACCTTTTGAAGTGTTTTTATCAAAAATGGATGTTGGATTTTGTCAAATGCTTTTTCAGCATCTATTGAGATGATCATTTGATTTTTCCCTTTCGAATTGTTAATGTGTTGGAATACATTGATTGATTATCTTATGTTGAACCATCCTTGCATGCCTGGAATGAACCCCACTTGGTCACGGTGTATGATTTTTTAATGTGTCTTTGGATTCGATTTGCAAGTATTTTGTTGAGGATTTTTGCATCTATATTCATTAGGGAGATTGGCCGGTAGTTTTCCTTTTTTGTATTATCTTTGCCTGGTTTTGTTATTAGATTGATGTTAGCTTCATAAAATGAGTTAGGTAGTGTTCCATTTTCTTCAATGTTTTGAAAGAGTTTGAGTAAGATTGGTGTCAGTTCTTTCTGGAAAGTTTGGTAGAATTCCCCTGTGAAGCCATCTGGCCCTGGGCATTTATTTGTGGGAAGATTTTTGATGACTGATTGGATCTCTTTGCTTGTGATGGGTTGGTTGAGGTCTTCTATTTCTTCTCTGGTCAGTCTAGGTTGTTCATATGTTTCCAGGAAATTGTCCATTTCCTCTACATTATCCAGTTTGTTGCCATACAGTTGTTCATAGTATCCTCTTTTTTTTTTTTTTTTTTTTTTTTTTAATCATCATTTTATTGAGATATATTCACATACTACGCAGTCATACAAAACAAATTGTACTTTCGATTGTTTACAGTACCATTACATAGTTGTACATTCATCACCTAAATCAATCCCTGACACCTTCATTAGCACACACACAAAAATAACAAGAATAATAATTAGAGTGAAAAAGAGCAATTGAAGTAAAAAAGAACACTAGGTACCTTTGTCTGTTTGTTTGCTTCCCCTACTTTTCTACACATCCATCCATAAACTAGACAAAGTGGAGTTTGGTCCTTATGGCATTCCCAATCCCACTGTCACCCCTCATAAGCTACATTTTTATACAACTGTCTTCGAGATTCATGGGTTCTGGGTTGTAGTTTGATAGTTTCAGGTATCCACCACCAGCTACCCCAATTCTTTAGAACCTAAAAAAGGTTGTCTAAAGTGTGCGTAAGAGTGCCCACCAGAGTGCTCTCTCGGCTCGTTTTGGAATCTCTCTGCCACTGAAGCTTATTTCATTTCCTTTCACATCCCCCTTTTGGTCAAGAAGATGTTCTCCATCCCACGATGCCGGGTCTACATTCCTCCCCGGGAGTCATATTCCACGTTGCCAGGGAGATTCACTTCCCTGGGTGTCTGATCCCACGTAGGGGGGAGGGCAGTGATTTCACCTTTCAAGTTGGCTTAGCCAGAGAGAGAGGGCCACATCTGAGCAACCAAGAGGCATTCAGGAGGAGACTCTTAGGCACAAATACAGGGAGGCCTAGCCTCTCCTTTGCAGCAACCGTCTTCCCAAGGGTAAAACCTATGGTAGAGGGCTCAACCCATCAAACCACCAGTCCCCTATGTCTGTGGTCATGCCAGCAACCATGGAGGTGGGGCAGGCGAACACCCCTGCACTCACCACAGGCTCCTCAAGGGGGCACTACATCTTTTTTTTTTTTTTTTTCCTTGTTTGTCTTTTTTCTTTTTTTTTTTTTTTTTTAACTTTCCCTTCTTTTTTCAAATCAACTGTATGAAAAAAAAAGTTAAAAAGAAAACAAACATACAATAAAAGAACATTTCAAAGAGACCATAGGAAGGGAGTAAGAAAAAGACAACTAACCTAAGATAACTGCTTAACTTCCAACATGTTCCTACTTTACCCCAAGAAAGTTACATAATATAGCAACATTTCAGTGAACTTGTTCCTACTACATCCATCAGAAATTAACAGACCATAGTCATTTCTGGGCATCCCCAGAACGTTAAATAGCTTATCTGTTCTTCTTGGATTATTGTTCCCCCTTCCTTAATTGCTCTCTACTGCTAGTTCCCCTACATTCTACATTATAAACCATTTGTTTTACATTTTAAAAAGTTCACATTAGTGGTAGCATATAATATTTCTCTTTTTGTGCCTGGCTTATTTCGCTCAGCATTATGTCTTCAAGGTTCATCCATGTTGTCATATGTTTCACGAGATCGTTCCTTCTTACTGCCGCGTAGTATTCCATCGTGTGTATATACCACATTTTATTTATCCACTCATCTGTTGAAGGACATTTGGGTTGTTTCCATCTCCTGGCAATTGTGAATAGTGCTGCTATGAACATTGGCGTGCAGATATCTGTTCATGTCACTGCTTTCCGATCTTCCGGGTATATACCGAGAAGTGCAATCGCTGGATCGAATGGTAGCTCTATATCTAGTTTTCTAAGGAACTGCCAGACTGTCTTCCAGAGTGGCTGAACCATTATACAGTCCCACCAACAATGAATAAGAGTTCCAATTTCTCCACATCCCCTCCAGCATTTGTAGTTTCCTGTTTGTTTAATGGCAGCCATTCTAACCGGTGTTAGATGGTATCTCATTGTGGTCTTAATTTGCATCTCTCTAATAGCTAGTGAAGCTGAACATTTTTTCATGTGTTTCTTGGCCATTTGTATTTCCTCTTCAGAGAACTGTCTTTTCATATCTTTTGCCCATTTTATAATTGGGCTGTCTGTACTATTGTCATTGAGTTGTAGGATTTCTTTGTATATGCAAGATATCAGTCTTTTGTCAGATACATGGTTTCCAAAAATTTTTTCCCATTGAGTTGGCTGCCTCTTTACCTTTTTGAGAAATTCCTTTGAGGTGCAGAAACTTCTAAGCTTGAGGAGTTCCCATTTATCTATTTTCTCTTTTGTTGCTTGTGCTTTGGGTGTAAAGTCTAGGAAGTGGCCTCCTAATACAAGGTCTTGAAGATGTTTTCCTACATTATCTTCTAGGAGTTTTATGGTACTTTCTTTTATATTGAGATCTTTGGTCCATTTTGAGTTAATTTTTGTGTAGGGGGTGAGGTAGGGGTCCTCTTTCATTCTTTTGGATATGGATATCCAACTCTCCCAGCCCCATTTGTTGAAAAGACCATTATGGCTCAGTTCGGTGACTTTGGGGGCCTTATCAAAGATCAGTCGGCCATAGATCTGAGGGTCTATCTCTGAATTCTCAATTCGATTCCATTGATCTATATGTCTATCTTTGTGCCAGTACCATGCTGTTTTGGCAACTGTGGCTTTATAATAAGCTTCAAAGTCAGGGAGTGTAAGTCCTCCCACTTCGTTTTTCTTTTTTAGAGTGTCTTTAGCAATTCGAGGCATCTTCCCTTTCCAAATAAATTTGATAACTAGCTTTTCCAAGTCTGCAAAGTAGGTTGTTGGAATTTTGATTGGGATTGCATTGAATCTGTAGATGAGTTTGGGTAGAATTGACATCTTAATGACATTTAGCCTTCCTATCCATGAACATGGAATATTTTTCCATCTTTTAAGGTCCCCTTCTATTTCTTTTAGTAGAGTTATGTAGTTTTCTTTGTATAGGTCTTTTACATCTTTGGTTAAGTTTATTCCTAGGTACTTGATTTTTTTAGTTGCTATTGAAAATGGTATCTTTTTCTTGAGTGTCTCTTCAGTTTGTTCATTTTTAGCATATAGAAACATTACTGACTTATGTGCATTAATCTTGTATCCCGCTACTTTGCTAAATTTGTTTATTAGCTCTAGTAGGTGTATCGTTGATTTCTCAGGGTTTTCTAGATATAAGATCATATCATCTGCAAACAATGACAGTTTTACTTCTTCTTTTCCAATTTGGATGCCTTTTATTTCTTTGTTTTGCCGGATTGCCCTGGCTAGCACTTCCAGCACAATGTTGAATAACAGTGGTGACAGCGGGCATCCTTGTCTTGTTCCTGATCTTAGAGGGAAGGCTTTCAGTCTCTCACCATTGAGTACTATGCTGGCTGTGGGTTTTTCATATATGCTCTTTATCATGTTGAGGAAGTTTCCTTCAATTCCTACCTTTTGAAGTGTTTTTATCAAAAAGGGATGTTGGATTTTGTCAAATGCTTTTTCAGCATCTATTGAGATGATCAATTGATTTTTCCCTTTCGAGTTTTTAATGTGTTGTAATACATTGATTGTTTTTCTTATGTTGAACCATCCTTGCATGCCTGGAATGAACCCCACTTGGTCATGGTGTATGATTTTTTTAATGTGTCTTTGGATTCGATTTGCAAGTATTTTATTGAGGATTTTTGCATCTATATTCATTAGGGAGATTGGCTGGTAGTTTTCCTTTTTTGTAGCATCTTTGCCTGGTTTTGGTATTAGATTGATGTTAGCTTCATAAAATGAGTTAGGTAGTGTTCCATTTTCTTCAATGTTTTGAAAGAGTTTGAGTAAGATTGGTGTCAGTTCTTTCTGGAAAGTTTGGTAGAATTCCCCTGTGAAGCCATCTGGCCCTGGGCATTTATTTGTGGGAAGATTTTTGATGACTGATTGGATCTCTTTGCTTGTGATGGGTTGGTTGAGGTCTTCTATTTCTTCTCTGGTCAGTCTAGGTTGTTCATATGTTTCCAGGAAATTGTCCATTTCTTCTACATTATCCAGTTTGTTGCCATACAGTTGTTCATAGTATCCTCTTATAATTTTTTTAATTTCTTCAGGATCTGCAGTTATGTCACCTTTTTCATTCATTATTTTGTTTATATGGGTCTTCTCTCTTTTTGATTTTGTCAGTCTAGCTAGGGGCTTATCAATCTTGTTGATCTTCTCAAAGAACCAACTTTTGGTGATATTTATCCTTTCTATTGTTTTTTTGTTCTCTATGTCATTTATTTCTGCTTTAATCCTTGTTATTTCTTTTCTTGTACTTGGTTTAGGATTGGTTTGCTGTTCATTTTCTAGCTTCTTCAGTTGATCCATTAGTTCTTTGATTTTGGCTTTTTCTTCCTTTTTAATATATGCGTTTAGTGCTATAAATTTCCCCCTTAGCACTGCTTTTGCTGCATCCCATAGGTTTTGGTATGTTGTGTTCTCATTTTCATTCGTCTCTATATATTTAGCAATTTCTCTTGCTATTTCTTCTTTAACCCACTGATTGTTTAGGAGTGTGTTGTTTAACCTCCAGGTATTTGTGAATTTTCTAAGTCTCTGATGGTTATTGACTTCTAATTGTATTCCATTGTGGTCAGAGAATGTGCTTTGAATAATTTCAATCTTTTTAAATTTATTGAGGCTTGTTTTATGTCCCAGCATGTGATCTATTCTGGAGAAAGTTCCGTGAGCACTAGAAAAGTATGTGTACCCTGGTGATTTGGGATGTAATGTCCTGTATATGTCTGTTAAATCTAATTCATTTATCAGATTGTTTAGGTTTTCAATTTCCTTATTGGTCTTCTGTCTGGTTGATCTATCTGTAGAAGAGAGTGATGTGTTGAAGTCTCCCACAATTATTGTGGAAAAAATCAATTGCTTCCTTTAGTTTTGCCAGTGTTTCTCTCATGTATTTTGTGGCACCTTGATTGGGTGCATAGACATTTATGATTGTTATTTCTTCTTGTTGAATTGCCCCTTTTATTAGTATGTAGTGGCCTTCTTTGTCTCTCAAAACATCCCTGCATTTAAAGTCTATTTTATCTGAGATTAATATTGCTACACCTGCTTTCTTTTGGCTGTAGCTTGCATGAAATATTTTTTTCATCCTTTCACTTTCAATTTCTTTGTGTCCCTGTGTCTAAGATGAGTCTCTTGTATGCAACATAATGATGGTTCATGTTTTTTGATCCATTCTGCGAATCTATATCTTTTAATTGGGGAGTTTAATCCATTTGCATTCAGCGTTATAACCGTGAAGGCATTTCTTGAATCAGCCATCTTATCCTTTTGTTTATGTTTGTCATATAGATTTTTCCCCTCTCTCTATTAATATACTTTATTGTACCCATACCGAATCTCTTTAGTACCGAACCTTTCTCCAAGTCTCTCTGTCCTTTCTTTTTTCTCTGTCTGTAGGGCTCCCTTTAGTATCTCCAGTAGGGCAGGTCTCTTGTTAGCAAATTCTGTCAGCATTTGTTTGTCTGTGAAAAATTTAAGCTCTCCCTCAAATTTGAAGGAGAGCTTTGCTGGATAAAGTATTCTTGGTTGGAAATTTTTCTCACTCAGAATTTTAAATATATCGTGCCACTGCCTTCTCGCCTCCATGGTGGCTGCTGAGTAGTCGCTACTTAGTCTTATGCTGTTTCCTTTGTATGTGGTGAATTGCTTTTCTCTTGCTGCTTTCAGAACTTGCTCCTTCTCTTCCGTGTTTGACAGAGTGATCAGAATATGTCTCGGAGTGAGTTTATTTGGATTTATTCTATTTGGAGTTCGCTGAGCATTTATGATTTGTGTGTTTATGTTGTTTAGAAGATTTGGGAAGTTTTCCCCAACAATTTCATTGAATACTCTTTCTAGACCTTTACCCTTTTCTTCCCCTTCTGGAACACCAATGAGTCTTATATTCGGACGTTTTATATCATCTATCATATCCCTGAGGTCCGTTTCAATTTTTTCAATTTTTTTCCCCATTCTTTCTTTTATGCTTTCATTTTCCATTCTGTCATCCTCCAGGTCACTGATTCGTTGTTCAACTTCCTCTAGTCTTGTACTATGCGTGTCCAGAATCTTTTTAATTTGGTCAACAGTTCCATTAATTTCCATAAGATCATCTATTTTTTTATTTAGTCTTGCAATGTCTTCTTTATGCTCTGCTAGGGTCTTCTTGATATCTTTTGTATCCCGTACTATGGTCTCATTGTTCATCTTTAGTTCTTTGAGTAGCTGCTCTAGGTGCTGTGTCTCTTCTGATCTTTTGATTTGGGTGCTTGGGCTTGGGTTATCCATATCGTCTGGTTTTTTCATATGCTTTATAATTTTTTGTTGTTTTTGGCTTCTTGGCATTTGCTGAACTTGATAGGTTTCTTTTAGGATTTGTAGATCAATTGAAGTCCTTATCTCTAATTTATCAGATCTACAGCTTCGTGGAGTACACTTTCTCTAACTAACCAGCAGGTGGCATCCACGAGCCACCTGTTCTCCACAAGCCAGTTCTCCCCTGCTTAGCCTTTGTGGTGAGTGGGGGAGTGAGTCTTGTGTGGTCCAATTGGTGTACCAAGCTTGTGTGTGTAGTTGGTGTTGCCCACCCTGTATATGGGGCGTGTTTCTGGGCAGTCAGGGAGGGGAAGTGGCTCCAACAATCAAATCTCCCTGGTGATCCTAGAGTTTTAAAGCTGCTGGAATAGTGTAATCCTTCAGTTCAGTCCTGCCACAGTTTGTCTCTGCCACTGACCCACAAGTCCTTGATATTGGCGTATGGCTCCTGAGACTTGCAAGTGGGCCCCTCTTCTAGGCTGTGCACCCCCTGGTCCTCTGTTGAGGGATGACTGTGCTATGTCAAGGTGAGTGCCATCCCCCCGGGCAGTTCTGGGCTGCTGGGCTGTGTAGGGAGGCTCCCAGTCTGCTGAAATGATGGCTGAATGGGGCTTTATTAATTCACACTGGTCCACCTTCCCAACTCTGGGACAATCAGCTGAGGTTGCAGGGAAGGCTAATGTCCACGCCCAGTTTTGTGGTGTGTGCCTGTTATTTGAAGCACTTCCGTCACACTGGGTTGTCTGGGGCAGCTCTGGGCTATGGGGCTGGCAATGGGCAGGAGTGTTTCCTGTCCACCAGGATGATGGCTGTGAGCGGACACCCCCCTTTTCTTGGGAAGTTGTGGTGTTTAGTGAATTTTCTCAGCCACTGGATTATTGCCTTTTGTCTCAGAGCTCTCTTAGTTCTGCTCTTGTCTTGACCTGCCCGAATTGCAAGTCTTTGAAGCTTTCTGTATTGGGCTTCTTAGAGTAATTGTTTTAGAAAAAGAAAAAAGGATTAAAAAAAAAAAAAAAAAGGGCCCTCCTCATAGATCTAATGGGTTATTGAAATGCTAAGAGACAAAGCAATTAGGGCCATTAAGGAAAGGTCCACAGAGCAGAGAGATCAGCTTTTCTTCGGGATTTGCATATGAGCCTCAGGGCCTTAGCTCTGCCCTTCCCCTTTCTATGTTCACCAGAACTCCAAAAATCCTCCGCTTTTATTTTGGAGTTTTTCGTGTTGTTTTTTTTCTATGCTTGTCTCCTCTCTGCTGGGCTGGCTGCTCTCAGATTCTCTGGTGTCCGGTCTCAGTCTATCTGTGGTTGGAGTTTGGATCAGTAGAATGAGTTTCCGATAAGGGCTGCCACTGCAGTTCTCCCTTTTCCTTCCCGGAGGTGACAGCCCCTCCTCCCACGGGACTGAGCCTGGCAGGGAGGGGTGCGGGTCCCCTGGCCCCAAAAACTTACAGATTTCGCTGATCTCAGCAGTTCCACATTTTCATGAGTGTTGTATGAAGTATGCCCAAAGTCAGATTGCTCTGTGGTGTCCAGTCCACGCAGTTCCTGGCTTTCTACCTACTTTCCTGGAGGAGTGACTAAAACATATATCTCACCAGTCCGCCATCTTGCCCCGCCTCCTCAGGATAAATCTTAATAACAGGAAGTATGCATGGAGCAACATGAGGAAAATGATGCAGTTGTGGGGATGCAAAAGTCCAAGTTCTGTAGTGCTGGCAGTAAGCTGGCAACTCCTATGAAGGTCTTTGATGCACTCCTCAGGAGAGGCTGGCTGGTTGCAGAAAAATATATTGATTTTTATATGTTGAACCAACCTTCAGTTCCTGGGATAAGAAGGATGTGTTTTTAGATTTTCTTCTATATCTCATATGCTGCAATGTAGAAATTTAGTCAAACAGCATTTTAAAATGCAATATGAGTGGAGAGTGGGTAGACAAGAAGGAATGTGACCTTTGGATAATTGCCTTATTTTAAAGTGCAAAATTATACTATAAATAATAACTATTCGGAGGCTTATATTGCAGTCATTTTTACAACATGGAAATAATTTTGGCTATTATTAAAACATAATTTCTCTGGACTTTTAAGGTAACCTGAAAAATTTGAGGATTTATGTTTGTCTGGGTCTTCCATTGATTGGACATCACATTAAAATTCTGAGTCTTGCAAGCTCTAGTTCAGACTATCCTGACTTCTTTATTGATGAGCATACATCTTAAACTTGAAAAATAGTAATTAACAAGTCAGTATGGAAGGGTCAGAAACCTATTTTAGCAAATATTCTTGGTGGTCTCACAGGAGGAACTAGTCTCACTAGCAGGAACTAGTCAGAATAATAAATAACATGATAAATATCTAGAGGGGGGAAGATATGGGAAAAATGCTTGATCAAAGTTTTTGAAGTGTAGTAAGTATATTCTTCTCCTTAAAAATTGTTTATAGTTTGACATGAATTAACTTGCATTGCCTTTCTACCTGTTGGAATGACTGTTTGGGTAGATGCTCGTGTACCTGTTAGCTATATTTGAAAAGTTGAAGCAATTACCTACCTGAAGAAGTTACTAAATGAAGCTTTGATGAAGCAGCCTCTTAGGCTCTTCCTTCTTTCTGCCCACACCCATGTGTACACCTAAACCAGAAAATAGCTGTAAGCTTCAGGCATATATTTTGTTATTTATCTCTTTTATCTTCCTGTAATTGCCAGACTTGCTAACTTTTTTCTTTGAACACTTTTTTACCTTGAGTTTTTCACATTAGAAAAATCATCCAAATTTTCTGAGAAAATTTGCCAAAATTCTATAAGATCTTTGGACTGAGTCCTAGAGGAAGTACCTTCTACCTTTACTCTGATGATTAGGTCTCAAACGCAGAGAAATCAGTTCCACTGACTACGAGTAAATCACCCAATTGAAACATGCTAGCCCTTGACAACTGGCAGTGTTGATAAAACCCAAAACAAAAGATGTCAATAAATCTTTCCAAGTGTGGAATAAGTATGCAGATCTGATGATTTGGCATATAGCATTGCATTTAGTCTTCTAGTTTTATCAGTTTTTCTCTCTTTGTAAAGTGAAAAGTGTCCGAGGAGAAGAAAGGCTCTATTTAAATAAAATATGTTATTTCTACTTTCTCTTCAACCCAGAAAGTAGAACTAAAGCATGATTAGAGGAGTCAGTTTAAGGAAAATGTCTTGTTTCTCTAAATAGGTAATTTAAAAATTATTTCCTTCCCAAATTCTCTACTGTTAGATCTTCTCTGTTATAATAAACTATATATATATAAACCTGATTAGTCCCCCACCCCCACACCCATTTATCAGGACACAGAAATATAGAATGTTTGCTGGTTCCTTTGATCTTTACAACATTTTACTCAGGGAGAAGTTGAATGCATGCAAATACGTACTTAACAATCTCTTTCTGTATTAGGTAGCTTGTACATAAAGTAAGAAGATAGCCTGTGGGCTTAGGAATGATTTAAAAACATATTTTCTTTAACAATCATTTTGTTAATTTTAAATATTAAAATAAATTACAAGTGAAAGAAGAAAAGTTTCTTTAGCTATTTCATTGTCAGGTATGCCTTAGTTCACATGTCTTTAAATAAACTAACATCCTTATAGCTCTTGAAAATCTGGCTAAGCAGACTATTTTGATAACTGAAATCCTGACATAAAGTATCTTTGGCTCTACCCACCAGCTTTACTGTACTGTGATTGGGTATATGTTCCTTTCATGAAAGGTATGCTATTGCATTTGCAGTGGTTTGGTGCCACCACCCTTCATTCTCTTTCTAAGTAGGGGATGCATTTTTAATATAAATGATCATAGTTATAATATACCATATCAATAAATACTCTATTTAATAATAAGGAATCATTTATGGAATGATGCTTTGGGTCAGCTTCATGTGACTGATGACTTTGGGTGAGTAACTTAATCTCTCTATGCCTTGGTTTTATCTTCTGTAAAATGTAAACGTAATAACACTAATTATCTCATGGTCTTCTGGTGATGACTAAATAAGTTGTCATATATAAAGGCCTTAGAATATTGCCGCTATAAACATTGGTTTACAAATGTCCATTCATGTCTTAACTTTCAGTTCCTCTGAGTGTATACCTAGTAGTGGAATAGCTGGGTCATATGGTAAATCTATACTTAGCTTCCTGAGGAACCTCCACACTGCCTTCTAAAGTGGCTGCACTATTCTACATTCCCACCAACAGTGAATAAGTGTGCCTCTTTCTCCACATCCTCTCTAGCAGTTGTAATTTTCTGTTTTTTGGGTAATGGCCATTCTGGTAGGTGTGAGATGATATCTCATTGTGGTTTTGATTTGCATTTCCCTAATAGCCAGTGAAGTTGGGCATTTTTTTATGTTTTTGAGCCATTTGTATTTCCTCTTCAGAAAAGTGTCTGTCCTTGTCTTTTGTCCATTTTTAATTGGATTATTTGTCTTTCTGTTGTTGATTTGTAGGATCCCTTTATATATTCAGAATATTAAATCCTTATCTGATATGTGGTTTCCAAATATTGTTTCCCATTGCGTAGGGTGCCTTTTTACTTTTCTGACAAAGTCCTTTGATGTACAAAAGTGTTGGTTTTTGAGGAGATCCCATTTGTCTATTTCTTCTTTGGTTGCTTGCACTTTGGGTGTAAGGTTTAGGAAACCACTTCCTATCACAAGATCTTGAAGAAATTGCCTACATTTTCTTCTAAGAGTCTAATGGTCTTAGCGCTAATGTTTAGGTCTTTGATACATATTTCTAGTTAATTTTTTTATAAGATATGAAATAGAGATCCTCTTTCATTCTTTTGGAAATGGATATCCAGTTCTCCAAATGCCATTTATTGAAGTCGTTGCTCTGTCCCAGTTGCTTTTTCTTGACTGTCTTATGAAAGATTAATTGTCTGTAGATGAGAGGGTCTATTTCTGAATACACAATTTGATTTCATTGGTTAATGTATCTGTCCTTATGCCAGTGCCATGCTATTTTGACCACTGTAGCTTTGAAATATCTTTCCAAGTCACGTAGGATGAGACCTTCCACTTCGTTCCTCTTTCTCAAGGTATTTTTGGCTATTAGGGTACCTTGCCGTTCCAAATAAATTTGGTTATTGGTTTTTCTATTTCTGCAAAGTAAGTTGTTGGGATTTTAATAGGTATTGCATTGAATCTATAAGTCAGTTTAGGCAGAATTGACATCTTAACTGTATTTCAGAGTACATTCTTTTTAAGTGTTGGCTGCTTCTGTTATCATCACTACTACATCCTCACTGCCAGCACCATTATTGTTGTTGTTATGTTATTATTTTAGGGATGCTACAATTTTTGTTTCAACTAAATGGAGTCCTTCTTTTTAGTAGCTATTCTGAGCATATTTAAAAGAATATTTGTCCACTTAATGTGATTCTAAACAATCTTCTTTATCTTTATGTTCAAGTAGGTGCATAACTGTTCCAGTATATCTGTTGGATGTTTGTTGTATTCAAAGCTTTTTGTGAATCATATATTTCAGACTCTGTGGATAATCAAACTTGGTATAGAATGAGTTTGCTGTCATTTATTTGATAAAAATTGTATAATAAATGCTGGTATGATATGATGTGGGTTGATCAGGGGAAACAGCCTGTATAACCTCAACATTAGGTTAGTGCAAAAGAAAATAATAAGAATCCGTCTATGTGTACTGTAGTAGCATTCACCTATGTGTACCGTAACTGCCGATTAATGACACACATAAACTCAGAGGTCCGTGATCAAAAAATCGCTGAACTTTTAATCACAACCCAAGTTAATATAGTAATACATATAACAGGAACCTGCAGTAGGGTGCAACTGTGATCCATAAAGTTGCTGGGTAAATCAAAAGAGAAGTATTCTTATTCCCACCTCCACTCCCAACCCCCAAGCATCTTTTGGGTTTGTTTAGTCCTTAAGGGCAGCTAATTTGAAGATGTTTGCATCTAGTTTGGGTTTTCCTCACTGATTACAGCTTGACCAAAGGAAGCAGTTTTAGTATCCAGTGTCCTTTCTTCATTTCGTCACATCTATTCACGAGGGAATGTTTAGTCCTCCTTTTTAGGAAGTAAATTGGTGCCTAAGTGGCCATCCATTTTCTCTCTCCAACACAACATTATCAATTTGTCTAGGAGCTGGGTAAATCAAAAAGAAAATAGTTTAGGGATAACTTGCTAATGTGGTTATTACCTGACTTAGCATCTTCTGCACCTGAGTGTTATCAGCAAAAATTTTTTACCAGCAAATAATAATGAATTCTAATGAATTCTTTTAATAATTTAACTATGTAGTTATATAAGTTGAATTATTATTTGGGGGGGTTAGCAAGTTTTTTTTTTTTAATGTTTTTAATTCTAGAAGTTGTCAGTTCACAGAAAACTCATGTAAAAAATACAGAGTTCCCATATACCCCCCTATTGTTGACACTTTGTATTAGCGTGGTACCTTTGTTACAACTTATATAAGAATATTAAAATTGTACTATCAACTGTAGTCTGTAGCTTATATTAGGTGTTATTTTTCCCATATAACACCCTTTTTTTAACACTTTGCATTAATATGTTATGTTGATTATAATTCATGAAAGAATATCTTTGTGCTTGTACTATTAACTATAGCCTATCATTTACAATAGGGTTCACTGTGTTATACTGTCCTATGTTTTATCTTTTAATTTTTATTCTAGTATCATATATAAGACCTAAGTTTTTCCCCTTTAAACACATTCACATAAATACTTTAGTCCTTTTAATTATACTCACAATATTGTGTTACCATAACCAGCATCCATTTTCAAAAGTTTACTAATAATCTAAATGGAAATTCTGTACAAATTAAGCATTAGTTTCCCATTCTCTACCTCCACCCCAGCCCCTGGTAACCTATATTCTAACTCTATGAGTTTGACTATTATAGTTAGTTCATATCAGTGAGATCATTCAATATTTGTCTTTTTGTGTCTGGGTGTTTCATTCAGGATAATGTCTTCAGGGTTCATCCATGTTGTTGCATGTATGAGGACTTCATTCCTTTTTACAGCCGAATAATATTCCATTGTATGTTTATACCACATTTTGTTTGTCCATTCATTGGTTGATGGACATTTGGGGTGATTCCATCTTTTGGCAATTGTGAATAATGCCACTTATGAACTTGGTATGCAAATATCTGCTTGAGTCCCTGCTTTCAATTCTTTTAGGTATATACCTAGTAGTGGGATTGCTGGATCATATGGTAATTCTATACTTAGCTTTCTGAGGAACTGCCAAAACTCTTCCACAGTGGCTGCACCATTTTACGTTCCCACCAGTAATGAATGTGTTCTTATTTCTCCACATGCTTTCCAAACTTGTAATTTTCTGTTTCATTTTTTTTTTTTTATAGTAGACATTCTAGTGGGTGTGAAATGATATCTCATTGTGGTTTTGATTTGTATTTCCCTAATAGCTACTGATATTGAACATCTTTTCATATGCTTTTTAGCCATTTATATTTCCTCTTTGGAGAAATGTCTATCTAAGTATTTTGCCCATTTTTAAATTGGTTTGCTTTTCTTATTATTATTGAGTTGTAGGATTTCTTTATATATTCTGGATATTAAACCCTTATCAGCTATGTAGTTTCCAAATATTTTCTCCCATTGAGTAAGCTGCTCATTTATCTTTTGGAAGCACAAAAGTATTCAATTTTGAGGAAGTACAATTTATCAATTTTTTTCTTTCATTGCTTGTGCTTTGGATGTAAAGTCTAAGAAACCATTGCCTAACACAAGATCCATTAGGTGCTTCCCTACATTTTCTACTAGGAGTTTTATAGTTATATAGTCCTGGCTTTTCAGCTGAGGTCTTTGATCTATTTTGAGTTAATTTTTATATATGGTGTGAGATCGGGGTCCTCGTTCATTCTTTTGCATACGGATATCCAGTTCTTCCACCTCCATTTGTTGAAGAGACTATTCTTTACCAATTGAGTGGATTTGGCAGTCTTATTAAAATCAATTTGCCATAGTTGTGAGGGTCTATTTCTGAATTCTCAGTTTGATTCCATTGGTCGATATATGTATCCTTGTGCCAGTACCATGGTATTTTGACCCCACTGTAGCTTTGTAATATGCTTTAAAGTCAGGAAGTGTGAGTCCTTCAACTTCATTATTCTTTTTCAAGATGTTTTTGATTATTTGGGGCCGCTTACCCTTTCAAAGAAATTTGATAATTAGCTTTTCCATTTCTACAAAGTAGGCTGTTGGAATTTTGATCAGGGTTGCATTTAATCTATAAATCAATTTGGGTAGAATTGACATCTTAATGATATTTAGTCTTCCAATCCGTGTACACGGAATGTTGTTCCATTTAGTTAGGTCTTCTTTGATTTCTTTTAGCAATGTTTAGTGGTTTTCTGGGTACACATCCTTCACATCCTTGGTTAAATTTATTTCTAGATATTTCATTCTTTTGCTTGCTATTGTAATTGGAATTTTTTTCTTTATTTCCTACTCAGAGCACTTATTACTAGTGTATAGAAACACTACAGACTTTACGCATTGATCTTGTACCCTGCCACTTTGCTGATTTCCTTTAATAGCTCTGGTAGCTTTGTTGTTGATCATGTCATCTGCAAATAGTGTAAGTTTTACTTCTTCCTTCCCAGTTTGGATGCCTTTTATTTCTTTTATTTCTTTTTCTTTCCTAATTGCTCTGGCTAGAATTTCGAGCACAGTGTTAAATAAGAGTGTTGCCAGTGGGCATCTTTGTCTTCTTCCAAATCTTAGAGGGAAAGCTTACAGTCATCCACTGTTGAATATGGTGTTACTGTGGTTTTTTCATATATGCCCTTTATCGTGTTGAGGAAGTTTCCTTCTATTCCTATTTTTTCTAAGTGTTTTCATCACAAATCATGCTGGATTTTGTCAAAGGCCCTTTCTCCATCAATTGAGATGATCATGTGGCTTTTCCCCTTCATTTTGTTGACATGGTTTATTACATTAATTGATTTTCTTATGTTGAACCACCCTTGCATACCTGGCATAAAACCCACTTGATCATGGTGTGTAATTCTTTTAAGGTGCTGTTGGATTTGACTTTCAATATTTTCTTGAAGATTTTTACATCTATATTTTTAAGAGAAATTTGTCATTTTCTTTTCTTGTAGTATCTTTTCTGGCTTTGGTATTAGGGTGATGTTGGCCTCCTAGAGTGAGTTAGGCAGTGTTCCCTCCTCTTCAATTTTTTGGAAGAGTTTGAGCCGGATTGGTATTAATTCTTCTTATAATGATTGATAGAATTCACCTGTGAAGCCAACTACTTCTGGGTTTTTCTTTTTTGGGAGCTTTGGATGGCTGATTCAATCTCTGTACTTATAATTGGTCTGTTGAGGCTATTTCTTTATTTGTCTATAATTGGTTTGTTGAGGTCTTCTGTTTCTTCCAGAGTCAGTGTAGATAACGTGTGTTTCTAGGAATTTGTCCATTTTGTCTAAGTTGTCTAATTTTTTGGTATACATATGTTCATAGTATCCTCTTATAATCCTTTTTATTTCTGTGGGTTCAGTAGTAATGTCCCCTGTTCTCATTTTTTATTTTATTTATTTGCATCTTCTCTCTTTCTTTCTTTATCAGTCTAGCTAAGAGTTTGTCAATTTTATGGATGTTTTCAAAGAATCAACTTTTGGTTTTGTTATGGTATGTTGTGTTCTTGTTTTCAAGATATTTACTGATTTCCCTTACAATTTCTTCTTTGACCCACTAATTGTTTAAGAGATTGTTATTTAACTTCCATATATCTGTGGATTTTCTAGTTCTCTGCCTGTTATAGTTTCCAGCTTTCTTCCATTATGATCAGAGAAGATGTTTTGAACGATTTCAGTGTTTCTAAATTTATTGAGACTTGTTATGTGACCCAACATTTGGTCTGTCCTGGAGAATGATCCATGTGCACTTAGAAGAATAAATATCCTGCTGTTTTGGGATGCAGTATTCTGTGTATACCTGTTAGGTGTCATTCCTCTTTCATATTATTCAAGTTCTCGCTTTCCTTATTGATCTTCTGTCTAGATGGTCTATCTATTAATGGGAGTGGTGGTTTGAAATCTCCAACTACTTCTGAATAGGTGTCTATTTCTCCCTTCAGTTTTGCCAGTATGTATTTTGCCTCATGTATTTTGGTGCATCATTGATAGGTGCAGAAATATTTATGATTGTTATTTCTTCTTGGTGGCTTGCTCCTTTATTAATATATAGTACCCTTCTTTGTATCTTATAACAGCTTGTGACTTAAAAGTCTATTTCGTCTAATAGTGATATAAGTGCCCCAGCTCCTTTTTGAGTACTATTTGCATGGACTATCCTTTTTCATCCTTTCATATTCTACCTATTTGTGTGTTTGTGTCTAAGGTGAGTCTCTTTTAATCAGCATATAGTTGGATTATACTTTTTTAATCCATTCTGCCAAGTTGTATCTTTTGATTGTGTAGTGTAATCAACCAACATTTAGTGATATTTCTGTAAAGATAGTACTTATTTCAGCCATTTTGTCCTTTGGTTTTTATATATCATACCTTTTTTTGTCTCCCTTTTCTTTTATTACAACCTCCTTTTCTGTATAGTTGATATTTTTTGATATATATATGACTGATCCCTTTCTCATTTCTGTTTCTGTATGTATTTAAGATTCTTTCTTTGTGGTTACCCTGGAGTTTATATTACACAACCTATATCTCTCATCTAATTTGAAAAGATACCAACATAGCATCAATAGCATACACATTCTTGTTTCCATATCCCTCTGTTTCCCCTCTTTTTGTTGTTTTTATCTTTATATTTCATATCCATTATTAGGAAATATGCCTTTTTCTTGTACAGTTGTATTCTGACTCTTAAAGGAATTAAAGACTGGTTGTATATTGAGGATACAGTACTATTGGGTTTTGTATTTACCCTTTTAGTTAACCTGACTGAAGATCTTCATTTCTTCACACTACTCCAAGCCACTCTTGTCTTTTCCTTTCAACCTGCTGACCTCCCTTTAGTAATTCTTCTAGGGCAGGTCATTTTTTTTTTTTTTTTTTTTTTGTGAACTCTCTCAGTTACTGTTTGCCTGTGAATACTTTAAATTCTCCCTCATTTTTGAAGGTCAGTTTTCCCGGATAAAGAATTCTCGCTGGCACTTTTTCTCTTTCAGTACTTTAAATATACCACTACCTTCTTGCCTCCATAGTTTCTAATGAGAAATTGACACTTTGTCTTATTGAGGATCATGTGATGAATCGCTTTTCTGTTATTGCTTTCAGAATTCTGTCTTTAACTTTGGCATTTAACATTTCTATTAGTGTGTGTCTCTGAGTAGGTCTAGTAGGATTTATTCTGTTTGCAGAATGTTGTGCATATTTATATCTTTCATAAGAGATGGGGAATTTATGTCCATTATTTCTCAGATATTCTTTGTCCCCTTTTTCCATCCCTGTTCCTCCTGGCACACCCATAATGTGTATGTTTGTGTGCTTCATGCTGTCACTGAAATCCCTGAGACACGGTTCAATTTTTTCCGTTCTTTTCTCTGTCTTTTCTTCTCACTGTCCTGTCTTCTAGTTCATTCATTGATATTTTTCCTTTGCTGTTTTATGCCTCTAGTGTATTTTAAATCTCTATGATTGTACATTTCATCCTTATAATTCTTTTTTTGTTTGTTGTTTTTTTTTCTCTTTTCATCCCTGTAATTCTTATATTTCTTTTTTTAATATTCATTTCATTGAGATATATTCACACACCATGCAGTCATACAAATCATACACTCGATTGTTCACGGCACCACTACATAGCTGTGCATTCTTTACCAAAATCAATTACCGACACCTTCATTACCACACACAAGAAAACAACAAGAACCACAATTAAAGTGAAAAAGAACAAAGTAAAAAGAACACTGAGTGCCTTTGTTTGTCTGTTTGTTTTTTTCCTTCCCCCATTTTTCTACTCATCCATCCATAAACTAGACAAAGGGGAGTGTGGTCCTTATGGCTTTCCCAACCCCATTTTCACCCCTCATAAGCTACATGTGTATACAGTCATCTTCAAGATTCATGGGTTCTGGGTTGTAGTTTGATAGTTTCAGGTAGCTATCCCAATTGATTAGAACCTAAAAAGGGTTGTCTATATTGTGTGTAAGAGTGCCCACCACAGTGACTCTCGGCTCCTTTTGGAATCTCTCTGCCACTGAAGCTTATTTCATTTCCTTTCATTTACCTCTTTCGGTCAAGAAGATGCTCTCCATCCCACGATGCTGGGTCTGCATTCCTCCCCGGGAGTCACACTTCACATTGCCAGGGAGATTCACTCCCCTGGGTGTCTGATCCCACGTAGCGGGGAGGGCAGTGATTTCACCTGCCAAGCTGGCTTAGCTAGAGAGAGAGGGCCACATACAAGCAAAAAAGAAGCATTCGGGAGGAGGCTTTTAGGCACAATTATAGGGAGGCCTAGCCTCTCCTTTGCAGCAACAGTCTTCCAAGGGCAAGTCCTGTGGTAGAGGGCTCAACCCATCAAAGCACCAGTCCCCTTTGTCTGTGAGCATGTTAGCAACCATCGAGGTGGGGCAGCCCAATACCCCTGGATTCCCCACCAGCTCCTCAAGGGGGCTCTGCATATTTTTTTCATTGTTTTTTTTTGTTTAATTAACTTTTTTTTTAAATCAACTGTATAAAAAATAATTAAAAAAATTAAAAAAATTTTTAAAAGCATACAATAAAAGAACATTTCAAACAAGGGAGTAAGAAAAAGACAACTAACCTAAGATAACTACTTTACTTCCAGCATGTTCCTACTTTACCTCAAGAAAGTAACCTAATATAGCAACATTTCTGTGAACTTGTTCCTGCTATACCTGTCAGAAATTAACAGAACATAGTCATTCCTGGGCATTCCCAGAGTGTTAAATTTACCCACGATAACTTATCTGTTCTTATTGGATTATCTTTCCCCCTTCCCTAATTGCTCTCAATCGCTAGTTCCCCTACATTCTGCATTACAAACCATTTGTTTTACATTTTTCAAAGTTCACATTAGTGGTAGCATATAATATTTATCTTTTTGTGCCTGGCTTATTGTCATGTCTTACTGCCGCCTAGTATTCCATCCTGTGTATATACCACATTTTATTTACCCACTCATCTGTTGAAGGACATTTGGGTTGTTTCCATCTCTTGGCAATTGTGAATAATGCTGCTATGAACATTGGTATACAGATGTCTCCTTGTGTCACTGCTTTCAGATCTTCCAGGTATATAGCGAGAAGTGCAATTGCTGGATCGAGGGGTAACTCTATATCTAGTTTTCTAAGGAACTACCAGACTGACTTCCAGAGCGGCTGAACCATTATACAGTCCCATCAATAATGAATAAGAGTTTCAATTTCTCCACATCCTCTCCAGGATTTGTAGTTTCCTGTTTGTTTAATGGCAGCCATTCTAATCGGTGTTAGATGGTGTCTCATTGTGGTCTTAATTTGCATCTCACTAATGGCTAGTGAAGCTGAACATTCTTTCATGTGTTTCTTGGCCATTTGTATTTCCTCTTCAGAGAACTGTCTTTTCATATCTTTTGCCCATTTTATAATTGGGCTGTCTGTACTATTGTCATTGAGTTGTAGGCTTTCTTTATATATCCAAGATATCAGTCTTTTGTCAGATACATGGTTTCCAAAAATTTTTTCCCATTGAGTTTGCTGCCTCTTCACCTTTTTGACAAATTCCTTTGAGGTACAGAAACTTCTAAGCTTGAGGAGTTCCCATTTATCTATTTTTTCTTTTGTTGCTTGTGCTTTGGGTGTAAAGTCTAGGAAGTGGCCGCCTAATACAAGGTCTTGAAGATGTTTCCCTACGTTATCTTCTAGGAGTTTTATGGTACTGTCTTTTATATTGAGGTCTTTCATCCATTTTGAGTTAATTTTTGTGTAGGGTGTGAGATAGGGGTCCTCTTTCATTCTTTTGGATATGGATATCCAACTCTCCCAGCCCCATTTGTTGAAAAGACCATTATGACCCAGTTCAGTGACTTTGGGGGCCTTATCAAAGACCAGTCGGCCATAGATCTGGGGGTCTGTCTCCAAATTCTCAATTCGATTCCATTGATCTATATGTCTATCCCTGTGCCAGTACCATGCTGTTTTGACAACTGTGGCTTTATAATAAGCTTCAAAGTCAGGGAGTGTAAGTCCTCCCACTTCGTTTTTCTTTTTTAGAGTGTCTTTAGCAATTCGAGGCATCTTCCCTTTCCAAATAAATTTGATAACTAGCTTTTCCAAGTCTGCAAAGTAGGTTGTTGGAATTTTGATTGGGATTGCATTGAATCTGTAGATGAGTTTGGGTAGAATTGACATCTTAATGACATTTAGCCTTCCCATCCATGAACATGGAATATTTTTCCATCTTTTAAGGTCCCCTTCTATTTCTTTTATCAGAGTTATGTAGTTTTCTTTGTATACGTTTTTTACATCTTTGGTTAAGTTTATTCCTAGGTACTAGACTTTTTTAGTTGCTATTGAAAATGCTATCTTTTTCTTGAGTGTCTCTTCAGTTTGTTCATTTCTAGCATATAGAAACATTACTGACTTATGTGCATTAATCTTGTATCCCTCTACTTTGCTAAATTTAATAGCTCCAGTAGCTGAATCGTCGATTTCTCAGGGTTTTCCAGATATAAGATCATATCATCTGCAAACAGTAACAGTTTAACTCTTCCTTTCCAATTTGGATGCCTTTTATTTCTTTGTCTTGCCTCATTGCCCTGGTGGGCACTTCCAACGTTGAATAACAGTGGTGACAGCGGGCATCCTTGTCTTGTTCCTGATCTTGAAGGGAAGGCTTTCAGTCTCTCACCATTGAGTACTATGCTGGCTGTGGGTTTTTCATATATGCTCTTGGTCATATTGAGAAAGTTTCCTTCAATTCCTACCTTTTGAAGTGTTTTTATCAAAAAGGGATGTTGGATTTTGTTGAATGCTTTTTCAGCATCTATTGAGATGATCATTTGATTTTTTCCCTTTTGATTTCTTCATGTGTTGTAATACATTGATTGATTTTCTTACGTTGAACCATCCTTGCATGCCTGGAATGAACCCCACTTGGCTATGGTGTATGATTTTTTTAATGTGTCTTTGGATTTGATTTGCAAGTATTTTGTTGAGAAATTTTGCATCTATATTCATTAGGGAGATTGGCTGGTAGTTTTCCTTTTCTGTAGCATCTTTGCTTGGTTTTGGTATTAGATTGATGTTAGCTTCATAAAATGAGTTAGGTAGTATTCCATTTTCTTTGATGTTTTGTAAGAGTTTAAGTAAGATTGGTGTCAATTCTTTTTTGAAAGTTTGGTAGAATTTCCCTGTGAAGCCATCTGGCCCTGGGCATTTATATGTGGGAAACTTTTTGATGACTGATTGGATCTCTTTGCTTGTGATTGGTTGGTTGAGGTCTTCTGTTTCTTCTCTGGTCAGTCTAGGTTGTTCATATGTTTCTAGGAAATTGTCAATTTCCTCTACATTATCCAGTTTGTTGGCATACAGTTGTTCATAGTACCCTCTTATGATTTTTTAAATTTCTTCAGAATCTGCAGTAATGTCACCTTTCTCATTCATTATTTTGTTTATATTGGTCTTCCCTCTTTTTGATTTTGTCAGTCTAGGTAGGGGCTTGTCAATCTTGTTGATGTTCTCAAAGAACCAACTTTTGGTGTTATTTATCCTCTCTATTGTTTTTCTGTTCTCTATGTCATTTATTTCTGCTTTAATCCTTGTTATTTCTTTTCTTCTACTTGGATTAGGATTGGTTTGCTGTTCATTTTCTAGCTTCTTCCGTTGATCCATTAGTTCCTTGATTTTTGCTCTTTCTTCCTTTTTAATATATGCGTTTAGTGCTATAAATTTCCCCCTGAGTACCGCTTTTGCTGCATCCCATAGGTTTTGGTATGTTGTGTTCTCATTTTCATTCATCTCTATATATTTAGCAATTTGTCTTGCTATTTCTTCTTTAACCCACTGATTGTTTAGGAGTGTGTTGTTTAACCTCCAGGTATTTGTGAATTTTCTAAGTCTCTGATGGTTATTGACTTCTAATTGTATTCCATTGTGGTCAGAGAATGTGCTTTGAATAATTTCAATTTTTTAAAATTTATTGAGGCTTGTTTTATATCCCAGTACATGATCTATTCTGGAGAAAGTTCCATGAGTGCTAGAGAAGAATGTGTATCCTGGTGATTTGGGATGTAATGTACTATATATGTCTGTTAAATCCAATTCATTTATCAGATTGTTTAGGTTTTCAATTTCCTTATTGGTCTTCTGTCTGGTTGATCTATCTATAGGAGAAAGTGATGTGTTGAAGTTACCCACAATTATTGTGGAAACACCAATTTCTTCCTTTAGTTTTGCCAGTGTTTCTCTCATGTATTTTGTGGCACCTTGATTGGGTGCATAAACATTTATGATTGTTATTTCTTCTTGTTGAATTGCCCTTTTTATTAGTATGTAGTGGCCTTCTTTGTCTCCCCTAACATCCTTGCATTTAAAGTCTATTTTATCTGAGATTAATATTGCTACTCCTGCTTTCTTTTGGCTGTAGCTTGCATGAAATATTTTTTTCCATCCTTTCACTTTCAATTTCTTTGTGTCCCGAGGATGAGTCTCTTGTATGCAACATATTGATGCTTCATTTTTTTTTTAATCCATTCTGCAAATCTATGTCTTTTAATTGGGGTGTTTAATCCATTTACATTGAACATTATAACCGTGAAGGCATTTCTTGAATGAGCCATTTTATCCTTTGGTTTATGTTTGTCAGATATATTTTTTCCCTCTCTCTGTTAATATCCTTTAATGAACTCATACTGAATCTCTTTAGTACTGAACCTTTCTCCATGTCTCTCTCTCCTTTCTTTGTTTCTCTGTCTGTAGGGCTCTCTTTAGTATCTCCAGTAGGGCAGGTCTCTTGTTAGCATATTCTCTCAGCATTTGTTTGTCTGTGAAAAATTTAAGCTTTCCGTCAAATTTGATGGAGAGCTTTCCTGGATAAAGTATCCTTGGCTGGAAAATTTTCTCACTCCGAATTTTAAATGTGTCATGCCACTGCCTTCTCGCTTCCGTGGTGACTGCTGAGAAGTCACTACTTAGTCTTATGCTGTTTCCTTTGTATGTGATGAATTGCTTTTCTCTTGCTGCATTCAGAACTTGCTCCTTCTCTTCTGTACTATGTTTTGGAGTTAGTTTATTTGGATTTTTTCTATTTGGAATTCACTGGGCATTTATGATTTGTGTATTTATGGTGTTTAGAAGATTTGGGAAGTTTTCCCCCAACAATTTCTTTGAATACTCTTCCTAGATCTTTACCCTTCTCTTCCCCTTCTGGCACACCAGTGAGTTTTATATTTGGATGTTTTATATTATCTATCATATCCCTGAGGTCCATTTTTTTTTTCCCCATTCTTTCTTTTGTTCTTTCATTTCCCATTCTGTCATGTTACAGGTCACTGATTCGTTGTTCAACTTCCTCTAGTCTTGAGTATCCAGAATCTTTTTAATTTGGTCAACAGTTTCTTTAATTTCCATAAGATCATCTATTTTTTTTTTACTCTTGTAATTTCTTCTTTATGTTATTCTAGGGTGTTTTTGATGTCCTTTATATCCTGTGCTATGCTTTTCTTCATGTGCTTTATATCCTGTGCCATGTTCTCGTCGTTCATCTTTAGTTCTTTGTTTAATTGCTCCGCGTCCTGTGTCTCCTCTGATCTTTTGATTTGGGTGCTTGGACTTGGGTTACCATACCGTCTGGTTTTTTCATATGCTTTAAAATTTTCTGTTGTTTTTTGCCTCTTGGCATTTGCTTAACTTGATAGGGTTCTTTTAGGATTTGTAAACCGATTGAAATCCTTATCTCTAATTTGTCAGAGCTACAGCTTCCTGGAGTACACTTTCTCTAACTAACCAGCAGGTGGCGTCCATGAGCCACCTGTTCCCCTCAAGCCAGTTCTCCCCCACTTTGTCTTTGTTGTGAGTTGGGGAGTGAGTCTTGTGGGGTCCAATTGGTGTACCAAGCTTGCGTGTGTATTTGGTGTTGCCCGCCCTGTATATGGGGCGTGTGTCTGGGCGGTCAGGGAAGGGGGGCGGCTCTAACAATCAAATCTCCCCGGTTTTCCTGGAGATTTAAAGCTGCTGCAATAGTCTAATCCTTCAGTTCAGTCCTGCCACAGTTCGTCTCTGCCGCTGACCCACAAGTCCTTGTATTGGCATATGGCCCCTGAAATTTGCGAGTGGGTCCCTATTCCAGGCCGTGCACCCCTAGGTCCTCTATTGAGGGATGACTGTGCTATGTCAGAGGCGAGTGCCGTCCCTCCAGTGCGGTTCTGGGCTGTAGGGCTGTGTAGGGAGGCTCCCAGTCTGCTGAAAGGATGGCCGAATTGGGTGTGTTCATTCACACTGCTCTGGCTTCCCAACTCTGGGACAACCAGCTGAGGGTGCAAGGAAGGCTAATGTCCACGCCTGATTTTGTGGTGTGTGCATATGTTATTTGAAGCACTTCCGTCACACTGGGTTGTCTGGGGCATCTCTGGGCTGTGGTGCCGGCGACGGGCAGGAATGTTCCCTGTCCACCAGGATGATGACTATGACAGGATGCCCCCCTTTCTTGGGAAGTTGTGGTGTTTAGTGAATTTTCTCAGCCTCTGGATTATTGCCTTTTGTCTCAGAGCTCTCTTAGTTCTGCTCTTGTCTTTACCTACCCAAATTGCAAGTCTTTGAGGCTTTCTGTACTGGGCTTCTTAGAGTAATTGTATTAGAAAAAGAGATGAAGATGAAAAAAAAAGGCCCTCCTTGCAGATCTAATGGGTTATTGAAATGCTAAGAGACAAAGCAATTAGGGCCATTAAGGAAAGGTCCAGGAGGCAGAGAAACCAGTTTTTCTTCTGCATTTGCATAGCAGCTTGACTCTGAGCTCTGGCCTTCCCCTTTCTATGTTCACCAGAATTCCAAAAAGCCTCTGCTTTTATTTTTGGGGTTTTTCTTGCTGTTTTTGCTATCCCTATCTCCTCTCCACTGGGCTAGCTCCTCCCGGATTCTCCGGTGTCTGGTGTCAGTCTATCTATGCTTGGAGTTTAGATCAGTAGAATGAGTTTCCAATAAGCGCCGCAACTGCAGTTCTCCCTCCTCGTTCCCACCGCTGACGGCCCCTCCTCCCACTGGACTGAGCATGGCAGGGAGGTGTGTGGGTCCCCTGGCTGCAAAAACTTACAGATTTCACTGAACTCAGCAGTTCCACGTGTTCGTGAGTGTTGTATGAAGTATGCCCAAAGTCAGATTGCTCTGTGGTGTCCAGTCCATGCAGTACCTGGCTTTCTACCTACTTCCTTGGAGGAGTAACTAAAACGTACACTTTACCACTCCACCATCTTGCCCCGCCTCTCTTACATTTCTTTTCATATTTTCAAATTCTTTATGATCACACATTGTCTTCTTAATGTACTTTGGGTCTTTGTACATATTTTCCTTCATCTCCTTGAATTCATTTAGAATACTTGTTTGAATTTCTTTTATTAGGTATTCCAAATTCTGAGTCTCCTCTGAAGTTTTAATTTGTTCCCTTGATTGAGCCGTATCCTCTTGTTCCTTTGTATGGCTTGTAATTTTTTTACTGATATATGGGCATATGATTATCTTGATGAGTTAACTCTGAAGATCAGTTTCTTCTTCTTTTCTAGGATTTTATTGTTGATTGGCTTTGCTTTAAGGCCATTCTTTGATGCTTGGTCATACTTATTTAGTACCTTTACAATAGCCCATGTATATGTTCAGATTTTATCAGCTCTTCTTCATCTGGTTCTTGCCCTGGATATACGGTACAGGTTTTAAAATTTGCTTTTTGTACATTTGTTTCACCCCCATGAGAAAGCTTCCTTTCCTCTGTTCCTTTTCTGGGAATTTTGATCTCTTTTGTTTGTTTTTGTGCAGTTTTCTCCCCAGTTCCTATGAGTTATTTAAATTTTACCCATCATCAAGTTCCTCCTTTTCTTACATTTTTCATTTCTAGTACCTGTCCTGTCTTACAGCAGTTCAGCATAGTATCCTTCCCCATCCCCCACCCCCATTTTTTCTGTAGGCTTTTTGCTTCCTGGTTCTTTCCCGTTAGGGTGTCCTTTCCCAGGAGCCAGATGGGGTCAATCCAGAAAAGTTCATTTTGCATTTAGGTGGTCCAGCCAACAGAAACTGCATTGAGTGTGTGTACCTACTGTCAACAGTTCTGCCATGGAATTTCTCTTGTTCTTTTTTCCCCTGTGGACTTTTTGTATCCAGTACATAGCATGAATCTGTGACTTGTGTTCCGCTCTGTGTCTCTACGGATTTGGGTCCCTGTGGCTGGATATGCGTGGGTTTCTAACTCGCTGCTGTGAGTGGCTCTGTAGTCTGCATCCATGGCTGGAGGGCCTGGGCCACACTCTTCTCGGTATGACTCCCTATTGCATTGGACTCAATGAGGGAGAGGGAGGGGTATATACTGGCGGGTCTGGAACAGAAATTTCCCACCTGTTATTGGAGATTATTTTTCTTTCATTCAACATTTGTAGAGTCCTTCTCCAATCTCTGTCATCCTCCAGAATTAAGCGAGTGCCATGTGCCCCTTTATTAGCTGATGCTGACAGGAGATTTTCCCAGGAGGTGTCTTATGTCGCCATGTTGATGATGTTACTCTGGGCCATTATTATTTTAATTCCTTAATTTCTTCCCAAGTTTCTGATGATGGAGGAAAAAGCGGATATTATACTTGAAAAAGAAACCTGTTTTTCTTATATGTAAATCTTTGTTGGGTTCTGTGTAATTTCATTTTAAATAATGGTTCTTTTACTAATCTTTCTTAACAAAAAGTCTAATCAACAACATGGTCGTATCTCTTCTTTATATAAGGTCTATATGTTAGCAACTGAAATGATCTGCATAGTGAAAAAGATCAACAATGATGACATTGTGTTCTGCCTGTATGTCGGTTACCAGAACTTCTGAGTGGGAAGAATATCTTTTATGATTGTGAGTTTATCTAAGTGTTGATCCATTTGAGATTCCAGTAGTTGTGTCTTGTTAAACCAAAGGAAGACAAATATCTCCATCTATGATGAGCTCTCCTCTCACATGAGGCTTTTCGCTCTTAGTGGTACTAAAAAGACTGGAATTCATTTTGGGCATTTCAGTTGTTCACCTGTATGATTATTTCTTCGTTAAAGAATGGCAATCTAATCCTTAGAGTATTTGTGGTATCCTATTCTAAATTTACCATATCTCTTTGTATAGCTTATTTGTTCTAAGTATGGAGTTGTCATTGATTCTGGAGAAGGAATGAAGCAAGCCTTAAAGTGCTGGTATTAAATTTATGAATGCAGAAAACTATCTGAAGATTCGATCCAGGGTTCTTTTGAAGATCCTTTCTTGGCATGAATTTATGTTTATGCTCAAATACAGTCTTTAAAAGCATTTGTCCTAAGCCCAAACTTATGTTGTATTAATTACTCATTAATGAACCAATATTTATTTAAGACCAGATGTGTGACAGAAATGAAGATACAAAGTGGAGGAGGGAGTGTGGGGGAAGGCGGGAGGAATCTGTTTCTACTCATGGAGACATGTATAAAACTAATTACAATATGGGTGGGGATTAGTGCTACAATGGAGAGATATACAATGGAGATTGATATGAGTATGTGTTATATATGTATATGGTATATGTACACACATTTATATAAAACATATACATATATATGCACTAATGGTGTATAAACAAAGATCATTTATTCTTGTGGGGATGAGAGTAAGAAAATCTTCCCAAAGGAGGTAACATTTATGTTGCACTTTGAAAGCCATGTAGAATAAAACAGCTATTTCTAGTATTAACTCAAGAAAAGACTACGGTTATATTCTCCTGCTTCATTTTTCTCCATAGAACTTTTTACCAGGCTGTATACTATATCCACTTATTTTGTCTATTTGCTTCTGTAGAATGTAAGCTCCATGGGGATAGGGATTGTTGTCTGGTTACTTCTGAATCCTCAACACCTAGAAAAGTGCCTGGAACATAGCAGGACTTCAAATATTTGTTGAATAAATGAATGAACTTTGTGAAGTATGTATTTTTGCTTAATATTTTCCATTAGGTGTAGTTGAATCTCCCTAGTGACAGCATGCTGTTTTCACAGTGTTTCTCAAATCCATTCCCTCTTTTCTGTCTCTCTTAGCTCATTTAGGTCCTCATCTTCTCTTGCCTGAACTGATACAACCCCCTAATTGTTTTCTGTGTCTCAAATTTATCCTCCATAGCCATCAGAATGGGTCTATCATTTTTTTTGTTAATCACTAGTGCCTGGTCCATAATAGAGATTTCAGTAAATGCTTTTTGAGTAAATGAATGCATAATACACATAAGTGTGCCATATGAAGGAATGAATGTCTAAAATGAGAAATTACATTGAAAAGTCCTTGCTGTTTAGATAAAAGATGATATAAAAATCTAACTTATCACTAGTATTTAACAAGAGTTTTTCCTTTATACAGCTGGTTTACCTTTCTTGCTTCTAGCTGTTCTGTACTCTGTTCTCCCTTGGTTTGTTGCGAAGGAATTCCTCTTGACATTTATAGTGCCATTTTAGAAGTAATCATGCATTCCATGTTTTTCCTTTCTACAGGCCACCTTTTCACCCTCATTTCTATATTATATTGGTCTTTTCCCCTTAGATACTTTATTTGTTTAGGGATTTGTATATATATGTATGTTTCTATATCCATGGTTTAAGGTTGTGCTTGTAATTATGAAACTTACAGGATTAAATTATTTATACAGAAATAACACCCACCCTTGATCTGCCTGTTTCCAACCTAAAATGACTTATTATGCCTATTTGTATTTCTCATAATTTCTTCCTTTTTTTTTTTTTTTCTTAAATGTGTATTCACAATCAGATTGAAAATCTTCAAGAACAGCTTAGAGATAAGGAAAAGCAGATGAGCAGCTTGAAAGAGCGAGTCAAATCCTTGCAGGCTGATACTACAAACACCGACACTGCCTTGACAACTTTGGAGGAAGCCCTTGCAGATAAAGTGAGTGACTGGCCCAGACTCTTCACAGACACATCTCTTGTGATTTCACATTTATCTAAAAATTTCCCGAGTGTTGGGACTTGGGTCTAGAACACAGAAGAAATCCCTTTGGACAAAATGGAAAAGTGTTCTTCTGTGCCATTGCTGATGCACATAGTAAAAGGAAAGAAAATTCATTTAGTTGTCAGTTTAAGCATCTACTGGTAGACAGGATGGATTTCACACTAGAGGGCAGTGGCAAGATTTTCTGATGAGTCAGCCATGTTGGTCCTCATGTGATCTCTTCTGAAGAAAAAGAAAAATTATCTTTATCTAGATGATCAGCTAGAATTTGGGGATGTGGAAATTTCAGACATTGACCACCAGGAAGCAATGGGTAGTTCTTTCTTTACTATCCCATCTTGGTAACCTAATATGTTTATGGATTTTAGTTACTAATATAATGTGCTTTCTCTTTTATAGTCTTGATCTTGCTGTTTCATTTCACCTTTCTGTACAAAACTAATATATTTCAGGAATGCTTGACTAAAGAAGTGGCCTAACATGACCCATGTTAATGTCTTAGAAGGAGGGTTAGGGAATCTCCCTGGGGCACTTTAATTGATTTTTTTTTTTTTTTTTTTTTTAAACAGGGTTATGGTCACTATTCCTTATGTCTTTTGTTCTTAAGTCTGAGTCCTTGGACTCAGAATGCTCTAGACAGGCTGCCAGGGACCAAGGCTTGATCCCTAAGTATACTCAAAAAAAAATTCCGAGAAATATACTTACATTATTTCAGTTTTCAAACTTCCTGGGTATCTGTTGACAGAAAGAAATTTTAATGTTTCTCTTTTCTTTAATCTCCTTTATACTTTAAGCTCAACACTTCAGAATCTCCCCCACTTCCTCTGTGTGTGTGTGTGTGTGTGTGTGTGTGTGTGTGAATTGTGAGTTGTTTCCATTTTCTTCTTAGACAACATGCAAATTATATATAAAGAAGGAGAAATATTTGATACTTATTGTCCTTAGCATTTGTATATGTGTATGTATGTGTGTCCTTAGTTACCTGGAAATTGAATAAATGGGATTATGTCAAAAGACTGCTTTAGGGATATCTAATACTAGTTGAGATTACAGGAAAAGAAACCTTGGGTATTTAAAAGAACAAAGCCAGATCTTTGTTATGGTAAGATAGGAAGGATGAGTGTTTTAAAAAGTCAATTACTAAAAACTCACCACTCTCTTTCTAAGGGAGGATACAAGTGTGAAATTTTATCAGCTAAAAGCAGAATTATAGTCATGTCTTAAAAGTACCAAAAGGAATTTCCTCATGTATTGATGTGCTCTCTTAATAGGAGCGAACAATTGAACGCTTAAAGGAGCAGCGGGACAGAGATGAGCGTGAGAAGCAGGAGGAAACTGATAACTACAAAAAAGATCTTAAAGATTTGAAAGAAAAAGTCAGCCTATTGCAAGGCGATCTCTCGGAGAAAGAGGTTAAGATCATCAAAATGGAATTACTTGGTTTGCTTAGTCATTATGTGTGTTTATTGTTGGTATTTACATAATTCATACAAAACAATATTTGATGGAAGGTTTTCTTAAGATTCTTATAGCCAATTTTTTGTGAGACCTTTAAGCATGTTTTAGAAAGCTTTGCAGAGACATAGTATACTGCAGCATTCACATTTTAGGTCTCATCTCTCTCACTGTGTTATTAGTTGATACCTTGTTAAAGGCGTATATATAGATTTTGAATTAGGGGAAGCCCAGTTAAATTTGGAGAAATATTGTGCTAATGGAAGAAAGACAAAGGAGGAAAATTTATTTACAGTAATTTGTAAAGTGCTTCTCAACATTGACAGAGAAATTGTAAATGGTTGTTGGCCAATTAGATGATTTAATATACTTTGATCTGGCTTTTGGAGATACTGTTAACATGACCTAATAGCAAAGAGACATGAGGCCATGTGCTCAGATAATAATACATGAGCTTTAGGATTTTTTTTCTGGATTTTCTTTCTAACATCTTTAGGAAAATTTATGGAAATCTAAGTTCCTAATAGAATTTTTCCTTCTAAAATGAGTCAGTGTAGCTACTAAGGTTGACTACTTATATTCACAAAGCTTGAACTACTTCCATTTTGTGAGAACAGGTATGTATTGATAGAACTCTTTGAATCATTATTCATTGATATTTCTTGAGAATCAACCTTATTTTGGTTGGGAATTGAAAGTTAAAACTAAGAAAATTTCCATCATGTTATATTTCTTGAATATTCTTGAAATGGAAATAGTATGTGGAATAGTTTATAGAAAGGAACTGTAAACCCCTAAGATAATAAATGAAAAGTTTTAAATTTCCATTTTGTTTCTACTTGTATTTATTCAAGGTGTGTATTATTTCTTTTAGGCTTCACTCTTGGATCTAAAGGAGCATGCTTCTTCTCTGGCTTCCTCAGGACTGAAAAAGGACTCACGCCTTAAGACCCTAGAGATTGCTTTGGAGCAGAAGAAGGAGGAGTGTCTGAAAATGGAATCACAGCTGAAAAAGGTTAAAGAAAAACTTTCCCATTTTCTTGATTTGTTTTTATTAAGAACATAATAGAAAACTCTAGATGTTCATATGAAAGAACTTACCAGTGGAGTGATAATCAAGTTCAAAATACCATTTGTATTTTATGAGAGTCCCCAAATTCTTAGCAAACTGGCAGTTTAGAGGAACATTAAAATGTACAGATCCCTTTTGAATGAATATGAGACCATAATTAAAAAATTTCAATTATCTGATGTTTTTCTTCCATTAGAATCATACTTCCTAGGAGAGAGAATGTAACAGTGATAATCACCCTGGTTGGTGGATATCGGGACACGGTGCAGATATTTACTATCTATATCCTTAAAATTTAATAATTTTACAATCTCTAATACTTATATAGCAGTTTACAATTTTCAGAGTAAATCTGAGATAGCAACTCTGTCAGAATTGGAAATGAGATTTTTGAGCAGTTACCAAACTAGGTCCAGTTTGTATGATTAGAATGAATAAGGAGTACAGCCTAATCAGAGACTCTTAGTTTTGGGCTCTTTCCATATATTGAGTGTATTTAACATACCAATCTTATCATCAGTCTGCCAAAAATAAAATCATATTCTGAAGCTAAGAAAAGGAAGAAAATCAGTTATTTAAAAATTACTTTTGAATAAGTTGGAAAGTACTTTGAGGCCAAAGATTCCAGTTACAATCAATTAAGATTTAATAGTTGACTTTTTTTCTTCATGAAAAGGTTGGGAGTAATTTTCTATTTAACAGCTGAACATTGAAAATGCACCTGTTAGATGTATTTAGGGTTATAAAACTGAGAGGTAACTTTCAAGAATAATGTTATTCATTAATATTCCTAATTCCCCTGTTTATGATAATCTCACATTCTTTTTATATTTGTTTATTTCTAATCTTCCTTTATATCATGATACTTCTAGATACTTCTATGGCTGGTCACTTACATGGTCTCTTATCTTTTAGGCTCTGTATTTAGATTCATGAGAGAAGTAAAGAGTTATCTTTAGGTAGAAGAGGTAGGTGACTTTTCCCCTCTTTGATTTGTTACCTTTGTTTCTACCCATGGTCATTTTTCTTTTCGTATATTCCTTTGTTACATTCTGGACAATTGTTCCTTTTCCTTTTAATTTAGTACTGATGTTTTCCTATTACACTGTTTCCACAACACCATACTCCAAGGAAGAGGTTGTTATTATAGTTTTTTGTTGGTTACATTTGCTCTTTGTTTCATTTTTCCCTCTTTTTCTGCCTTCTCTGGATTTAACTGAGCATTTTTATTATTCCATTTTTCTCTCCTCTGTTTGCATATGTTGTACTTCTTTTCAAAACTCCTTAAGTGATATCTCTAGAGTTTGAAATATACCTTTTTAAGTAATCTAAGTCCACCTTCAAATAACCCTAGCTCACTTCAAGTGTAGTGCAGATATCTTATAACAGATTGCTCCCAATTCCTCCCTCCTGTCCCTTATGATATTATGACCGTATATTTATCTACATACTACACTTACACAATAACATTGTTACTATTAGTACTTAAAAAAAAAACAACCAAAAAATGAAAAACAAGTTCTTTCAGATCAATTAATTTTACCAAGTAAGGGCTCGCTGCCTTACATGCACAGAAACCAATAGTATTACAGGGATTTTGTGAAGAGAGAAGAGTTTTATTGCAAGGTAGACTGGCAAGGAGACAGGAGGCAAGGCTCAAATCTGTCTCCCTGATCTGAGAGTCAAGGGAAATTTTATGGAATGGGAAGTGAGAAATGGGGACAGAAGTGGGGAGGTTTGACTTGGCATAGTCCAGTTGGCTAATTATAGAGTTGTCCATATGTGGTGTAGTGGATTTTAGGCTGATCTTCCTTATTGAAGGACCTCTCACATTTGATTTGCTTCCAGTGTCCCCTTGTCCTTGTAATCTTGGTTCTTAGGGAGGTGACCTTTGTTCCTGGTGTCTCAAAAGTTCATCTAATCTTTCTCTGCATGCTTGGGTTATATGACCTGTGGTTAAGCTTGGTGGCCTACAAAATAAGCTCTGAAGAAAAGGATACAGGAACAGATGACATCCCCACAAACCGGTTTTGGCGTGCCCATGGTTTCATTAAGAGAAAACAAAAATAAAAGCTTTTATTTTAGTTAAATTTATTCCTTTTCTGATGCTGTTCCTTTATTTATGTAGTCCGTTTCTGACCTGTATCATTTTCTTTTCTCCAAACGCTTCTTCGGCAGTTCTTGCAAGATGGGTCTTCTGGCAATATGAATTTCCTCAGATTTTTGTCTGAGAAAGTCTTTGTTTCTTCTTCACTTTTGAAAGATAATTATGCTGGGTATAGAATTTTTGTAGGTTAGTGTTTTTTCCTTTCAGCACTTTTATTTCAGTCTACTCTTCTTGCTTACATTATGTTTGATGAGAAGCCCATTGTAATCCTTATCCTTGCTCCTCTATAAAAAGGTAAACTGTTTTTCCTCTCTGGCATTTTTCAGGCTTTTCTCTGTCTTTGGTCTTCTGCAGTTTGTATATGATATGCAAGATATAAAGTTTTTGGTTTTGTAAGGGCAAATAGAAATTTAAAATAATAAAGGGTTTAATTCTCCCTGTTGAACTTAAGGGAAGAAAGTTCCTACCATCCTCCCATCTCTCTTTACATTTACTTTAGAAAACCTGTAATTTTAAGTTCTCTTTTTATTTGTTCTTTTACAATGTATGACATAAAAGATTCAATGAGCCTTTTACAGATTTCACTACACAAGAAAATCTGCATTTCTTTCAGTATAATCAAGGGAAAAATCATCTCTACCTTCCAGTTTCCTGGGAAGAGATTAGCATAACTTCTGGGAGGGGGTCCTAGCCCCAAATTGTAAATCTGCCTCTGAAATATCATGAATGTGTATGTAATGTGTTGTATCCCCTTAGCCAACACAAAAAGGGTGCACTCTTTTTCTGTCTTTGCAATCTCTTTGTGGATTGCCTGTGATGCATCACATTCTGGTTTAAGCTTATTCAATAATAAAATTATTTTTCTTTATCTTCTACATTTATGCAGAAGTTTTCTGGGTTAGGAGAAGATTTTATTTTTACTTTTATTTCCTCCACAGTGTTTAACCCGCTTTGTATTCTGAGCTTCCTGGTTTCATGTCTGTCATTAATTTAAGAAATTCTCAGCCATTATTGCTTCACACATTTCTTCTGCTGCATGTTATACGTTTTCAAATTTTCCCACAGGTTTTGGATGTTCTGTACTGTTGGTTTTTTTCCCCGCATTCTTTTTTCTCTTTGGTTTTTAGTTTGGGAAGTTTCTGTTGAACTGTCTTCAAGTTCACTGATTCTTTTTCTTGGCTGTGCCGTCTACTGATGAGCCCTTCGAAGGCTTTTTTTTTTTTTTTCATTTCTGTTACAGGGTTTTTGATTCTAGCATTTCCTTTCACTCTTTCTTAGAGTTTCTAGCTCTCTATGTATATTACACTATCTGTTCCTGTATGTTGTCTACTTTTTCATTAGAGCCCTTAACATATTAATCATAGTTATTTTAAATTCCCTGTCTGATGATGCCAACATCTGAGTCATATCTAAGTCTGGTTCTGATGCTTGCTTTATCTCTTCAGACTGTGTTTTTTTTCTTGAATTGCAGCATGCCTTGTAACTTTTTGTGTCAGTGTGCCAGTTTGAATGTATTGTGTCCCCCAAACGCCATTATCTTTGATGTAGTCTTGTGGGGCAGATTAAACTTTGGTGCTGATTAGATTTGATTGAAATGTGCCCCACCCAGCTGTGGGTGATGACTCTGATGAGATATTCCCATGGAGGCATGGCCCCACCCATTCAGGGTGGGCCTTGATCAGTGGAGCCATATTTATGAGCTGAGAGTGATGTTTTGAAGAGGAGCAAGCTTGCTAGAGAGGAACATACTGGGAGAAAGCCATTTTGAAACCAGAACTTTGGAGCAGATGCCAGCCACATGCCTTCCCAGCTAACAGAGGTTTTCCGGATGCCATTGGCCATCCTCCAGTGAAGGTACCCGATTACTGATGTGTTACCTTGGACACTTTATGGTCTTAAGACTGTAACTGTGTAGCCAAGTAAACCCCCTTTTTATAAAAGCCAGTCTATCTCTGGTGTTTTGCATTCCGCAGCATTAGCAAACTAGAACAGTCAGGTAATAAAAGCTAAGGCTAATAGGTCCATAGTGTGAGATTTTATGTTAATCTGGCTAAAATTTGGGCTATGTTTAGTATTTGCTGCAGCTGTAGGTGCTAAAAGTTTCAAATTCTTCTAGTGTCCTTGTTTTTATCTCCCCTGTTTACTTTGGACTTCCCTTCTCAGTCTTCATCTTGCAGCTCTTATACTGGTAGGAAAGTGTGGGGGAAGGAAAGTGTTTTATAATCTTGTGATTAAATCTCAGTCCTGTATGGTCCTGTGTCCTTGCCTGTGATCTTCACAAGGGTTTCTTAGCACCACCTTCCCCCATCTCCCACCCCCTGTAGCTGAGACAGGAAGGCTAGAGGAGAGTAGAGTGGGAGAAATGCCCTACTATCAGGTGGGATAAAGCTCTGGTAAAGCTTTTTCCCCTTTGGATGGAGAACACCCTGGGTGTATTTCATATTGGTTACTCTTCCCTCCCCGTGCCACAGTCCTGGAGTAAAACCCATGAGCATGTGGGGCTCCCCTAAGACTCCTCGTAGAAGTTTCTGTCTCATGCTAGTTCATACTCTGCCTCCAGCAGTTTTCCAAATTGCCATTTAAGTGTTCCTAATAGTGGCTTCTGCTCCAGGTAAGCAGGTATCTCCAGATCTGGGGGTGGCAGTTTGCCCTGTGACCTCAGATCTCTGATAGATCCAAGAAAAGTAAATGATTTTCTGTTCATTCAGATTTTTATTGTTGTAGTAATGGGAGTGATGACTTCCAAAATTTTTAACTTGTCAGAGCTGAAGTTATTGTAGTTTTCCATTTGGAACAGACCTACTCATTCTTATGAAGATATTTACATGAATTTTCACATTTGGAATAAAAATTAAAGTAATAATAGTTTTTAAAAACTACTTTAGACCTGTGACATAGCACAGTCATTCTGCAACAGAGGACCTGGGGGTGCACGGCCTGGGAGAGGGACCCACTAGCAAGTCTCAGGGGCCATATGCCAATACCAAGGACTTTTGGGTCAGCAGCAGAGACGAACTGTGGCAGGACTGAACTGAAGGATTAGACTATTGCAGCAGCTTTAAATCTCCAGGAACACCGGGGAGATTTGATTGTTAGAGCCGCCCCCCCTCCCTGACCGCCCAGACACTCGCCCCATATACAGGGCAGGCAACACCAACTACACACGCAAGCTTGGTACACCAATTGGACCCCACAAGACTCACACCCCCCACTCACCACAAAGACAAAGTGGAGGAGAACTGGCTTGAGGGGAATAGGTGGCTCGCGGATACCACCTGCTGGTTAGTTGAAGTGTACTCCACGAAGCTGTAGATCTGACAAATTAGAGATAAGGATTTTAATTGGTCTACAAATCCTAAAAGAACCCTATCAAGTTAAGCGAATGCCAAGAGGCAAAAAACAACAGAAAATTTTAAAGCGTATGAAAACAACAGACGATATGGATAACCCAAGCCCAAGCACCCAAATCAAAAGATCAGAGGAGACAAGTACTTGGAGCAACTAATCAAAGAACTAAAGATGAACAATGAGACCGTGGCACAGGATATACAGGACATCAAAAGGACCCTAGAAGAACGTAAAGAAGAAATTGCAAGAGTAAATAAAAAAATAGATGATCTTATGGAAATTAAAGAAACTGTTGACCAAATTAAAAAGATTCTGGATACTCATAGTACAAAAATAGAGGAAGCTGAACAACAAATCAGTGACCTGGAAGATGACAGAACAGAAAATGTAAGAACAAAAAGAAGAATGGGGAAAAAATAAAAAAAATCTAAATGGACCTCAGGGATATGATAGATAATATAAAACATCCAAATATAAGACTCATTGGTGTTCCAGAAGGGGAAGAGAAGGGTAAAGATCTAGAAAGAGTATTCAAAGAAATTGTTAGGGAAAACTTCCCAAATCTTCTAAACACCATAAATACATAAATCATAAATGCCCAGTGAACTCCAAATAGAATAAATCCAAATAAACCCACTCCAAGACATCGTCTGATCACACTGTCAAATATGGAAGAGAAGGAGCAAGTTCTGAAAGCTGCAAGAGAAAAGCAATTCGCCACATACAAAGGAAACAGCATAAGACCAAATTGGTGACTACTCAGCAGCCACCATGGAGGCGAGAAGGCAGTGGCATGACATATTTAAAATTCTGAGATAGAAAAATTGCCAACCAAGAATTCTTCATCCCTCAAAGCTCTCCTTCAAATTTGAGGGAGAGCTTAAATTTTTCACAATCAAATGCTGAGAGAATTTGCTAACAAGAGACCTGCCCTATGGAGATACTAAAGGGAGCCCTACTGACAGAGAAACAAAGAAAGGAGAGAGAGACTTGGAGAAAGGTTCAGTACTAAAGAGATTCAGTGTGGGTACATTAAAGGATATTAATAGAGAGAGGGAAAAAATATATCTGACAAAGGTAAACCAAAGGATAAGATGGCTGATTCAAGAAATGCCTTCACGGTTATAATGTTGAAGGTAAATGGATTAAACTCCCCAATTAAAAGATATAGATTCACAAAATGGATAAAAAAAATGAAGCATCAATATGTTGCATACAAGAGACTCATCTTATACACAGGGACACAAAAAAACTGAAAGTGAAAGGATGGAAAAAATTATTGCATGCAAGCTACAGCCAAAAGAAAACAGGAGTAGTAGTATTAGTCTCAGGTAAAATAGACTTTAAATGCAAGGTTGTTATGAGAGACAAAGAAGGCCACTATATACTAATAAAAGGGGCAATTCAACAAGAAGAAATAGCAATCATAAATGTTTATGCACCCAATGAAGGTGCCAGAAAATACATAAGAGAAACATTGGCAAAACTAAAGGAAGCAATTTGTGTTTCCACAATAATTGTGGGTGACTTCAACACATCACTCTCTCCTATAGATAGATCAACCAGACAGAAGACCAGTAAGGGAATTGAAAACCTAAACAATCTGATAAATGAATTGGATTTAACAGACATGTATACAACATTACATCCCAAATCAGCAGGATACACATTCTTCTGTAGCACTCACAGAACTTTCTCCAGAATAGATCATATACTTGGACATAAAACAAGCCTCAATAAATTTAAAAAAATTGAAATTACTCAAAGCACATACTCTGACCACAATGGAATACAATTAGAAGTCAATAACTATCAGAGACTTAGAAAATTCACAAATACCTGGAGGTTAAACAACACGCTCCTAAACAATTAGTGCTATGAAAGAAGAAATAGCAAGAAAAATTGCTAAATATATAGAGACGAATGAAAATGAGAACACAACATACCAAAACCTATGGGATGCAGCAAAAGTGGTACTGAGAGGGAAGTTTATAGCACTAAATGCATATATTATAAAGGAAGAAAGGCTGAAATCAAAGAACTAATGGATTAACTGAAGAAGCTAGAAAATGAACAGCAAACCAATCCTAAACCAAGTAGAAGAAAAGAAATAACAAGGATTAAAGCAGAAATAAATGACATAGAGAACAAAAAAACAATAGGGAGAATAAATAACACCAAGAGTTCATTCTTTGAAAAGATCAACAAGATTGACAAGCCCCTAGCTAGACTGACAAAATCAAAAAGAGAGAATACCCATATAAACAAAATAATGAATGAGAAAGGTGACATTACTGTGGATCCCAAAGAAATTTAAAAAATTATAAGAGGATGCTATGAACAACTGTATGCCAATGAACTAGATAATTTAGAGGAATTGGACAATTTCCTGGAAACATATGAACAATCTAGACTGACCAGAGAATAATTAAACAGAAGACCTCAACCAACGAATCACAAGCAAAGAGATCCAATCAGTCATCAAAAAGCTTCCCACAAATAAATGCCCAGGGCCAGATGGCTTCACAGGGGAATTCTACCAAACTTTCCAAAAAGAACTGACACCAATCTTACTTAAACTCTTTCAAAACATCGAAGAAAATGGAACACTACCTAACTCATTTTATGAAGCTAACATCAATCTAATACCAAAACCAGGCAAAGATGCTACAAAAAAGGAAAACTACAGGCCAGAATGGCAAAAATTCTCAACAAAATACTTGCAAATCAAATCCAAAGACTCATTAAAAAAATGCTACACCATAGCCAAGTGGGGTTCATTGCAGACATGCAAGGATGGTTCAACACAAGAAAATCAATCAATGTATTACGACACATGAAGAAATCAAAAGGGAAAAAATCAAATGATCATCTCAATAGATGCTGAAAAAGCATTCAACAAAATCCAACATCCTTTTTTGATAAAAACACTTCAAAAGGTAGGAATTGAAGGAAACTTTCTCAATATGACCAAGAGCATATATGAAAAACCCACAGCCAGCATAGTACTCAATGGTGAGAGACTGAAAGCCTTCCCTCCAAGATCAGGAACAAGACAAGGATGCCTGCTGTCACCGCTGTTATTCAACGTTGGAAGTGCCCACCAGGGCAATGAGGCAAGACAAAGAAATAAAAGGCATCCAAATTGGAAAGGAAGAGTTAAACTGTCACTGTTTGCAGATGATATGATCTTATATCTAGAAAACCCTGAGAAATCGACGATACAGCTACTGGAGCTATTAAATTTAGCAAAGTAGAGGGATACAAGATTAATGCACATAAGTCAGTAATGTTTCTGTATGCTAGAAATGAACAAACTGAAGAGACACTCAAGAAAAAGATAGCATTTTCAATAGCAACTAAAAAAGTCTAGTACCTAGGAATAAACTTAACCAAAGATGTAAAAAACGTATACAAAGAAAACTACATAACTCTGATAAAAGAAATAGAAGGGGACCTTAAAAGATGGAAAAATATTCCATGTTCATGGATGGGAAGGCTAAATGTCATTAAGATGTCAATTCTACCCAAACTCATCTACAGGTTCAATGCAATCCCAATCAAAATTCCAACAACCTACTTTGCAGACTTGGAAAAGCTAGTAATCAAATTTATTTGGAAAGGGAAGATGCCTCGAATTGCTAAAGACACTCTAAAAAAGAAAAACGAAGTGGGAGGACTTACACTCCCTGACTTTGAAGCTTATTATAAAGCCACAGTTGTCAAAACAGCATGGTACTGGCACAGAGATAGACATATAGATCAATGGAATCGAATTGAGAATTCGGAGACAGACCCCCAGATCTATGGCCGACTGGTCTTTGATAAGGCCCCCAAAGTCACTGAACTGGGTCATAACGGTCTTTTCAACAAATGGGGCTGGGAGAGTTGGATATCCATATCCAAAAGAATGAAAGAGGACCCCTATCTCACACCCTACACAAAAATTAACTCAAAATGGATGAAAGACCTCAATATAAAAGACAGTACCATAAAACTCCTAGAAGATAACGTAGGGAAACATCTTCAAGACCTTGTATTAGGCGGCCACTTCCTAGACTTTACACCCAAAGCACAAGCAACAAAAGAAAAAATAGATAAATGGGAACTCCTCAAGCTTAGAAGTTTCTGTACCTCAAAGGAATTTGTCAAAAAGGTGAAGAGGCAGCAAACTCAATGGGAAAAAATTTTTGGAAACCACGTATCTGATAAAAGACTGATATCTTGCATATATATAGAAATCCTACAATTCAATGACAATAGTACAGACAGCCCAATTATAAAATGCGTAAAAGGTATGAAAAGACAGTTCTCTGAAAAGGAAATACAGATGGCCAAGAAACACATGAAAAAATGTTCAGCTTCACTAGATATTAGAGAGATGCAAGTTAAGACCACAATAAGATACCATCTAACACCGATTAGAATGGCTGCCATTAAACGAACAGGAAACTACAAATCCTGGAGAGGATGTGGAGAAATTGGAACTCTTATTCATTGTTGGTGGGACTGTATAATGGTTCAGCCACTCTGGAAGTCAGTCTGGCAGTTCCTTAGAAAACTAGATACAGAGGTACCCTTTGATCCAGCAGTTGCACTTCTGGCTATATACCTGGAATATTTGAAAGCAGTGACACGAACAGGTGTCTGCACACCAATGTTCATAGCAGCATTATTCACAATTGCCAAGAGATGGAAAGAACCCAAATGTCCTTCAACAGATGAGTGGGTAAATAAAATGTGGTATATACACACAATGAGATACCATCTCACACCAATTAGAATGGCTGCCATTAAACAAACAGGAAACTACAAATCCTGGAGAGGATGTGGAGAAATTGGAATACCACTCAGCAGTAAGAAGGAATGATGTCGTGAAATATATGACAACATGGATGAGCCTTGAAGACATAATGCTGAGCGAAATAAGCCAGGCACAGAAAGAGAAATATTATATGTTGCCACTAATGTGAGCATTGAAAAATGTAAAACAAATGGTTTATAATGTAGAATGTAGGGGAACCAGTGATAAAGAGTGTATTAGTTAGGGTTCTCTAGGGAAACAGAATCAGTGAGAGGTGTCTCTGACTATCAAATTTGTAAAAGTGACTCATGCAACTGTGGGTACGCACGAGTCCAAATTCCGTAGAGCAGTCAGCAAACTGTCAACTCCCAGGAAGATGTCCGATGAATTCCTCAGGAAATGAACCGGCAACTTCGACGAACTCCTCAGGAAATGAACTGGGGTCTTCGACGAACGTGTTCAATGAACTCCTCAGGAAACGAACTGGCAACTTCGACGAACTCCTTAGGAAATGCTTTACTGGGTAGCCAAGGAAGAAGTGAAGGTCCTCTATCTGTCTCACTTATAAGTCTTCAACTGATTAATTGGATTAAATCCAGCCAGTTGCATTCTCTCATTGTGGAAGACACGCCCTGTGGTGAGGCATCAGTCACAGCTGCAGTCAATTGACTGATGATTTAATAAACCAGCCTGTTGGTTTATTAACCAGCCACAAACATCCTCACAGCAATTGTTAGGCCAGTGTTTGCTTGACCAGACAGCTGGGCACCATCACCTGGCCAAGTTGACACATGAACCTAACCATCACAGAGAGCAATTAAGGAAGGGGGAACGATAATCCAATAAGAACAGATAAGATATCGTGGGTAAATTTAACATTCTGGGAATGCCCAGAAATGACTATGGTCTGTTAATTTCTGATGGGTATAGTAGGAACAAGTTCACAGAAATGTTGCTATATTAGGTTACTTTCTTGGGGTAGAGTAGGAAGATGTTGGAAGTAAAGTAGTTATCTTAGGTTAGTTGTCTTTTACTTACTCCCTTGTTATGGTCTGTTTGAAATATTATTTTATTGTATGTTTTTTAAAATTTTTTTTTATTTTTTATACAGTTGATTAAAAAAAAAAAAAGAGTTAAAAAAAAAATGAAAAAAATATGCAGAGCCCCCTTGAGGAGCCTGTGGAGAATGCAGGGGTATTGGGCTGCCCCACCTCAATGGTTGCTAATGTGCTCACAGACAGGGTGCTTTGATGGGCTGAGCCCTCTACCATAGGACTTGCCCTGGGAAGACTGTTGGCTGCAAAGGAGAGGCTAGGCCTCCCTGTAACTGTGCTAAGAGCCTCCTCCCAAATGCTTCTTTGTTGCTCAGATGTGGCCCTCTCTCTCTAGCTAAGCCAACTTGCAGGTGAAATCACTGCCCTCCCCTCTACGTGGGATCAGACACCCGGGGGAGTGAATCTCCCTGGTAACATGGAATATGACTCCTGGGGAGGAATCTAGACCTGGCATCATGGGATGGAGATGAAGATAAGGAAATGAAATAAGCTTCAGTGGCAGAGAGATTCCAAAAGGAGCTGAGAGGTCACTCTGATGGGCACTCTAACGCACAATAGACAACCCTTTTTAGGTTCTAATGAATTGGGGTAGCTGGCAGGAGATACCTGAAACTATCAAACTACAACCCAGAACCCATGCATCTTTAGGACGATTGTATAAAAATGTAGCTTGTGAGGGGTGACAATGTGATTGGGAAAAGACATATGGACCACACTCCCCTTTGTCTAGTTTATGGATGGATGAGTAGAAAAATGGGGGAAGGAAACAAACAAACAAAGGCACCCAGTTTTCTTTTTTACTTTAATTGCTCTTTTTCTCTTTAATTATTATTCTTGTTATTTTTGTGTGTGTGGTAATGAAGGTGTCGGGGATTGATTTTGGTGATGAATGCACAGCTCTGTGGTGGTCGTGTGAACAATGAATGTATTATTTGTTTTGTATGACTGCATGGTTTGTGAATATATCTCAAAAAAAAATAAATTGTTGCTAATGAATGGAAAAAAAATCGTATTTAACATGAAGTGGAGCAGTAAGGGAGAAAAAGAGGAACAAAGATCAGAAAATAGAAAAACAAAAAATGTGGCAGTTTTCAGTTTAAACAAATATTTACGTTTTTTGGTAATCTTCATTCTTTCTTATGGATCTGAGCTATTATATTATCATTTGCTTTTCTGGTTAATGGCTTTCCTATAGTAATTCTTGTAGTAAAGTTCAGCTAGCAATGAATTCTTTCTGCTTTCATTTTTCTAGAGATTTCTTTCACTTTCATCTTTAAAGAATAGTAAAAAAAAAACCTAGTTTATTGCCTATATTTGGAAATTAGGTTTAGTTTTATTAATTAACAAATAAATATTTATGGAATTAATAAGTTACCTATCCCCAGGAATTTGGGAGTAGGACACAGGGATGTGAATTAACAATATAGATGTCTTGTATAGCTTTCTTAATTCTGCTAGATGTCAGATGAACTTGAGTATTTTACCATATTATGTTAGTAAACTGTTATTAATTCATATTGGAAATTCACTCTACTCCAAAGTAGAGGAAAAACTGAAGTTAGATATGTCTTTCTTAGAATAAATGAGAGTTTATTTCTATTTTAAGTTTGAGGTTATGGGTAGTAAAATGTAAGATTTCAGAACAACTGTTAATTATCCTATTTCAGATTCTTTTGCATTCTAGTAGGTAAATACTTCCCTAGCATTGTTACATTTAAAAAGCAGGAAAAATACTGTATCAGATAGTTTTTTTATTGCTTTCAATTTTAATTCTTCTTAGCACCTTATTTGGCTTAGAATTTTATCTCTGTCTTCTCTAATGGAAGCTTTATAGCTTATTTGTGGATATACATGAACTAATAGTTGGCATATTTTCTTCTTGCTGAAAACCATGGTTAGTGTTCTATTTTATATCTAGGCAAAAGTCTGTGTTTACCATTAAACATTTCTAAGTTAATTTCTCATCTGCTTTGATATTTTGTGTATAGTAGAAAATGACTGGTCTTGAGATCATGATAAGTTGAAGTAATTTTGATCTATTTTGTAGCTTAAGAATTTATATCCTATATCAGCACTTTGGTATTCTGCATTTTCAGCATGAGGTAATAACCTCGAATTTATTTTAAAAAGGGTTGATGGCAACTCTTGAGTTAACCGAATTTTAAAAAATGCTAAAGATGCTAAATTCCTCCCCCCCACTTTGGAAAGAAATCTCTTAAGTCTGTGATTTTTTTTGTTAATTGAACTTTTTTTTAACCATATTTTTTAACCTTTTATTTTTCTTTCTCTTGCGTGTCCTATTCCTAAACCAGTTCCTTTGACTTTTCTTTTTTTCCTTCCTGACTTTTCTCTCCCTTCAGCATCATGAAATAGCATTGAGTCACCCATCCAACCTTGTAAGTGACCGGGAAAAATGGAGTCATAAAGTCTTGGTTCATGTTTTTTACGTATGTTGCACATGTGCTTTTTTACTACCCTACAGAAAAGTGAATACACTTGACCAATTCTTATCTCACCCTTCCTCAAGTAGGAAGTTGAGATTTTTTTTTTGAATGTCTCCTTTCTGAGGTACATTGAAGTGAATACAAAGTCAAAAAGTTTCCATGAGACAAAAAAGTCTCTCCCAAACTCTAGGAAATGTTTGCATTTCTGCTGCTTCATTGTAAATTAACTTTGCAAGTAAGTGTTTAGGTGTGAACTATTCTGATATAGAATTTGTTGTTATAATTAATAAATGACAGTTCATGATACTGTTTATTTTTTTCTGCTTTCATTTACCTTATCTTTATAGTCTGTCATTTAATATTCTTCATCATCCTGTTGGCATTTTGGTGGGGGGGGGGGTTACATTTAGCCTTGCACTTAGATTTAATTATCGATCATTTTCTCTTCTCAATCATTCTTTTCCTACCATCCAGGCCCATGAACTACATGAGCAAATTAAATGGAAGTTAGCCCACTACATTGTGCATAGTCGTGTTTGAACAAATGTTTGCCTTTCTACTCTATGTAATTTACATGCTGAGCACTGAGGATACATGTGGTGATGAACAAGACAGACCTGTCTCATAGAATTTAGTCTCTATCAGGGAAAATAGACACTCAAGCAAATAATTACAGTAAATCACATGGTGTGATGGAAACATTTGTCAACGTGGCATAATCTATATCAGGGTCCTAGAGGACCTCATGAAGGAAGTGAGACTGAACTGAGACCTCAGAGTAAAGATTCACTACCATGTATGAAGACCCAGAGGGCTGATATGCAGTAATTATATTTGTGGAGTTCAAACAATGAATTTATAATAAATTCGTATAAACCATTTATCCAAAAGACAATAAATAGCATCTGGCTTACTGGTTGGTTTGTGCAGTCATCTTTTGTAGCCTCTAACCCAAACCCCCTACTGTTGCCTATTTCATTACCTTCGTTCTATGTGTATACTGGGATTGTCTTCATTATTGTTTTTGTTTACATTTATAGTCTCTCTTTTTTTTTTTTTTTCCTGTTTGTATATAAACATGGTCATCTCTGTATAAAGTATCTCCTGGTCTTGCTATTCCTTAGAGCTACTCTTTTCCTCTCTCTTCTGTAAGACTACTATATTTAAAAAGTAATCTATAGGAATTCCTTGCCCTGATAAAGATGGCAGAATGAGAAGCTTCAGGGTTCTGTCCTCCCACAGAAGGTTTGAATAACCAGCAAAAAGTGGCAGAAACTTCTCTCTCAAGGCTCTAGAAAACAATTAAGGGACTATAGTACTGGGGCGAGTGCCAACTCAAAAAAAAAAAAAAGGTTTACAGAAAAGGAATAGGATCTCCTGGAGCCCTGGGTGTCCCCTTTTCCATACTTCTTCAGCTCCATGCAGAGTCAGCACACTTCCAGTGTGGCCCCCTGGTCTTGGTTCCAAAGGGAGCAGAGTAACCCTTGTGCACATACTGGTAATGTATATGTCTGTCCCAGTCTGTCTGGTGGTGGCTTGAGGGCCTTGCTGTACCAAGCTTTGCCCTGTGTGTAGAAGGCAGCTCACAGAGCTTTGTTATAGAACACTGTGGGAGCACAGACAAGTGGCTGCCTGGGTCAAGGGATTACTGAGTGTAGGAAATATAATGCAGTCCCTGGGAGTGTGTGGAAACTGTTTCCTAGGGATCAGGGGGCATTCATATCTGTGTAAATAAGGGAATTCCTAGGGCCAAAGGCAAATACCCAAGATGAAGCACAAGTATAGAAAGGATCAGGGAGGCTCCTACAGTTTGTACAGGGGCTGTTCTCTAAACTTGTTTTATGGAGAAGCACTGAAGGAGAGCACTCACAGAGGTCAACATGCAAAGACTAGAAAAAGTGTTTTCCTTTTTTCCTTTTTTGTTTAATTAGCTTCTGTCATTCGAGGAAAGCTTTGTCATAACACTACCAGGATAAAATCTTAACAGACAGATGTCTTAGAGTCTAAATTCTAACTATAACACATTAAATTATCAAAACATCCAGGGTTCAAAAAAAGATTACAAAACATACAAAGAAATAGCAAGTGATAGCCCAGGCAAAGGAAAAGATTTAAGCATTAGACACCATCATTGAAGAGGACAAGACCTGGGACATACCAGACAAAAACTTTAGAAAAATGGTCATAAATATACACAGAGAGCTAAAGGAAAACATGGATAAAGAACTAAAGTAAATCAGGAAAATGACAGATGAACACAAAGAGGATATCAGTAGAGACGGAAATTATGAGAAGAAACCACACAGAGCTGAATACCACAGTAACAAAAATTAAAATTCCCTAGGAGGGGTTCAACAGCAGATTGAAACTGGCAGAAGAAAGAATCAGTGAACTTAAAGATAATAAATTGAAACCATCCATTCTGAGGAACAGAAGGAAGGAAGAACAAAGACCATACTGATATATGCATTGTAGGAATCCCAGAATGTGAAGAAGAGAAATGAGCATAGTAACATTCTAAGATATAATGGCTGAAAATTTCCCAAATTTAACAAAATACTTGACTATACACATCCAGATGCTCAGTGAACTCTAAACAGTATAAACCCCAATAGACCCATATCAAGCCACATTACAATCAAACTGTTGAATATGAAAGATAAAGAGAGAATTCTGAAAGCCTCAAGAGAAAAGTGATGTGTCATGTACAAGGGACCTCAGTAAGATTAAGCACTGATTTCTCGTTGGAAATCAAGGAGTCAAGAAGACAGTGGGAAGACAATATTTAATGTGCTAAAAGCGAAAAATTGTCAACCAAGAATTCTATATCCAGCAAAAGTATCTTTCAAAAATGAGGAAGATATTAAGACATTTCTAGATAAACAAAAAACTGAGGGAGTTCATTACCACTAGACTGACCCTACAAGAAATGCTGAATAGAATTCTGCAGGTTAAAAGGAAAGGACACGATAAAAAAGAAAAAAAGAAAAAAGGAAAGGACAGTAGACAATTGACTGAAACCACATGGAGAAAGGAAGATCTCTGGTAGATAGTGACATAGGAAAATTAAATTCCAGTATTATTGTTCTTTTTATTTGTAACTCCCCTTTTTACTTCTTACAGGATCAAAAAGGCAAATGCACAAAGTATCCAGATAAATCAATGGTTTTAAACTCATAATGTATAAATATGTGATTTGTGAAAAAGAATTACTTAACGGTGGTGGTATGGAGGGGTATAGGAATGTAGTTTATGTATGTTCTTGAAGTTATGTTGGTATCATAGTAAATGAGGTTGTTACACATTTAGGATGTTAAATATAAAATTCATGGTAACTGTGAACAAAGTGTCAGAGAATATGCAAACTTATAAAAATAGAAGTAGAGTACAGGTTACCCGGGGTGGGGGGCAGGGGCAATGAGGACTTAATGCAAAATGAATGTAGGGTTTCGTTGAGGTGCAGGGAAAGTTCTAGTAATGAATGATGGTGAGGGTATTGCAGCACTGTGAATGTGGTTAATTCTACTGAGTGGTATGCTGGGGAGGGGATGGGTTGGGAAGATTCATGTTGTATACATGTTTCCACAACTGAAAAAAAAAGAGAAACTAAAGAGATAATGACAATTAATGCAATACATGATACTGGATGGAATCTAAGAATGGGAGAGAAAAGTCTCAAAAGGACATTATTGGGACATAAAAAATTGGAATGTAGAATGTAAACTTTATATCAATGTTAAATTTCTTGAACTTGATAAGTACTCTTCAGGTGATTACATAAGTGAATATCCTTGTTCATAGGAAATGTTCGTGGAAGTATTGTGTGTTCAAGGAGTAGCAATCTGCTCTCAAATTTTCAGAAAATAGATAGAAAGGAAGGAAGGAAGAGAAAGGGAGGAAGGGAGGGAGAGAAAGGGAGGAAGGGAGGAAGAAGATTCGGCAAAGGTGGCAAAATGTTAAAATTGGTGGATCTGGGTGTCTGTGGGTGGGGTGGGTAGGTTAAGGTTCTCTTCATAGAATTTGTATTATTTTTGCAACTGTCCTGTAAGTTTGAAATTAAAGTCAAGATTAAAAGTTTAAAAGAATGTCTGTAGACTTTCATTCCTATTCTTGAAAGATGAACACTCCCAGGAGTTCCCTCCAGCTGTTAGCAACTCAAAAACTCACGAAAAACATGAAACAACTGATGTCAGACATCGGACAGCGCTCAGTGCAGAACAATGAATCTTTTTTTCCACCAAATTTGCATAGTTTGTTTTTATTTCTTAAAATATAGTTCACAAGTTTAAAGACAAAAATTTTTAATGATGCTTTAAGCAAAAGTACTTGATAAAGAACTTAATTACAAAAGTATAGCTGTTACTTCCACAAAGTCTTTAACTCAGTTTACATAAGCATTTCTTATTTATTCAAGGTACTTTGCATCAGAGCTTTCCTTAGTGTTTCTTAGTGTGTATATTTGCCCGTTTAATATTTTTAACATTTTAAGGAACTCTATTTTTTTTGTTGTTTATTGAATAAAGAAAAAGATAATCTTATCCTTTACCTTCTCATTAAATTCATTATTCAGGCATGGCTTTAAATATTTAGGAGATAAATTAATAACTTGAAAATTAGTTTGTAATTTTTGAAACTGCTTTGTATTCCAAAATGCATTGAAGGTATCAATCACCATTTTCAACAGGATCCTGAAAATTTTTTCGATTTTCAGTTTTAAATGTGATTGTTGATTTCCAATTTAATTTGTTCCAGGTTGTCTTGTGGTCCATTTTCTTAACCTAATTCCATTTTTATGCCATCACACCTGCAGTAACCGTATGATTCTAGATGCTCAGCATCATGAGATTCACACATATTGGTAAAGTAGTATCTGGAGAAGGAAAGGGACATGAGAGTCTAGTGGGAAGTAGGTCTCAGCATTGACAGCTACTGTAGTAAGATGAGCAGTGAATCTCTGGTCATGCCTTTTGATATTATCTTGGAGAGATCATTAGCACTCTAATGCACAGTAGTACTTCTCACTAGATGCTGAAGCATCTCTTGGCTTGTGATGATTTTTGGCAAGATAATGAATATCCAGAGATCAAATGTTTAAAAAAAGTATCCATTAGGAACCTAAGATAATTATTTCTCCATTCATTACTATTGTTTTGTCTAATACTATGTAAGCAGAGAAGAAACTTATAAATTGAATACTAGCTATTAAATTGTTTTCATTATCTGGATTATAAAATTAGTTTGATCCTAAATGATAATCTTTGTCAATTAGAAGAGATTTTGCTTTCCATGGCTCTGTTAAAATAGACTGGAGGTTGTATAACAGCCTTCAATACTGTCACACATTCTCAACTTTTTTCTTTGTTGATCAAGAAATAGAATGAACCATGTTTGAGCCATGGGTTAAATTTTATAAATGAGGTTAAGATCAAAGGTAGCTCAGTGGTAATAAATTAATTTCTTTACTCAAAGAGGATTGCACACATTATCTCATTGAAACTTTAATGATACTGTGAGATCATTATTATCCCTATTTTGCCAAAAAGGAAAGTGAGACTGAAATAATTTAAAAATTTGCCTGGTGCCACATAGCTATCATACTTTGGAGCCAAGATTTGAAGTCGAGTCTGTCACATTTCAAAGAAGCTGCTGACTTTTCTATTCTAGCATGGTGCTTCTTTAGCAGCTATAGCTGTAGTTAGAAAGGAACAGAAATTGGAGGTTGAGGAAAAAAATTGCAGGCCTTTACATCTTATGTACTGATAACATTTAGAAGTAGATCGTGGACTTAAGATAGTATTCTCATACCTGTGTTATGCTGTCTCCAATATAGACAGGTGTTACAAAATTTAATTTGCAAATTGGTTAATTACAATGCAGAATGCATTTTGTTCTAAGTCTACTGTATTAATGATTTGTGTTCCAGGCCATCTATAAGAGCATATAAACTCATTTTGAAATAATTACATCATTATTTCTGTAAGAAAATGCATTTTATGTTTCATGTTAGGCTTATTCATTTAATATTTGTTTATTGAATATCTGTTATATACAAGACATAGTATTAGGACTTGGAGACAGGATCCTTTCCAAGAAGTTTATATGCTCAGGACCTAGCATTTTGTAGAGGCAAGCTGGAGAGGAAGTGCACAGGCCAGGTTGCAAGGAACTTTCTTAGTTTTGCTAATGATTTTGAATTTTATCTTAAAGGACATGGGAAATCCTTGAAAGCTTTTATGACAAGGAAAGGATACATGTAAATTTACTTTTTAAAAAGATCACAATTGGAAGCTAGAAGACCAGTGAGGAGCCTGGTAGAAGAGAAGGCCTATCAGTGCTGAATGTGGGCAAACCTTTATCCAGAAGGTACCACCCATTAAACATCATAGAATTCACATGGGAAAGAGACTCTGAATGCACTAAAGCAAGAAAGCCTTCAGAGAGAAGTCAATCCTTGTTAAACAATAGAAGATTCACATAGGAGAAAAATCTTATGAATACATTGAATGTAGGTGTTATGGATTAAATCATTCCCTCCAAAAAAGACACGTTCAAATCTTAACCCCAGGCCTGTGTATTTGAACTCTTTTATAAATAGGATCTTTGAAGGTCCTATTAAGCCGAGGCCAAACTAAATCAGGGTGGCCTCAATCAAATAGACTGGAGAGGAAATTTAGATTCATTCAAGCATAGGAGATAGAAGACAAATGGCCATATGACAGAAGTAGAGATTGAATTGTGCCAGCAAGCCACACTAGAGCGCTGTAAACATCAGAGAAAACGTGATCCTACCAACGCCTTGATTTTGGATTTCAAGCCCCCAAAACTGTCAGAAAATAAATTCCTGTTGTTTAAGACTGTTTTTTATGGGACGGCAGAGTAAAAAAGGCACCACATTAACCCTTTCTGGGACAGACTCCCAGATTAATTCTTATACAGATTGTTCTTTAAATGGATTAAGTTGAGAGAGGAGGAGCTTGCAAGATCTCTGAGAAAAGGAGCTCAAGCAGAAGACCCTACATTTACTGTTTAGTGCAAAAATGCAAATCCCATAAGGAAAAACATTACTTTTGGTATAACTTGGTCACAATTTTACATTCTTTCTCATAAGAAGGAGTAATCATTATGCATTGGAGCCATAGGAAGTTCAGGATTTGGAGATAATTTCCCAGAGAAGTGGTATTGATTAAAATAATGAGAAATAAGTAGTGACATGAATATCAAATGATAGGTAATTGATTCAATATTGATATATACAAGGTGGAATAAACAGCCATCAACAATTTTATATATATATATTTTTTAATTCAGTTTTATTGAGATATGATCACATACCATACAGTCATTCAAAGTGTACAATCAGTTGTTCACAGTACCATCATATAGTTGTACATTCATCACCACGATCAATTTTTGGACATTTTCATGACTTCAAGAAAAATAAAAATAAGAATAAAAATAAAAGTAAAAAAGAACACCCAAAACATCCCATCCCCCAATCCCCTCCAATTATACATTTAATTTTTGTTCCCATTTTTCTACTCATCTGTCCATACACTGGATAAAGGGAGTGTGAGCAACAAGGTTTTCAAAATCACGTGGTCACACTGTGTAAGCTATATAGTTCTACACTTATCTTCAAGAATCAAGGCTACTGGGTTGCAGTTTAATAGTTTCAGGTGTTTCCTTCTAGCTACACTTGTCTTCAAGAATCAAAGTTACTGGGTTGCAGTTTAATAGTTTCAGGTATTTCCTTCTAGCTACACTTGTCTTCAAGAATCAAGGCTACTGGTTTGCAGATTAATAGTTTCAGGTATTTCCTTCTAGCTACACTAAAAACTAAAAAGGAATATCTATATGACACATAAGAATAACCTCCAGAATGACCTCTTGACCCCATTTGAAATCTCTCAGCCACTGAAACTTTATTTTGTTTCATTTCTCTTCACCCTTTTGGTCCCAAAGCCTTTCTCAGTCCCACAATGCTGGGTGAGGCTCAACCCCGGGAGCCATGTCCTACATTGCCAGGGAGATTTACACCCCTGGGAGTCATGTCCCATGTAAGGGGGAGGGCAGTGAGTTCACCTGCCAGCTTGGCTTAGAGAGGCCACATCTGAGTAACAAAAGAGGTTCTCTGGTGTGGACTCTTAGACATAATTATAAATAGGTTTAGCCTGTCCTTTACAATAACAAGCTTCATAAGGGCAGGCCCCAAGATCAAGGGCCTGGCCTTCTAAATTGGTAGTCCCCAATTCCTGTGAGAATATTATTAATTTCCCAGATGGGGTAGTTTCATATTTTCACATTTTCCCCCAGTCCCTTAAGGAGGCTTTGCAAACACAATTTTTTCTCTGCCCAGATTACTCTGGGATGTATTGGGGCTTCACACTAACCTGTATAAACCAACTAGATCTCACTCCCTATTCAAAGTTCCATGAATTATGTTGTTTGAATAAACTGACCATGGTATGGTACAGAAAATATAGATTTTGCACCAAAAAAAATCTCTTCCTTTGGTCTCACACAGAAGTTGAAATTCTACAACACAGTCAATATCATCCTTTACCTTTTAGTCTGATTTTCCTTAGTCCCAACCAGATAAGCTTCATTCATATCTCTAATTGAAGTCTGAACTCTTTTTCATAACCACGTCCTTGTCGTTCATATCTCAAACTGAAATCTGATTTCTTTTTCAGGTTCTTTAACATTTGGAGTATGGGTTAATGCTGACATTCATAGCTGCCAAACCCTGGCTCTGAGTCTCGTGTGTCACACAGATACCCAAAGTTCCAGGGACTGACCAGGTTATACACAAAGAGCTCAGCATCTCGAAATTTGGAAATAACCATTACAACTCAGGAATAGATGTAACTGCTCTAAGAGCTTACAATCTAGGAAACTTTACCATAAGCCTTCCCTGATAACCCATGCTCTCACACTGAATTCTCAGAGTTTGCACATTATAGTTAGTCTGTATTAGTGAGGCATTATAATGTTTGTCTTTTTGTTCCTGGTTTATTTCACTCAACATACTGTCCTCAAGGTCCATTCACCTAGTTGCATACCTCACAACTTCATTCCTTCTTGTAGCCTCTCAGTATTCCATTGTCCATATACACCACAGTTGGCCATTCCATTCATTAGTTGATGTACCCTTAGGCCACCTCCATCCATTGCAATTTGTAAATACTGCTGCCATAAACATCGGCATACAAATGTCCATTTGTGTCCCTGTTCTCCAAACTGATATTTTTATGTTATGCTTAAAGATATTGGGAAATGTTTGTGGTAAACTAATGTGACAAAACAGATTACAAAATTGTAGTAAATGACCTGTGTTGTAAAGTAAAATATATTGGAAGAATTTACATCATTGTGATATCAGTATCTCAGGGTGGTGGGAATATAAGCAAATTTTTTATTAGAAAAGTCTATATACAGATGTTTACATATATTTTATTATATTTATATTTAATTTAGAAATATATTTCTCATGTGTGGAAAGAAAGACCACAGATACACACGAAAAAAGACAAGGAAGGAAATATGCCATAGTATTAGTAGAAGTTATATTTTGGTTTTGGAATTATTGATGACATTTATATTCATCTTTGGTTAATCTTAGAAATCATAATACATCTCTCATTATAGGCCTGTTATTTATTCATTTTTTAAAATTTTAAACTTTTTATTTTGAGATACTTACAAACTTATAGGATAGTGTCAAAAATTACACAAACCCCATACGAAGAATTCATGCCCAGATCGTTTTGTCACCTTTGCCATATCATTCTCTGTCTGAACACTTGAGTGTAGTTTATATACATTGTGCTCCTTGAGCACTTAATTACTGCCATGTACATTTCATAAGAACAAGGATATTCACTTGTGTAACCACCTTGAGTGAAATTTTAAAATTCAAGAAATTTAACATTGATATAAAACTTTCAGTCTGTATTCCAGTTTCTTCAATCTATATTCCAATTTCTTCAATCTATATTCCAATTTCTTCATATGTTCCCAAATGTCCTTTTAGCTTTGTCTCCTCTCGTTAGATCCCATCTGGGGTCATGTCATTGTCTCTTTTTTAAATTCTGGAAGTACATATACAAGATAAAGTTTCGCATCTCAGTTAGTCCCCAGCATACCATTCAATGGGATTAGTCGCATTCACAATGTTGCAGTGGCCCCACCACCTTCCATTAATAAACTTTCCAATCTCCCCAAATAAAAACCCTACACCCGTTAGGAATTAACTCCTGCGCCCCCTCCCCTGGCAACCTGTACTCTTAATTTCTGCCTCTGTGAGTTTGCATACTCTCTAATATTTACTCTGTAGTTATCATAAGTCTTAAATTTAATATCCTAAATCTAACCATCTCATTTGCTTTGATACCAACTTCAACAGAATAAACTATGTTTCTATACTCCTGCAACCTCCCCACCTTTAGTAGTTCTTGAGTATATAACCACTGATTTCTCATATTTTATGCATTTGATTTTAGCCTATAGGAAGTAAAAAGTTGATTTGCAAACCAAACAGACAATACTACTGGCATTTAAATTTACTCACCTCATTCATTACCTTCACCAGAGAACTTTATTTCTTCATGTGACTTTGATCATTCCTTTCAACCTTGCAGAACTCTCTTTGGCATCTCTTGTAGGTATGACCTAGCTTTTGTTTATTGGGAATGTCTTAATCTTTCCCTCAATTTTGAAAAACTGTTTTGCCTGATATAGAATTCTTGATCGACAGTTTTTTGTTTTCAGCACTTTAACAATGTCATCCCACTGCCATCTTGCCTTCATGGTTTCCAATGAACAACTGGCACTTATTCCTCCTGAGGTTCCCTGGGATGCGACATGGTGCTTCACTCTTGGGGCTTTCAGGATTCTTTGTTTATCTTTGGTATTTGACAGTCTGACTATAATATGCTCTGGTTGGGGTCTATTTGAGTTTATCCTGTTCAGACTTTGAGTGTCTTGAATGTGTATATTCATGTCTTTTGTTAAATATAGGAAGTTTTCAGCCATTGTTTCTTTGAATTTTTCTCTCTGCCCCTTTCTCTCTTCTCCTTCTGGGACTCCCACGTGCATATATTGGTATGCTTGATAGTGGCTCCCAGTTTCCTCAGGCTCTGTTTGCTTTTCCTCATTCTTTTTTTCTCCTCCTCAGACTGGATGACTTCAATTCTCTTATCTTCAAGTTCGCTGACTCGTTTTCTGCCAGCTCCAATCTGCTGTTGAAACCCTCTATGGAATTTTAAATTTCTGTTATTGTAGTCTTCAGCTCTGTTTGGTTCCTTTTCATAATTTCCGTCTCTCTAGTAATATTCTCTTTGTGTTCAACTATTGTTTTGCCAATTTCCTGTAGTTCTTTGTCCATGTTTTCCTTTAGCTCCTTGAGCATATTTAGGACAATTTTTTAAAAGTCTTTACTATGTCTCAGGTCTGGTAAGTGCTGCTTTTTATTTGTGTTTTTAGAAATTAGCACAGTCTCTGGCCTGTTAAACTTTTTTTCTCAAAAGTGGTACCTGGTTGCTGTGCTTTCATGCTTCTAGATAACCCTTCACGAAGCTCACTGTCCTGGGTCAGGAACTCACTTAGGTATTTCCAACCATGTCTCTGCTGGGCAAGTCTTAAAGCAGCTAAAACACTCACAATTAGCAGCAGTTACTCAAAACAAAAAAGCAGGAAAATAAAATTTTATAATATAATTACTTCCAAAGTTGACAAATGGATCAAATATTCCAATTAATTGCATTGATTACAGAAAATGTTTATAAATACTTCATAGAAATTATATTGTATTTCCTAAATTAACAATATTTGGGATAGACATGTCTAAATTAATCCATAAGCATAAAAGGTTAGCAATCATCAGAGACAAACTACAATTGAGTCTTCACTCTGGGATATTAAAATGCCTTTCATTAAACATGATTTTTCTGTCACTAAGCCATGTCAAATGCTGGCAAATCCTGGGTGTGAGGGGCAGCCCCATTTCCACCCCCATGGCACCTCTCCTTTGCCTGTGGAAGGACTCCTGGGTAAGTTGTAAGTTCTCATACCTTAAAAGGACTGAGAAGGCAGGTCAGTTCCCATCCAGATAGCTTCAGGGCGCTCTAGCCTTTGGTGTAAGACAGTGGGTTTCAAAGCAAGATTCCACATGAGGAAAATCTTTGACAGAAGGACTTTATGAAAAGAATGGATAAAGTGAAATGAGTTGTGAACAAAAACCCAGCCACCACCATTCATTCCACACATGCACTATACTGAGCATCCCCCTGGTTCCCTTGGTCTCCAGGGCCCACTGTGGGGGGCACATGTGGAGACTGTTTTGGTGGGGAGAGGCCCAGGGCAGGGGTGGTAGGGTCTGCATGTGGTCATCCCCGAGATGACTTGCATTGGGCTGGCCGCCCTTCTGGGATGGCTTATCATTCATTCATTTTTAAATCATTAATAAAACACTGCTTCTTCTGTCTTTCATTTTGATTATTTTTATATGGAATTATCCAGATGTTTTCTAGATAATATAATGAATATTACTGTGCACTAAAATATTATTATACAAATACCTAAAATAATATATGTAGCAAATACAAGGTATAACTGAAAACTGTATAACATGCCAAGGTATTAATATCCAGATAAATGTTTTACCCTTCAAGGTCATCTTGGGAGGATCTACGTGTATTCTAGAAGCTCATAATAATAAATTTGTGGTCTATATTGTTATCTTTTTATCATTTTATCAACATTAATATTTCTAATAGTTAAAAATTCATCTTTTAAAGTTGATAATATTTTTTATGCCATTTAGGAAAGGTAAAATATTTTGGAGTTTTATAATATTGAATGTAGATAATTGGTAATACTTGGTTTAAATTGGAACACAAGGCAGTTCTTTAAAACCTGGTTTGGCCAATGCCACTGTGTATGTATCTGACAGAATTTGAACACTTTTCTTTGTAGGCACATGAGGCAACATTGGAAGCCAGAGCCAGTCCTGAGATGAGTGACCGAATACAGCAATTGGAGAGAGAGATTAGTAGGTACAAAGATGAATCCAACAAGGCCCAGGCAGAAGTTGATCGCCTCTTAGAAATCTTGAAGGAGGTGGAAAATGAGAAGAATGATAAAGATAAGAAGATAGCTGAGCTGGAAAGGTAAGGAAAGGGAATGCAGAAAGAGGACTCACTAGGTTAGGTTAAAGTATGGTTTTAAAAATGTGTACTTATGGGGACATACTTTTCAATAATCTGCCTCTGAATTTAGGTTCTTGAGTGCTTGATGTTACTTTATTATCTACTTTTTATTTTAAGACATTGTAAATTCTTTTGCTATGGTCTCTAAGAAGCAACATGGAATGAAAATAAATTGGGGAACTTTGGACTTCAATATCACTGATTGGCACAAGAGAAGTATTCAGTGACTTTAAGAGATTAAAGCTTTCTAATAAACTAATCAAAACCATATGAATAGCTACTTGCTTATTTGTTATTTATCTATCTGTCCAATGAGCAAATGAGCCTCAGGTTCAAGAAGTTAATATTTTATCATTGGTTTAGACCTTATTGTTGAGCTGTTGCTCCTCTGAGCTTTGAATTTTTAGGCTTTTCTGAATTTGTATTGTGGAGAACCAGGCTATTATATCAGTGCATAGATCAACATTAGAAGAAAGAGGGACATTTTGAGGACAATTTAAGATACTTGGATGTGATTCTTATGGAACTCTGACTTTAAATTCCTCAAAATAAACTATGTTTGAGCAGGTCCAGCAAAACAGCTCTCAGAATTTTCTTTGTCTTTTCTTTAGAGTGTCACACATATGCCTCTTGACCTCTCTTTTTCCACTTTATATTTAACATAAATTTACAAGTGTATAGAAACAGCTCTTTTGGTAGAACTGCTTTAAATGGAGGCTAATAACCCATGTTCTTCTCAAAACCTAGAGAAATTGACAGTGACAGAATGAAGTCACTAATGTATATGTCTCCTTAGGAATAATTAGTTTTCATGCTCTTGAAGGTTGAGGAAGTGTTAGACTATTTTCATAAAATTTAAAATTTAAAATTTTGGAGGTTACTGGTAGAGCTTGAAATTTTTCTTTAGACATTATTATTTTCTCCTATTCCATACCTATAGAATTTTGATTTTCAAGAAACCAAAGCAACCAAAAAAGTCCAAACCTTACAGTTTTCCTTCATTGTTCTGAAAGCATGAATAGCATGGGCTAATTACCTTTTTACTTGTTTCCTCTTATTTTCATATTAACTCTATTCATCATCTTTCAATTCTTGATGAAATACTTTGAGCTGTATCTTTAAGTTAGAAGTAACAAATTACCAGAGTCCCAAGATTAGATTTCATGCATTTTTATATATCTTTCTCCATCTTTGCACTGCACCCTTCTCTCCTGAACGTGCACATGTGCACACACACATACACACACACACACACTTTCATGAATAGCAGGATGCTTTGATTGATTAGTGACTTCCTACTTGTTTTCAGAGAAGAAATTTCTTTAATAAAGTTTCTTTTTGTTGTTGTTTGATTTCTTGAATTAGAAATCTGCATTTGAAATTATTGCTTGCTACTTCAGAAAGCTTGCTTGAACGTTCTTTGATTCATTTTTGACCCTAGTACTGAATTGGGGGAGATGGCTGTGATTTGAAGGAGAGTAAGAAATAGGGCTAAATTTATATTTGATGTCCAAAGTATACCAAGTAGCAACTTTAATTAGTCACTATATTTCTCACAGTTTGAGAAAAGAGTTGTAAATTGGCTACTCTTTATATGGAATGTAACTTACAAGATTGGAAAAGCACTACACAGTTCTGTCCTGTGTTCATGCAAGGCTGTGATTTTGTTTTAGGATTTAACAAAGTTTCTTGGCTATCAAAAAAAAAAAAAAAAAAAGGAGTTTTCCAAACTCAGTTTCTGTTAGAATTTTATTTGTGAAAAGGACCTTAGAAATCCACTATGGCATTTTATGGGAAAGGGAGCCAGTCGCCAAAAGGATTATCCCTGGAGTTATGCAGTTGTTGAGCCAGAGCTAATAGAAGCAGGTTTTTAAATTTCTAATGTGATTTTCTTTCTGTTTCACCAAAGTTACATATGATCTTTTTAAATTTATTGGCAACTATTATTTGAAGGTTCCCTACTAACATGCGATTTATCTTTTTGTTCTGTTTTGACCCAGTGTCTTCAGCAAAAACAGCTAAATATAATACTATATTTTATTATAGTATTATATATATATATATATATATATATAGTATATTATTATAGCTTGCTTAGAAAGTAAGGTAGACTTTAGTTTTCCCTATATCCTTGGAGGACATTTCTTCAGGCAGAGTTCTGGTTTTTCTGGGAGATAACCAGACTTTGTATGTCAACAGACAGTTATGATTATCTTTTATTCCCAGATTCAGTATTGTGGTGCATGTATGTGGCTGCTGTGTTTCTTACTAACCATTTGCTTCTTGTGTTGCCATTCCATTCCTTCTGTGTGTGGGTGTCTCCCTGTAATTTATCATTTGAGTTTTTTCACCCATCTTTTAATTTGTCATATCATGGTCCTTTTCCATTGGGGTTTTTGGTTTCTTTCTCTGTGTGTTTTTATATGTGTGCCCCTCTGCCCCTTGGCCATGCTGTTTCTCAGAAAGACAGTCTCTTGCAAATTGTACTCTCCACACCAGGTTTCTGTCCCTGCACCATCAGGGGGGCTTTTTTGGGACTTCCTGGGAAAGTGAGTATTATATAAGGCTACAGTTTTGTACAGAAGTGAATTGCTACTGCTACTCTTGCTACTCCTGGGGCTTGCTGGGAATTTTGCTTGGTCAGAATTAAAGAACAGCCAGTAAAATGTAAAGTTGAACTGTACTTCTTAGATACACAGCTTATGGATAAAATTAGTCTGTGATCTCTCTGTAATGTTCTAGTATTGCTGGTTTTCATTATCTTAGCCTTTGTTTCTAGCTTATCTTTTATGTGGTCGGTCTTAGGCTACAGTGCCCTTTAAGTAGCTCCTTAACTGATGCAATGTAGGGTGCCACACTGTAATTCAACATGTAGAAATCATTTCTAAAGGGTGTTCAGCAACCTTCAAGATACAAAAGCAAAAGCAGAGTTATAATCATTGAACTAAAGAAAATTCTTAGTATTCTTTGCATTTTATAGTATTTGTTATGTGAAAAATTTTAATATTAAAGGGTTTAGATTATATCATGAGGAATTCCCAGATCTATTCTTTGTGCTCTAGAGAAACAGACAACCAGTCCCTTCCTATGGTAGCTCTTACAAACAATAGTAGTTCCTGTCAGAAGATGATGTCATTGTACCACTGTCTTGACCAATTGTAATTTTTAAAAGATTTTGCAAGCCCACCCATACATCCTACATCTGCAGATATAAAATATGTTCAGCAATTGAATCTAAGAACTACTACTTCTAAATCATATTCCATACTGTGGTATATATATCAATTGGAGCTCAACCAGAGAAGCAGAACCAGTAAGATACATATACACACAGTCATACACGCATACATGCACACACACATTCACACCCACACACCAAGAGATTTATTAAAAAGAATTGGCTTATGCAGTTGTGGGAGATAGCTAAGTCTCAAATCCATTGGGTAGAGCATCAGGAAGGGAAGATCATGTATGCACAGGATAGAATTCCACAGGCATGGGTGAAAGCTGTGGTCCACAGGCAGAATTTCTCTTCTCTTGGGAAAACCTCAGTCCTGTTTTTAAGGCCTTCCAAAGGATTTAGTCAGGCTCACTTGTTGCCTAGGATAATCTTCCTTACTTAAATTGATTTTAGGCTTTAATTACATCTGCAAAATACCTTCATAGCAATATTTAGATTAGGATTTGATGGGATAACTGGGCCCTCTAGCCCAGCCAAGATGACAATTCAAGAATGTCATCACTTGGTGGTTCTAGATAGTCTTTGTATATCAATTTAAGGAAAAGAAGCTTGAACAGTCCATATGTAAGTAGATTTAGATTAGCCTCAATAACCCTGAATATAATTTGGGAATTTCTCTTCTAAAGGGAACATGTTAGAATTTCTTTTCAGATTCATAACAAATAAGCTTTTCTTTGGCATAATTTTTAAAATATTTAGAGAACAGAATAATAGAAGGTGAAAGAATTCTGATATTAGTATCTTGGCAGACTCCTGAAAGAACTATTTTTTGTCTGTTCTTTAAGTGCCCATGTCATGGCAGTACCCTGGGAGCATTGTCCTCTTTGCCAGATGATGTGTTTCACTTCACAATTTTGCTTTTGTATTTGCTTTAGTACCATTTTTTTTTCTAATACAGAAGTGACTAATGAATCCAGAGTTTGGTGTTTGTAGCAGAAATCCTTGGATTTACCCTAATATGAGGTTCATTTATGTTAGTGTCAACATGCCATTCAAAAATTTTTGTATTTAGAGAATGAAAGCCATCTTCTGATTTTCATATAATTTAGGATATTAAGAAGCAGGCTGCTGACAGATTACCTTTGGTTAGTAGAGGTGAGGAATTTTCAGTCATCTAAAAAATAATAGGATCCATTACTGTTTGATTTAAAGAATTAATACAAAATGTGAATTCATTATATTTCCCCATTTGAGAGGAAATAAGAACTAGGATTTTAATAGGTGCAAATTTTATTTTGGGATATGCTTTGAAATATAATGGAGGGATTAACAGATGAGAAGGAAGGACATACTTTCTTTAGAAATTTTAATCTTTGAAAGCCCTAAAACTCTTTGTTTTCCCTTATTCTTTTTGTCTAGATAATCTTCCTTTAAATTTGTACCTCTAAAAACATCACTGTCAATAAGATTTATAGTTATCAAACTTTTGAAAATAAGAGTTTAGTCTTTCCACAGTCCAATCTCTTTCCTGCCAAACATACACTTCTTTTTCATTAATTAATGGATTAGTTTCTCTATTTGTGGAGAATCTTGCCTGCCAGGCACTGTTTTAGGCACTAGTGATCTGGGAATAAAACAGACAAAATTTCTGCCTGTTCATAGGGTTTATATTCTAATTAGAGGAAAATGGACAGTGGAAACTAAGGCTAATTGTCAAGTGGTGAAAAATACTACAAAAAATGTAAAGCAGAATAAAGAGGATAGGGAGTGCCAGGGTATGAAGATTGCTCTACTCATGCGGCAATCAGGGAATATGTCTCTGTAAGATAAAGTTTAAGCAGACACTTGAAGGAAGGGCTCTTTTCTTTAGAAGTCCTTTAAAAATATAATTTTATTGATGTATAATTTACATGCAAAAAAAATGCACCCATTTTAAGCATATGGGGATTTGACAAATGTATACAATTATGTAACTACCACCACAGTCAAGATAGAAAATATTTCCTTCACCCTCAAAAGTTCCCTCATGTCCCTTTGCAGCAAATCTCCCATCCCTTGGCACAGGCAACCTCAGATCTGAGAACCTGAAATCCACTTTTTAAATTAACTTTATACATTTCACTTGAGCCCCCTTCTTTGACTGAAGCTTTTAGATTTCTGCTTCCCTTTTTTTGTTCAGAGTTTAGAATAAAATAGGTTACACACACCAAACATCAATTTTCCTGTCTATGCTAGCAAAACCCCAAATTTGGTTTCCTTCCAGCTCCAAGAGTAGATCCTGATTAATTTAAGCCAATCCTGATAATGGCTTTCTTTTTCCAGTGACTGGTTATGCATTGAATATATAACTGATATTTGATTTGAGGGCCAGATTACAGGAAAACCTCTGGGAATGATTTTCTTATAAGCAAAAAGAAAGGTGGCCCCTTTCTCCTGGACTTTATCATGTTTACGTTTGAAGCCAAGAACTGCTGCAGTCACCTTCTGTCAGCCCAAGATGAAGCCAACATTCAGATGGTGATAGAGTTAAGAAAACCACAAAGAAGCAGAGCTGGAACCCTAAAACCACCTCAAGACTTTTTACTCTGTGAGATAGTAAATTTTCTTATTGTTTAAGCCAGTTTGAATCAGGATTTTCTGTTACTTGCAGCCAAAGCACTTAAACCAGTATAGCAATTTATAAACACATTTCCTTTCCCTTTTACCCACCCCCCCAATAGTAGAAGCAACCATTTTAAAAGATTAAAGTTTTTTGAGAAATTAATCAAGATTGAAGCTGCTAGATAATCAACATTGATGTTCGTCTGTCTAATACCTTCTGTTTTAATTACTCCTCAAAACTAGGGGTGATGAGGCGGGGCAAGATGGCAGACTGGTGAGCTGCAAGTTTTAGTTACTCCTCCAGGAAAGTAGGTAGAAAGCCAGGAACTGCGTGGACTGGACACCACAGAGCAATCTGTCTTTGGGCATACTTCATACAACACTCATGAAAATGTCGAACTGCTGAGATCAGCAAAATCTGTAAGTTTTTGCGGCCAGGGGACCCGCACCCCTCCCTGCCAGGCTCAGTCCCGTGGGAGGAGGGGCTGCCAGCTCCGGGAAGGAGAAGGGAGAACTGCAGTGGTAGCCCTTATCGGAAACTCATTCTACTGATCCATACTCCAACCATAGATAGACTGAGACCAGACATCAGAGAATCTGAGAGCAGCCAGCCCAGCAGAGAGGAGACAGGCATAGAAAAAAAAAATAACACGAAAAACTCCAAAATAAAAGCAGAGGATTTTTGGAGTTCTGGTGAACACAGAAAGGGGAAGGGCGGAGCTCAGGCCTTGAGGCGCATATGCAAATCCCGAAGAAAAGCTGATCTCTCTGCCCTGTGGACCTTTCCTTAATGGCCCTGGTTGCTTTGTCTCTTAGCATTTCAATAACCCATTAGATCTGTGAGGAGGGCCCTTTTTTTTTTTTTTTTTTTTTCTTTTTTTAATCCTTTTTTCTTTTTCTAAAACAATTACTCTAAGAAGCCCAATAGAGAAAGCTTCAAAGAATTGCAATTTGGGCACGTCAAGTCAAGAACAGAACTAAGAGAGCTCTGAGACAAAAGGCAATAATCCAGTGGCTGAGAAAATTCACTAAACACCACAACTTCCCAAGAAAAGGGGGGTGTCCGCTCACAGCCACCATCCTGGTGGACAGGAAACACTCCTGCCCATCGCCAGCCCCATAAACCCAGAGCTGCCCCAGACCACCCACTGTGACGGAAGTGCTTCAAATAACAGGCACACACCACAAAACTGGGCGTTAACATTAGCCTTCCCTGCAACCTCAGCTGATTATCCCAGAGTTGGGAAGGTGGAGCAGTGTGAATTAACAAAGCCCCATTCAGCCATCATTTGAGCAGACTAGGGAGCCTCCCTACACAGCCCAGCAGCCCAGAACTGCCCTGGGGGGACGGCACTCACCTGTGACATAGCACAGTCATCCCTCAACAGAGGACCCGGGGTGCACAGCCTGGAAGAGGGGCCCACTTGCAAGTCTCAGGAGCCATACGCCAATACCAAGGACTTGTGGGTCAGTGGCAGAGACAAACTGTGGCAGGACTGAACTGAAGGATTAGACTATTGCAGCAGCTTTAAAACTCTAGGATCATCAGGGAGATTTGATTGTTAGGGCCACCCCCCCTCCCCGACTGCCCAGAAACACGCCCCACATACAGGGCAGGCAACACCAACTACACACGCAAGCTTCGTACACCAATTGGGCCCCACAAGACTCACTCCCCCACTCACCAAAAAGGCTAAGCAGGGGAGAACTGGCTTGTGGAGAACAGGTGGCTCGTGGACGCCACCTACTGCTTAGTTAGAGAAAGTGTACTCCACGAAGCTGTAGATCTGATAAATTAGAGATAAGGACTTCAATAGTTCTACAAACCCTAAAAGAACCCTATCAAGTTCAGCAAATGCCACGAGGCCAAAAACAACAGAAAATTATAAAGCATATGAAAAAACCAGAAGATATGGATAACCCAAGCCCAAGCACCCAAATCAAAAGACCAGAAGAGACACAGCACCTAGAGCAGCTACTCAAAGAACTAAAGATGAACAATGAGACCATAGTACGGGATATAAAGGAAATCAAGAAGACTCTAGAAGAGCATAAAGAAGACATTGCAAGACTAAATAAAAAAATGGATGATCTTATGGAAATTAAAGAAACTGTTGACCAAATTAAAAAGATTCTGGACACTCATAGTACAAGACTAGAGAAAGTTGAACAACGAATCAGTGACCTGGAAGATGACAGAATGGAAAATGAAAGCATAAAAGAAAGAATGGGGAAAAAAATTGAAAAAATCGAAATGGACCTCAGGAATATGATAGATAATATGAAACGTTCAAATATAAGACTCATTGGTGTCCCAGAAGGGGAAGAAAAGGGTAAAGGTCTAGGAAGAGTATTCAAAGAAATTGTTGGGGAAAACTTCCCAAATCTTCTAAACAACATAAATACACAAATCATAAATGCTCAGCGAACTCCAAATAGAATAAATCCAAATAAACCCACTCCGAGACATATACTGATCACACTGTCAAACACAGAAGAGAAGGAGCAAGTTCTGAAAGCAGCAAGAGAAAAGCAATTCACCACATACAAAGGAAACAGCATAAGACTAAGTAGTGACTACTCAGCAGCCACCATGGAGGCGAGAAGGCAGTGGCATGATATATTTAAAATTCTGAGTGAGAAAAATTTCCAGCCAAGAATACTTTATCCAGCAAAGCTCTCCTTCAAATTTGAGGGAGAGCTTAAATTTTTCACAGACAAACAAATGCTGAGAGAATTTGCTAACAAGAGACCTGCCCTACTGGAGATACTAAAGGGAGCCCTACAGACAGAGAAACAAAGACAGGACAGAGAGACTTGGAGAAAGGTTCAGTACTAAAGAGATTCGGTATGGGTACAATAAAGGATATTAATAGAGAGAGGGAAAAATATGGCAAACATAAACCAAAGGATAAGATGGCCGATTCAAGAAATGCCTTCACGGTTTTAACGTTGAATGTAAATTGATTAAACTCCCCAATTAAAAGATATAGATTCGCAGAATGGATCAAAAAAAATGAACCATCAGTATGTTGCATACAAGAGACTCATCTTAGACACACAGGGACACAAAGAAACTGAAAGTGAAAGGATGGAAAAAAATATTTCATGCAAGCTACAGCCAAAAGAAAGCAGGTGTAGCAATATTAATCTCAGATAAAATAGACTTCAAATGCAGGGATGTTTTGAGAGACAAAGAAGGCCACTACATACTAATAAAAGGGGCAATTCAGCAAGAAGAAATAACAATTGTAAATGTCTATGCACCCAATCAAGGGGCCACAAAATACATGAGAGAAACACTGGCAAAACTAAAGGAAGCAATTGATGTTTCCACAATAATTGTGGGAGACTTCAACACATCACTCTCTCCTATAGATAGATCAACCAGACAGAAGACCAATAAGGAAATTGAAAACCTAAACAATCTGATAAATGAATTAGATTTAACAGACATATACAGGACATTACATCCCAAATCACCAGGATACACATACTTTTCTAGTGCTCATGGAACTTTCTCCAGAATAGATCATATGCTGGGACATAAAACAAGCCTCAATAAATTTAAAAAGATTGAAATTATTCAAAGCACATTCTGCTGACCACAATGGAATACAATTAGAAGTCAATAACCATCAGAGACTTAGAAAATTCACAAATACCTGGAGGTTAAACAACACACTCCTAAACAATCAGTGGGTTAAAGAAGAAATAGCAAGAGAAATTGCTAAATATATAGAGACGAATGAAAATGAGAACACAACATACCAAAACCTATGGGATGCAGCAAAAGCAGTGCTAAGGGGGAAATTTATAGCACTAAACGCATATATTAAAAAGGAAGAAAGAGCCAAAATCAAGGAACTAATGGATCAACTGAAGAAGCTAGTAAATGAACAGCAAACCAATCCTAATCCAAGTAGAAGAAAAGAAATAACAAGGATTAAAGCAGAAATAAATGACATAGAGAACAAAAAAACAATAGAGAGGATAAATATCACCAAAAGTTGGTTCTTTGAGAAGATCAACAAGATTGACAAGCCCCTAGCTAGACTGACAAAATCAAAAAGAGAGAAGACCCAAATAAACAAAATAATGAATGAAAAAGGTGACATAACTGCAGATCCTGAAGAAATTAAAAAAATTATAAGAGGATATTATGAACAACTGTATGGCAACAAACTGGATAATGTAGAAGAAATGGACAATTTCCTGGAAACATATGAACAACCTAGACTGACCAGAGAAGAAATAGAGGACCTCAACCATCCCATCACAAGCAAAGAGATCCAATCAGTCATCAAAAATCTTCCCACAAATAAATGACCAGGGCCAGATGGCTTCACAGGGGAATTCTACCAAACCTTCCAGAAAGAACTGACACCAATCTTACTCAAACTCTTTCAAAACACTGAAAAAAATGGAACACTACCTAACTCATTTTATGAAGCTAACATCAATCTAATACCAAAACCAGGCAAAGATGCTACAAAAAAGGAAAACTACCGGCCAATCTCCCTAATGAATATAGATGCAAAAATCCTCAACAAAATACTTGCAAATCGAATCCAAAGACACATTAAAAAAATCATACACCATGACCAAGTGGGGTTCATTCCAGGCATGCAAGGATGGTTCAACATAAGAAAAACAATGAATGTATTACAACACATTAAAAACTCGAAAGGGAAAAATCAATTGATCATCTCAATAGATGCTGAAAAAGCATTTGACAAAATCCAACATCCGTTTTTGATAAAACACTTCAAAAGGTAGGAATTGAAGGAAACTTCCTCAACATGATAAAGAGCATATATGAAAAACCCACAGCCAGCATAGTACTCAATGGTGAGAGACTGAAAGCCTTCCCTCTAAGATCAGGAACAAGACAAGGATGCCCGCTGTCACCACTGTTATTCAACATTGTGCTGGAAGTGCTAGCCAGGGCAATCCGGCAAGACAAAGAAATAAAAGGCATCCAAATTGGAAAAGAAGAAGTAAAACTGTCATTGTTTGCAGATGATGTGATCTTATATCTAGAAAACCCTGAGAAATCGATGATACAGCTACTAGAGCTAATAAACAAATTTAGCAAAGTAGCGGGATACAAGGTTAATGCACATAAGTCAGTAATGTTTCTATATGCTAGAAATGAACAAACTGAAGAGACACTCAAGAAAAAGATACCATTTTCAATAGCAACTAAAAAAATCAAGTACCTAGGAATAAGCTTAACCAAAGATGTAAAAGACCTATACAAAGAAAACTACATAACTCTACTAAAAGAAATAGAAGGGGACCTTAAAAGATGGAAAAATATTCCATGTTCATGGATAGGAAGGCTAAATGTCATTAAGATGTCAATTCTACCCAAACTCATCTACAGATTCAATGCAATCCCAATCAAAATTCCAACAACCTACTTTGCAGATGTGGAAAAGCTAGTAATCAAATTTATTTGGAAAGGGAAGATGCCTCGAATTGCTAAAGACACTCTAAAAAAGAAAAACGAAGTGGGAGGACTTACACTCCCTGACTTTGAAGCTTATTATAAAGCCACAGTTGCCAAAACAGCATGGTACTGGCACAAAGATAGACATACAGATCAATGGAATCGAATTGAGAATTCAGAGATAGACCCTCAGATCTATGGCCGACTGATCTTTGATAAGGCCCCCAAAGTCACTGAACTGAGTCATAATGGTCTTTTCAACAAATGGGGCTGGGAGAGTTGGATATCCATATCCAAAAGAATGAAAGAGGACCCCTACCTCACCCCCTACACAAAAATTAACTCAAAATGGACCAAAGATCTCAATATAAAAGACAGTACCATAAAACTCCTAGAAGATAATGTAGGAAAACATCTTCAAGACCTTGTATTAGGCGGCCACTTCGTAGACTTTACACCCAAAGCACAAGCAACAAAAGAGAAAATAGATAAATGGGAACTCCTCAAGCTTAGAAGTTTCTGCACCTCGAAGGAATTTCTCAAAAAGGTAAAGAGGCAGCCAACTCAATGGGAAAAAATTTTTGGAAACCATGTATCTGACAAAAGACTGATATCTTGCATATACAAAGAAATCCTACAACTCAATGACAGTAGTACAGACAGCCCAATTATAAAATGGGCAAAAGATATGAAAAGACAGTTCTCTGAAGAGGAAATACAAATGGCCAAGAAACACATGAAAAAATGTTCAGCTTCACTAGCTATTAGAGAGATGCAAATTAAGACCACAATGAGATACCATCTAACACCGGTTAGAATGGCTGCCATTAAACAAACAGGAAACTACAAATGCTGGAGGGGATGTGGAGAAATTGGAACTCTTATTCATTTTTGGTGGGACTGTAGAATGGTTCAGCCACTCTGGAAGTCAGTCTGGCAGTTCCTTAGAAAACTAGATATAGAGCTACCATTCGACCCAGCGATTGCACTTCTCGGTATATACCCGGAAGATCGGAAAGCAGTGACACGAACAGATATCTGCACGCCCATGTTCATAGCAGCATTATTCAGAATTGCCAAGAGATGGAAACAACCCAAATGTCCTTCAACAGATGAGTGGATAAATAAAATGTGGTATATACACACGATGGAATGCTACGCGGCAGTAAGAAGGAACGATCTCGTGAAACATATGACAACATGGATGAACCTTGAAGACATAATGCTGAGCGAAATAAGCCAGGCACAAAAAGAGAAATATTATATGCTACCACTAATGTGAACTTTGAAAAATGTAAAACAAATGGTTTATAATGTAGAATGTAGGGGAACTAGCAGTAGAGAGCAATTAAGGAAGGGGGAACAATAATCCAAGAAGAACAGATAAGCTATTTAACGTTCTGGGGATGCCCAGGAATGACTATTGTCTGTTAATTTCTGATGGATATAGTAGGAACAAGTTCACAGAAATGTTGCTATATTATGTAACTTTCTTGGGGTAAAGTAGGAACATGTTGGAAGTTAAGCAGTTATCTTAGGTTAGTTGTCTTTTTCTTACTCCCTTGTTATGGTCTCTTTGAAATGTTCTTTTATTGTATGTTTGTTTTCTTTTTAACCTTTTTTTTCATACAGTTGACTTAAAAAAGAAGGGAAAGTTAAAAAAAAAAAAAGAAAAGAAAGAAAAACAAGGAAAAAAAAAAAAGATGTAGTGCCCCCTTGAGGAGCCTGTGGAGAATGCAGGGGTATTCGCCTACCCCACCTCCATGGTTGCTAACATGACCACAGACATAGGGGACTGGTGGTTTGATGGGTTGAGCCCTCTACCATAAGTTTTACCCTTGGGAAGACGGTTGCTGCAAAGGAGAGGCTAGGCCTCCCTATATTTGTGCCTAAGAGTCTCCTCCTGAATGCCTCTTTGTTGCTCAAATGTGGCCCTCTCTCTCTGGCTAAGCCAACTTGAAAGGTGAAATCACTGCCCTCCCCCCTACGTGGGATCAGACACCCAGGGGAGTGAATCTCCCTGGCAACGTGGAATATGACTCCCAGGGAGGAATGTAGACCCGGCATCGTGGGACGGAGAACATCTTCTTGACCAAAAGGGGGATGTGAAAGGAAATGAAATAAGCTTCAGTGGCAGAGAGATTCCAAAAGGAGCCGAGAGATCACTCTGGTGGGCACTCTTACGCACACTTTAGACAACCCTTTTTAGTTTCTAAAGAATTGGGGTAGCTGGTGGTGGATACCTGAAACTATCAAACTAAAACCCAGAACCCATGAATCTCGAAGACAGTTGTATAAAAATGTAGCTTATGAGGGGTGACAATGGGATTGGGAAAGCCATAAGGACCACACTCCACTTTGTCTAGTTTATGGATGGATGTGTAGAAAAATAGGGGAAGGAAACAAACAGACAAAGGTACCCAGTGTTCTTTTTTACTTCAATTGCTCTTTTTCACTCTAATTATTATTCTTGTTATTTTTGTGTGTGTGCTAATGAAGGTGTCAGGGATTGATTTAGGTGATGAATGTACAACTATGTAATGGTACTGTAAACAATCGAAAGTACAATTTGTTTTGTATGACTGCGTGGTATGTGAATATATCTCAATAAAATGATGATTAAAAAAAAAAAAAAAACTAGGGGTGATTCCCTTGCTATTCCCATTTTGGCTCTTTTAAAATAATCAATGAGGTAATAATTTCAGGTTACCAGTTAAACCAGTCAAAGATTGCTCTGTTATGTCACTAGTCTCAGATATGTCCACACAGGTTTCAATCCTATGGTTCCTTTGTTTCCATCCCCTCTATCTTTTTTTGTCTCTGCCCTACCCCTGTTCTCCACCCAAATGCTTAGAGCAGATCTCATCCATCACCTTTTTTTTTTTTTAGTTTGCATTAATTGTATTTTTTCCCCCAATCCCACCCTATTTTTAACACCTTGCAAGGTTGACATGCATTTGTTCTCCCTCATGTAAAAACATATTTGTAGAGCGGGCCCTAGCAACCAGAGCAGTGACAGTAGCAACCGCCGGAATGGCAAAAGCAACAACAATCAAAGAAGCCCTGGCCAGATGGGAAGAGAAAACCGGTCAGAAGCCATCCGAAGCCAAAGAAATAAAGCTTTATGCCCAGATTCCCCCAATAGAGAAGATGGATGCCTCCTTGTCTATGCTTGGTAACTGCGAGAAGCTTTCACTATCTACAAACTGCATTGAAAAAATTGCCAACCTGAATGGCTTAAAAAACTTGAGGATATTGTCTTTAGGAAGAAACAACATAAAGAACTTAAATGGACTGGAGAAGCTAAGAGCTGACACAGACCAGATACTTGGAGATGCTAAGAGATGAAGCCCAGAGTTTGCCCCTGAGAAGCTAAGAGAGGATCTCCAAGAAGCTTAGATGCACAGGAGGTAAAGAAGCTAAGAGAGACAGAAGCCCAGAGACATTTTGGAGAAAGCAATTTTGAAACTCAACCCAGGAGCATAGGACCAGCAGATGCCAGCCACATGCCTGCCCAGCTGACACAGGTGTTCCAGACGCTGACACAGGTGTTCTTCAGTGATGGTATCCTCTTGTTAATGCCTTAGTCTGGACACTTTTATGGCCTCAAAACTGTAAATTTGTAACCAAATAAACACCCTTTATAAAAGCCAAAAAAAAAAACAAAAACAAAAACAAAAACAAAAAAAAAACATATTTGTACATTTTATCAAAATTTTTGAGCACTCTAGGTTTCACTGAGTTATACAGTTCTAGTCTTTATATTTCCTCTTTCCTTCTGGTGTCCCACATGCTCCTAATCTTCCTTTTTCAGCCATATTCACAGTCACCTTTGTTCAGTATACTTACACTGCTGTGCTACCATCACCCCAAATTTTTTCCCAAAGCTCTCACTCCTGTCTTTTCCTGTCTGTCTTTAGTGCTCCCCTTAGTATTTCCTGTAGAGCAGGTATCTTGTTCACAAACTCTGTCATTGTCTATTTGTCAGAGAATATTTTAAACTCCCCCTCATGTTTGAAGGGCAGTTTTGCTGGATATAGGATTCTTGGCTGGCAGTTTTTAAATATATCACACCACTTCCTTCTTTATTCTATGGTTTGTCCTGAGAAATCCACACATATTCTTATCAAGCTTCCTTTGTATGTGATGGATCGCTTTTCTCTTGCTGCTTTCAGGATTCTCTCTTTGTCTTTGACATTTGATAATCTGATTATTAAGTGTCTTGTCATAGGTCTGTTCAGATCTATTCTGTTTGGGGTACACTGCGCTTCTTCGATCTGTAATTTTATGTCTTTCATAAGAGATGGAACATTTTCAATGGTTATTTCCTCCATCATTACTTCTGCCCCTTTTCCCTTCTCTTCTCCTTCTGGGACACCCATGACATATACATTCATGTGCCTCATGTTGTCATTCAGTTCCCTGAGCTGTTGCTCATATTTTTCCATTGTTTTCCCTGTCTTTTCTTTTGTGTGTAGGATTTCAGGTGTCTTGTTCTCCAGTTCCTGAGTGTTTTCTTCTGCCTCTTGAGATCTGCTGTTGTACATCTTCATTGTGTTTTTCATCTCTTGTGTTGTGCCTTTCATTTCTATAGATTCTACCAGTTGTTTGTTCAAACTTTTGATTGCTACCTTATGTTCGCCCAGTGTTTTCTTTATAACCTTCGCCTCTTTTGTTATATCTTCCCTGAACTCATTGATTTGGTTTTTTATTTGATTTAGCATATCTCTTTGAAAATCTTTAATAGATGGTTTCATTAAAGTGAAACAGTATCTCACCTGTACCTTGATTGAGGTGTAAGTTTGTTCCTTTGACTGGGCCATATCTTCATTTTTCCTAGTATAGATTGTAGTTTTTTGTTGTCTAGGCATCTGGTTTCCTTGGTTACCAAGTCAGATTTTCCTAGACCAGAATGGGTTCAGGTCTCAGAATGGGATTATATTCAGGGTGTATCTTAGAGAAATGACAGACTTTCCTGTGAGGTTTCCAGTTGCTGTGCTTTTCCTAACCTGCCCAGCAGGTGGCACCTATCAGCCTGTCGCTCCCAACTGGTGTAAGGAGGTGTGGCCTCCTTAGTTTGTGTTTTGGCTGTTTTCCCCTAGGCACTGGGGTCTGGTTCTGAAAGGAAAGCTGGGCCCCATGTCCTGACTCTTAGGGAAGATACACCTCCTAGGGAGTTATCATCTGCATTTGAATTGTGGTCTCTCTGACTCTGTTATCACCTCCCCTGTCTGGGTCAGAGCACTGTGAACTGAAAATGGCTGCGGCTCTCTCTTCTGAGCCCCTGAGGTTAAGAGAGAGAAAAGGGGACAGAAAGCCCCCTTTTGGAGTCAGTATGTGGCCCCCAGTTTCACTCGTTGGCCAGAGGTAACACCCAGTCTTCTGGGCTCCCCCTCCCAGTACAGATTAGTCTTCTGGTTATTTAAGGTCAGTCATCATTAAAAGCCTTTTTTGGCTTGTTGGGGTTTGTAGCTTGTATTCAGCATCTACATTTGTTAATTAAAACCCCAGTTGGAGCTTCGCTGACCTATATTCACTCGATTGGAGAGTGCTGCTCTCTACCACAACGAGGTTTTGCAGCAAAGCCTGCTGTAGGGGGAAGGGGCTCTTGATGTGGTTCCGCAGTTTTTACTTACAGATTCTCTGCTGTGATCTCAGGCATTCCTCCTGATCCAGGTTGCTATACTATGTGTGGACAGTCACGGTTGTCCCCCGGCAGTTATTCCAGATTATTTACTAGTTGTTCCATGTTATTTATTAGTTGTTCCAGGAGACTGACTAAATTTCACTTCTCTCTATGCTGCCATCTTGCCCCTTGGCTTCATTGTCTATACCCATCACTTTTTGAGAGGGGTGTATACAGCAGATTTTTGCCCTCAAGCAGGCAACTACTTTAAAGGGTATGTATTTTGATGTTATAAAAATAAATTTGATCCCTTTAAAAAATGGGCAAAGGACTTACTTGAATAGACATTTCTACACAAGGCCCTACACTAAGCACATGAAAAGATGCATAATATCTTTTGTAATTAGGGAAATGTAAATCAAAATTATGAGTTACCATTTGCATCCACTAGGATGACTATTATTAAAAAAACTGAGGTATTGGGACCTTTTGCATTACTAGTGGGTAGGTATGTATATGTAGGAGAAAGAACTTTTCTGGTGGAAGTTGGAAAAATTAAGAGAAGACAGTTGCTAGGCTTAAACTTAATTACTCAAAGTTGTAGCCTTTTTATTCTTATGTTTTCTTATAAGATTTTTCTTGTATCTGAAACTTTATGTAATGAAGTGGATATGCTTCTATTTTTCATAAATCTTCTGAAATTTGTTTGCCAACTTGACTAGTTTACAGGATTATCAATTTTTGGTTGGGTAATCTTAGAAGACTCTTTTTTTACAAAATGGAAGTCAGACTTAGAAAATAAATTTTTTTTCTTATGTGCCTTTTCTTATTCTTTTTTCTTTTACTAAAATTTTCTTATTGATTTGCGGGAATCTGACCTCTTTTAACTGTTACCTTTTGAGTAAGAAAACTTTACTGACTTCCCTTTGTTAGTAATGTTTCTTTCCTCATTTGTGCTTTTCCTATCACATTTTGCCCTATTATTGTACATTAGTGAAAAACCAATAAATATAATTAAATGGGATTACTTTTAGATCTGCAAGTTTAACAGAAATATAGGTAACCTTCTCTTTTTTTATCAAAATTAAATTCCAATTCTAACATTTTTTTTACGTTTTGACATATCTGAAGTCAGTATACATGTACAAGGAGTTTAATTGGTACAATTTTTTTCTTTCTTAGTAGTACATAAAGTAATGGTTCATCTTCTATCCTTAGTGAATTGATGTGGAAGTTGCATGTTAAGAGAGTGAATAAAATTGTTTCATTGATTGTACTAGTGGAAGAAAATAGTATTTGTAAATTAACAGTATTTTATCAAATATTCCATTTTAAATGTGCGTATAACCGAATAAATATATTTAGAATAATTAGATATTTGGCTGTTTTATCTATATCCTGAAAGCGTATATGCTCAGGTTGAGCCATAAAAATTTTTATTGGATCTTCTCATTGGGAAAATGGTCCTTATGTGTTTGGAATTATTTTGTATTTGGGATCACATTATTTTGTATTTGGGATCAGGTGTCTATAGCACAGTATAACCTGAAGATGTTATACTATTGAGCCTGCATATTTGTAAATATTTTTTCTTAAAGAAATCCTCAAATGATGTTCAATTTAATTTCTTCAAAGATTTGCTATATAGAAATTATTATCAAGGTATATATAGCTTTGGCATAAAGTGTTATACAACTCTTGGGGAAAAATGTTTCCTTAGAGAATTTTCTTGCTTTAAAATTTATGGAGGTACAGTATCAGAGAATATGCATTTGATGCAGTTGGAGTATTACAAGAATGACTGCTGTTGGTGGTGGTTATAAAGTCTCATATAATATGTGTTCTTACCTGAGGGAGAATGTGCTGTGTTAAAAGAAAGAAAAAGGAAAAAAAAAGATACTATCATATTATTACTGAAGATGACTGGTTCTTTATCTGATCCTGCTTGCTTTAGCTTGTTTTCTGGGGAAGCTGCTTGTTACTTTCTGCTTCCTTCTTGATCAATTTCACTGATTTCCTTTTAAAAGAAGAATAAATTACACAACTGTACATAGCCAATTTCTAAAGTTTCTTGTGGGCACAACACCTTATAATTTGTTACTACAGGAACTTGTGCTAAGTAGCTACTTTAAGTTTTTTACTTAAAAGCGTGAACATTAGAATCACATATAATAATTCCAGGTGCACAATTTTTTTCACCTAAATTTATTCCCTAGGGGCTATAATTTCATGCTAAAGTGAAATATGGCAATAAAACAGGTAAAAAGAGGATTAAATCTGCTCTTTTTGGGCAGGAATAAGCTTAGTAATTTTTTCCACATGTTTACCCGTATGTTGTTTAAAGCTTTCATCTAGGAGAGATTTCAATTAGTGTTATTGTTGATCTAAAATTAATCTTAACTTCTTGAGTCATAACCAAAGAATGAAAAGATCATTGGGATCAGTGATTTAGAGATTGTCTTCCTTTGCCTTTGAACATTGTCTTCATTTGACATTGTTCTAAATATGCTAAAGATCCATGAATTTTATAGTTCCCTAAAAAAGCATTATAGAACATATAAGGACCCCGATAAGGTGTCAGCACACCTACATTCTTATCTTGGATCTACCACTTACTCACTGTGTGGAAGTCATTTTGTTTTTCTGTTTTTCATCTCTTTATCTTATGTAATGGGGAGTAGTAAATCTTGTCCTCCTTATCTTTCATTATTCTCACAGTGACTTTTAAAAACTCTGAGTTTGAGTACTGAATTGGACTTTTGCAACAAATCACTAAATTTTAGAAAACATTAAAGTAGAAATTGAAGTGGTGCTTGCATTCAGGAAATTAAACTTTTGTTTTAGATATGTAAAGTAAAATTTAGATCATGAAGACAATCTGGATGACACTGGCCATTACAAGATTAACTGTTCAGAAGAATCATACTCATTTCAGTGAAATTGATTAACAGAGATGACTGCCTGTTATTATAAAAAGCAATAATGAACCACAGCGGCTATGTGATATGTAGGAATATTGAGCATGACTACTTTGCATCTCTCACTTCCAGGCAGCATTGGGAATGAATTGATATGTACGGTGCTGTGTCTTCTGGTTCGTTATTGCTTTTAGATTGCACCATTCAAGATGGGTTATGATAGATTTACAGTGAGCAATATTGGTTGTAATGAGAAAAAATAAAATTATAATTTTTTCACATTTGAAAAAGTTATTTCAAATTCTTCAAAATAAACTAGAGTTCCACATTACACAAGGACAGATGCTAACAATATTTTTCTGCTTTTGTTTTTATAAACGCGTATCTATTTAATGGAGTGGGGTGGGTGTATTTAAAACTATGCAATCTAAAGTTGCAAAATCACTTAATGCCAGTTCTGGCTACTTACATGAAATGGGAGTGGCTAATCTGTTCTTCTTTTCATTTGTGTTTAAGAAATTGGATCTCTCCCAGCTCCAGGAAATGGTAAATTTTAGACAGTTTTTTTTTTCCTTTGGAAACTTTATTAAGGTAAAATGGTGCAATCTAATGAGAAAATACACTTACTGAGAATTGAACATTTGAAACTACTGATTTTTAGTGTCATACAGAATCTGTATGACCCTTCCCCTGCTCTAATCCTTTGCTTTATGTTTTGTCTATGTCTGTGAATAATATTTCTGAATATTGTCCTCATTAATTCTTTCTAACTTTCTCTTTCACAATTTCTTCCTGGATTTGCTGTTTCCTTCAGTCTCACCTCAAGGTCAGTATTAAAACACAGATATGTAAAAGAGCACTTTGTACTAATCTTATCTTGGATTCTAATAAGGAATTGAAATGATAGAACTTATTCCAGGAAAGGGATGTCTAGAAATCTAGTCATGAGTGCATAAAGTGGAGTGGATTCAAATTTTTGTACTTCTTAAGACAGCGAAAATACTCAAAGAGCAAAAATCCGACTGACCAACCTTTGATTGGGAGAGAAATGGAAATGAAAGGAGCCACAAGGGAATGAGGATGAAAAAATACTGTTTTAATTAAATTAAAATTTCATTTGGAACATTTTGACTATTCAGCAGGGTAAAGTACAGAATGAATGCTAAAGAGAATGTTGTTGCAGCCTATGAATTGTATAAGCAGCTTTAAATTATTTTGTCTAGGCATACCTTCAGACACCTATCCCCTTTCAGTTTTGGTTTTGTTTTGCCATTCTGGTGAATGGTAGAACTAGTGATAACAAAAACAACCACCACCTTGCTATTTATATATGCCAGAGGCACTGTGATGGGATCTTTACATATTTTATTTCAGTTATTCATCTCAGCAACGATGTATAAAGATCTATTATTTTCATTTTTTAGGTGAAATACCCAAGTGCCCATCTTCATTGGTAAAAGAAGCTGGCATATTTTTGCTTTATCTCTTTGCATACATACACACGCAGTTTTTTCCGAACCATTTGAAAGTAACTTGCAAATATCATGTCACTCCACTCCATATTAGATATCCTAAGAACAAAGACATTCTCATATGTAACTGTTATTATTGTCTCCAAGAAATTAAATAGATTAAATGACTATTTGATAAACAGTCCATATTCATACCTCTCCATGTGTTCAGATAGCCTTCATCACAACTGTTCATTTTTCTTGTCAATCTCTTATTCATTTGTGCTTAGTAGTCATTCCCTTTGAAGCATGAAGGTCTATCTTTTCTGTCTTCAAACATTTGGTGTTGATGATGAAGACTCTTGTTCTTCTTCCTTCATGAGTGGCACCAACTGTTTCTGGCTGAGTGTTGCTTACACCTTCTGTCTTGTGCCTCTGAAATTCTACCGGGCAGACCAGCAACTTCCTCTGAGTGAACTCTAGGCTGTGTCATCTGTTATCAATTCTCTATAAGCTTGACATCATCTGAGAATTTCTTTTAAAGTGCTCCTGCCCTAATGGAGCACTTCCCATTCTCTTTGTCATTGTGGATTTATTCCCATTGTAGTCCTTTACTGCCTTTTTTGTAGTAAAAAGGAGAGAGAAGAGAAAAACTGCATAGTTGGTCTCTTTTCTTAACAACAGCACTCAATTTTTCTAGTCTCCAACTTGCGGTTTTGATCTCCTTAACTGATAGTTATTTAGGAGGCATGTTATCAGTCAGGATAGGCAAGGTTATGCTGTAGTAACAAAACAATCAAAATCTCAATGGCTTAAAATAACAAAGGTTTCTTTCTTGCTTGTTCTGCATGTATATCGAGATTGGCTGGATGCTCTGCTCCATGTCTTTTCACTCTGAGACAGAGGTTGAAAGAGCAGCTGCCATCTCAAATGTTACCAGTTGCCATGTCAGAGGAAACCTAATGAATTGCACACTGACCCTTTAAGTTTCCATCCAGAAGTGATAGCCGTCATTTCTATTCACATTTCATTGGCCAACTTAAATCATTTAAATATGCTTATTATTAAAGGGGGTGGGGGAACTGCAATCCTACCCATGCCTGGAAAATGGAAAGCTGGAAATGTTTGCCAAACAGTACTGTGGATTATCAGAAGATTGTAAAATGTCATGTGATTGATTTTTAAAAATTTTTATCTCTAGGATTTTTAAAAATTGCTTCAGAGTCAGAGACTGTGGGCTTGTATAAAACCCCAAGTTTTTCTTTCTATCACGTTATTTGTGATTAATTTTTATAAATAAACGTTCCATGGAAAATATATTCTTTATTGACAGTGGACAAGTTTGACATGTACTTTTTAAGTCAACATGATGCTATTTATATCTTCTATATACCTGTAAGTTTTTTTTTATTTATTAGGTCTATCAAAGACTTAAGAAGTATTTAAAATTCTTCTAGTATTGTGTTTCTATAAATTTATCTTTGTTTTTAAGAGTTTTGAATCCCTATTTACCTAATAATGGTTCAGGGTACATGTACATTTTCTATTTTTTTCTGTTTTGTCAAAATAAACTTCTTTGTACCAAAAAAAAAAAAAAAAGAAGAAGCTGGCATAACATAACAATTAGAAAACCTGCATTTTTAGTTATTTCTTTTACATGTGAGCCATGACATCATAAATTAAAGTGTGAGAATTTCTGGTAGGGTTGATAAAATCAATATACAAATAAAATGCACACCATACTCATTTTACCTAGCAGCTCTGCTAATAATAATGACATCATATATATTTGCTGTTTAAAAAGCACTTAACACTTTGATTCTTACTGCTGGCATGTGAGTTACCCAGGGTAGTTTCTGCTGAGGAATTAAGGTTACAGAAAGTGATTTCTCCCAACCACCTAGTAAATGATGGTGCTTAGATTTGAAGCCACATCTTCTCATTTCCGTGCCAGGGCTCTTTATATTACATATACTCTAGCCTAGGAATAAGTATGAGCTGTGGACCTCCATATTCCTTGGCTATCCTTAGGCAGGATAATTGTCTAATGTAAAGGGCGGTCATTAAAATTGAATGAGTTAAATACAAGTAGCACTTAGGACAGTTTCTCCACAGTGTAAGCAATCAATAAATGCATTGATTATGATTACTGTTATTACTTCTTTTTGCCTTTTCCCTGGAGTCCTATTTGACCTAGTATGTCATAGCATGATGTCATACAGTTCAGGTTCTTTAAAACACCATACTGTTCTCCTAGATTCATATCGGTATTAATAGAAAGTACAAAGTAGATTCCCAGTGCAAAGTTGTATATGTGTAGAGAATGAAAAACAAACAAACGAACAAACGAAAACCTTCCGTAATGGTATTTTAGGACACCGTTTATCTTTCCAGGTGCTAAACTTTGTATTATAGGTGGAAAGATAAGGTTGAGACTTCATTAGAAAGAAATTTTGTATCTCATTTGTGTTTCATGAAATTTCTTCTCATTTTTCTGTAAATTATAGGGGATGTTTAAACTGAGGACCTAAAATTTAAGGACCTGAAAAGGCCCCCTTAACTTTGACTTATTCATTATAAAATAAGCAATTTGCATGGGGTGGCAGTTTGTTTAAAAAAAAAAAATCAAAACCTTTCTTTCATGAATTATTAATACTAATCTAATTAATCAAGGAATTCTAGTCTAATGCTAATTCAGTCAGATATATACTGTCCTCTTCTCTCTTAGCAGAGGAGTAAGTAAATATTGCTTTTAGGGTGTCATCTGTCGCAGAATTTGTATCTTCACTCATCTTTCTTTCTGCTTCAAAGGAACTAGTGTCCCAATTCGTTTCCAATGATAAATCTTCTTATTCTCTTCATCTTTTTCTTATCACTTTTCAAAACCTTACTCCATAAATTAAATTTTCCTCCTCATTTTCATTCTCTTTCTTTCTACTGACTCTTCTGAACATAAAAGCATATTAGCCTTCTCCATAATTAAAAAAATATAAATAATGCTTCCCGGTGTCTTTTCTTTTATTCCTAATCCACTGCTGTGTCTTTTCCCTTTTACTCTTTCATTTTCCATTTACTTGAACGCTTCTTGAAAAAATCATTCATGCTTGCTGCCTCTCCTTTCCCACTTCCCATTTATTTTCAAAATCAATGCATTTTGAATTCTTCTCTCATTGCTGTGCTAAAATTGTTTCGATAGTGTACAAATTGCCAAATCACTGACTTTGTCTTGGGCTTCCTGGTTGTACGATGTTATTAACTACCTTCCTTCCTTCCAGAAATTTTTCTTTTGTAGTTTGTTTTTTTGCTGGTTCTTTTACCACCTTGTTAGTACTTTTTAGTCTATTTAGATTTTCTTCTTTTACCAGTTACTTAATTCTTGGTGTTTGTCTCACTCTTTTTTTCTTTCAGTATTTTTTTATCTACATTATTGGTAGCTCACCTTGTTACTACCTAAGGCTTCTTTAGTTTTATTTTGTTGTGTTTAAATTTTTATGGAACCCCCATTTTGTATAAACTGTATTACTTTAGAAGTCTTTTAGTTTTGCAACAGGAATAGCAAGCATAAAATACTGCATTTTGAAGTGATTTTATTTCCATTTTCTACCCTAAACATATTATCCATGTATAATACCAAAATAGCATGGGTATCACTTAACTAATTCCTAGTATGGTGAAATATGAAAACAATTCAGCTTTAGTAGAAAAATGCCATGAAGTCTCTGGTCTTATGTTTGAAAATTTTTGATCTCTAACTTCAGCTTCAAAGCAGGCTTATATTTCTCGAGGAAAGTTTTATCACATTGTTCCATGCTTTGTCTTCTGCATTACTGGTTTTGGTCTTTGTGTCTCTGAAGGAAACCCAGTGAAAAGCTCCAGGGAATTTTCCATGGAAGTTACTGGTGTATAAATACAATTTGCAGATAAATAACATAAATTGCAAATTATGTTAATTATAATATTGTTGGGTGGTTCATTTTAGTAGCTTTTACCCTAGCAGTAAATGTCATTAAACTATACTTATTTCCTTATTTCTAAATAAGTTTGTTTTCTAAGGAATACAAAATAAAACAGATTTTGTTTATCCAGTGGAGAAGGTCATCTTGGCGTACTATGTGAAAATTTAAACCTCTCTTTATTCCAGATTGTAATTTATTGCTGTATTTTTTTTCTATTTAGAAGCATTTCACTATTTTAATTATTTTTCTGCCAAGTCCATTTAAATAGGTCATCAAGAGAGTATAATGTATTGATGGTTTGTGATAGGAATGGATGTTTGGATGACTTCATTATATGCTTGAGCAAGACACTTAACCTCTCATTATTTATTTTAACTACCTGTTTTTTGGTAATTTTGATCCTTAACTCTAGTGTTGGTATTTTAATAAGTGTCTCCACTAAGCAATTACATTTTTGATAGATTTATTTTTGTTCTCCTCTCCTGCCCTCCCCTGTGCCCCTTTCCATTCATTACAAGGCAGAGTAGTTTTATTTAGAGTGATGCTGACTGAAGATTCATACTCTATCCTCAAACATATGAATCTTTTTATTTTCTGCTCAGTGACATTAGCCCCAGAGAAGAATAAAAAGAAATAATTTCATTTAGAGATAAAAATTTGTGATTTGGTTCAGAATTCAACCTTACTTTTTATCATATAGGAGTTACATTTAGCTAAAGGCGAGAGAGTCAAGAGAAGACCGGAGTCTCTATATTGTTATACAGTAAAAGTTGAATATGTTTTATCTTGCTCAACTGTTTTGCCATTTTATAATCTCTCTCCTCTAGTTTGATATAGATTTTTTGCATTGATGTCTGGAATCTAGCTTGATCTCATAGCACGTTTCTGTGATTGCACATTTTAGAAATATACTTTACATTATTGATTGATTTCATTAAGAAAAGACACTAGCCACTAGGATACCTCATGAAATGTTATTCACAAAAAGAGACTTAATTGTATTTTTGAAGGACATAGATATTTTCTTGTTTTTTAGCCAAAGTATTCAGGACTTTATAGGCTCTAGAGCATTTCTGACCCAGTGGGATCCATTTATAAGGAGTTTGGCTCATATACAAAAGTTTATGACCTAGGAGAATGGTCTGTTGTTAATTGAGTGTTTTTGCTCCCCCTTTTCATTCCTTTGGCTTTCTTAAACAACCTTATTGTTCAAGAATGTATTTCCTTATTTATTTTCCTTTCCTGGTGTTTTTGTAAGAGCCCACAAAACATACAGTGCAGCAGCATCCTCTGTTAACTATCATCTCCTGAAATAAATTTTTTGATACTATTTTGAATGATTCATTGGTAGAAAAAAAATATGTGACTGCAGGATTGTGCTGAGCCACCTAATTCTTCTAATGAAAAGTATTTAATTTCATACTGCCATTTATTGAGACATGGTAAACATTGTTTTTCTAGATAAGAATGGTTAATGAGCACCTGCCATTCTGTAGATGAGCTGAAGATCGCAAATTCAATAGAGAAGAAAGGAGAAATTAATTTTACAGTTAGTCAAAATTTGATTTTCTAGCAAATAAAAATATAAGATTCCTGGTTAAATTTGAATTTCAGCTACTCAACAAATAATTTTTTAGTATACAATGTCTGTACTACAGTATTATTTGTCATTTATCTGAAATGCAAATTTTACTGAGTGTTTTGTATTTTATTTGGTAACCCTAATTCCTGGTACCCTCCTTAGCTCAATAAAACACTGAAATATATAATGTCTAATTTGCAATTAGAGCTTTACACTGCTTAAATGCTATCACATTCTTTTTTGCACTTCAACTCATAGCAACTCTATGAAATGAATAACATTTTCTCATTTCACAGATCAGAAAATTGAGATTCAGAGAGGTTAGATGCATTATCCAAGTATGTCATAGCTACTGAGTGGCAGAGCCTCAAATACAAATCCAATATCTCTAATTTCAAGTTTATTACATACTTTACTTTCCTCTGTTTCTTATTCTGTTATGTCTTTGTGAGGTTCAGAAGCAGTATGTAGATTATAATCCATTTTTAAATATGTTCTTAGGTTCTTGGAGTGTGGGAATGAGGGGTTGAATTAACTGTGTTACTATGAATGTATAGAACCCAAAGAAGCGGTTGTGTGGTCCTGGAATGGAACTGCATGCAGCTCTAACTCTTGGCAACTGTTGGCAAATGGTGTTCTAGTTGTATCTTCTTTTTAATCACTATATACTGGAAGTATTTTGTATGGGAAATTGACTAATACTGAAAAAAATAAAGTTTCTGCAGTCATCAGTTGAACTGTTTCTAAGGCAGTCTCACAAAGAGTTTATTCTCGAGGGTCTGATTGATGTTCCCAGTTCCATATCAGTATTGTTCTGGCCACATTATCAATATGTATGAAATTTGTGCACTTTAAAAATTTGTGGTTTCATGGAACAAAGTTTGGGATATTTTTTATAGCTAGTTTTTCCTTTTGCCCTCACTCTCAGGTGAGAATTGCCACTCTTCCACCACTTACATCCTGTTGGATGAGCTGTTTCTCCAGTATTGAATGCAGTATTTATGTATGTTGTCTTGTTGATTCATGTATTTCTAGCCTGGCTCAAGGGAAGCTTTTCAACCCAGCTTATATTTTATGTATTGGGTAATGCCATACAAATCAAATGAGAGTTTGTTAAAATGCAATTATGATTTGGTAGGTTTGGGTTGGGGCCTGAGTTTCTGCATTTCTGAAAGCTCCCAGGTGGCACTGAAGCTGCTGGTCTGCAGAGCATGTTTTGACTGGCAAAGCTTTAGACCACTGACTATAAATAACATTTTTGGAACCGATCACGCATCCTTTTTTTTGTTCACAAACATTTAACATTATCCCTGTTGATTTTCCTATGTTAACTCATTTGAACTTGTTATAAAAATCTATTTTTCCCTGGTTTCAGGATATCAAGGCTACCCTTTGCCACTGTTAAAGGCCCTCTGAGGTTTCATATTGGCAGAAGTACAGTATTATAGCAAAAAGCAGTGTTTTTGTTGGCACCTGTTACCTTGTCACATAAATGTATAAAACATGTTTCCCAAGGTGACAAGAAATTGAGGTTGAGGAAAGAGGGAAAGAGAGATTCACAAACTTCGGACCAGTTGAATACCTAGGCTTCACTGCTTGGGTACAGATTTGTACTTACTTTCACAGAAACCTTCCATTCCAACCTCCAGTTTCTACTGTCATATATATGGCTTTAAATTCTGCAGTTGAAATTGTAGAAATAGCAACCAGTGGTTTTAACTGATAGCTCCAGATCTGTAGGGTGATTTGCTTAATTTGCATACATATTTGTTTGCTCTCTCCAAAAAAAGTCTAAGTGACAGTCTTGATCCACTGTTAACATTTTATCAGTGAAGTTGTGTTAGTCATATGGTGTCAGACTTTAGAGCATGATAGTAGAGACACTGAAATAATTTCTTTTTGCAAGCAGATTTCATAATTAAGATACAAGTCTAATGGATTCAGGAACTTGACTTCTGTTATAGGCAGGAATAAAATGTATTTATTTAATTTTTCTTCACTTTGTTTTCCCTAGGATTATTTTGTTTGTTTCTGTTGTGCTTAGGAAATTATATTTGCTACCAATGGCCACAAAAGGCATTTTTTTAGATGCTATAGCTAGCTATTTGTTCTAGGTATTTACAAATTTCAGTGTTAGTTATGAGTTTCTAAATTGAAATATCACTTGAGAACCATGTTAAACAACTATTTGATTCCTATCAAAAAAAATATTTTTTTTTTTTATATTCGGATGTTGAACAGAGAGTTCTTTGCAGATGACTTTCCAAGAGCTGGAGGGAATAATGAGTTTGGAAGCAGGTCGTAATGGTATAGCGTGGATATAATCAAAACAACTCTTATAGAATGTGTTGTGGATTGAGATCTCTTTACTTGATTTGAAAGGAGGTTAATTAAATATATACCATACTAGCTCGCCTATTCTGTATGATTAGTTCATTTTATTGATACAACTTTAGGGCAAAGTAGAATTGATTCTTCAGTATCATTTCATCTTCCCTGCATTTCTGCACCACTGCATTACTGTAACAGCAATCTAATTGTCTCATATACCCCTCCTTCTCCCTGCTTACGATTACCCTTTAGTTGGTTTGCCAAATTGATGGAAATCTGATTATATTATCTCCCTACATAAAATCTTACATACTTAGGATAAATTACTCCTAAAAGAAAGACTTGTCATGCAGTTTAGGCTATCACAGCTTTATTGAGTGATTCGTGAATTGGGCAGCAACCCATTCAGAAAGTAGAAGGGAGCTCCAACTCGGGAGTAGGAAGGGAAAGCTTATATAGGGTAAATGCAAAAGCAAGCAAGGAAATTGTCTGATTGGCTGATGTTAAGTTTCCATTTTGCAAAGGGAGTTCTTACAGAGTGGAGAGTCGATATGCATTGGTTAATAATGGTATATCCAATCTGATAAGCTCTCTCTCCTGGAGTGAAATGCTTTATCACCAAGTGTTGCTTATCTTGCAGTTCTGTAGGGTGCCTTCCGCTGTTCCATTTTCTCCAAAAGCCCCTGCTGGTCAATTGTTTTTACTTTCTGGGAATCTTTTCTCAGAAAGGGGTCCCGCCAAGCAACTTCCTATGCAAGTGGCCATTTTAACACTACAAATTCCTTGCTTAGCCTGTGTTTTGGTTTGCTAAGGCTAATGAAATGCAATATATCAGAAGTGGGTTGGCTTTTACAATGGGATTTATTAGCTTACAAATTTACAATTCTAAGGGTTTGGAAATGCCTCAGTTAAGGCATCTATAGGAGGATACCTTCTCTGAAGACCAGTTGCCAGCTAGTTTGGGCTCCTGTGTTAGATAGCCAGGCACATGTTGATGTCTGCTGGTCCTTCTCTCCTGGATTTTGTTGCTTCACCTTCTGGCTTCTCTAAACTTCTCTAGGGCTTTTTTTGTGAGCTTCTCTGGATTTCATCTCTTTTAGCTTCTGTCTCTATTTCTGTTTTTTATTCTCTCATAAAGAACTCCAATAAGAGAAGATTAAGACCCACCTTGAATGAGGTGTCTCATCTCAATTGAAATAACCTAATTGAAGGGTCTCACCCACAGGAATGGATTAAAAGAGCATGGCCTTTTCTGGGGTACATAGCAGCTTCAAACTACCACAGTCTGAAATAACTATTTGGCTTTAGCTTACTTTTAGTTTCCTTTCTCTGTACTCTGCTCTGCCAAATTTAAGCTCTAGATATTCTGAACTATAAGGGTTTCCCCCAACTTAACACATACTCCTTTTTTCCTGGCCTTTGTTCACACTGTTCTCTCTGCCCCTGCCAAGTAACACAGACTTATCTCTTGGGAATGTTTAGAGTCTCTTTCAGGAAGACTTTTGTGATCATTACCACCACCCCTACCTTCAGGCCAGGCTAGGTCCTTTCCTGTACACTCTCATGACACTTTGCATGTGCCGTATTTGCTTGGATGCTTGGCAGGTACTTGAGAGCAGGAATTGCTTTTATTCGTGAATTTATAACCCCAGTGTTTGATACATGATAGTGGTACTTAACCAAATATTTGTTTTCAGATATTTTGGGGTTTGTACCTAGAAGTGGAATTGCCTGCTCATACAGTAATTTTATGTTTAACTTTTTGAGGAACCACCAAACTATTTTCAACAGTGGCTACACTATTTTGCATTCCCACCAACAATGAAAATGTTCTGAATTCTCCACATCCTTGCCAATGCGTGTTTTTGGTTTTTTTTGTTTTTTTTTTTTTGTTTTTTTTTTTAATAATAGTGGTTTTGGTTTGCATTTCCCTAATGGCTAATGATGTTGAGTGTCTTTTCATGTGCTTATTGGCCATTTGTATGTCTTCTTTGGAGAATTATTTCTGAAAGTCCTTTTTATTTTAAGTTGTTTGTCTTTCTGCTGTTCAGTTGTAGGAGTTTTTATATATTCTGGACATTAAGCCCCTGTCATATATATGATTTATGACTATTTTCGCCATTCTGTAGGTTATCTTTTCATTTTCTTCATAATATTCTCTTTTTTTAATTAATTTATTTATTTTTTAAATTAGTCCTCTGTAAGGGATTGTGTGAGGACCTAAGGAGAAGGACTGTAACAAGTAGAGTTAAGTGTTACAACACAGCACAAAAGATAACAAAGCACTTTGGGACAGGTCTCCTTTTTGCATAATATCCTTTGATGCATAAAATTTCCTGATTTTAATGAAGACCAGTTTATCCAGTTTTTTTCTTTTGTTGCTTATACTTTTGGTGTCCATTGCAAAATACAAGGTTTTGAAGGTTTTTCCCTATAGTTTTCTTCTAAGAGTTTTTTAGTTTTAGCTCTTAGATCGTTGATCAATTTTGAATTAGTTTTTCTATATGGCATAAGGTAGGCATTCATCTTCATTTTTTTGTAGGGGGAAAACCAATTTTTCCTGTACCATATGTTGAAGAGATGATTCTTTCCCATTTAATATGTTTGGCACGCTTACAGAAAATCAGTTGGCCAAAGGTGTGTGGGTTCATTTCTAAACTCTCAGTTCTATCCCACTGGTCTATGTGTCTATTCTTATGCTAGTACCATGCTGTTTTTTTTTTTTAATTGTGGCTTAACAGTAAGTTTTCAAATTGAGAAATGTAAAACCTCCAAATTTGTTCTTCATTTTCAAGATTGTTTTGTCTATTTGGGGCCCCTTGCAATTCCATATGAATTTGTGGATTGGCTTTTTATATTTCTGCAGTAAGGCTGCTGGGATTTTGATTGGGACTGTGTTAAATCTGCATGTTGGTTAACAATATTGTCTTCAAATCTATGGACACAGCATGTCTTGCCATTTATTTAGGTCTTTAATTTCTTTCAGCAGTGTTTGGTAGTTTTCAGGGTATGCTGTTCACTTACTTGGTCAAATTTATTCCTAGATATTTTATTCTTTTTTTGCTATTATAAATGGTATTTTTTTTAATTTCCGTTTTTTTTCCTTTTAAAAAGCAGTTTGAGATATATTCACATACCATATAGTCCATCCAAAGGGTGTAATCCTTGGCTTTTAGTATATTCACAGATTTGTACATTCATCACCACAATCAATTTTAGAACATTTTCACTACTCCAAAAAGGAAAACTTCATACCCCATAACAGTCACCTCTGAATCCCTCTGTTCTTCTCCAGCTCTGCATAACCACTAATCTGTTTCTGTCTCCAAAGATTTATTTATTTTTACATCTTATATAAATGGAATCATATAACATATAGTACTTTGTGTCTGGTTTCTTTCACTTAGCATAATTTTTTTAATTAAATTTTTTTAAATTAGAGAAGTTGTAGGTTTACAGAAAAGTCTTATGAAAAATAGAGATCCCATATACCCCCTATTGTTGACAGATTGCATTAGTGTGGTGCCTTTGTTACAACTGATGAAAGAATATTAAAATAGTACTATTAATTATAGTTTATAGTTTATATTGTGTATTGTTCCGATATGCCACCCTACTGTTAACACCTTGTATTAGTATCATACATTTGTTACCATTTATGAAAGAACATTCTTACTTGTACTGTTAACCCCAGTCCATTGTCCATAACAGGGTTGTCCCATATTTATTGTACAACTTTCATTCTAGTAATGTACATAATCCAAACTTCCTCTTTCATGCACGTTCACATACATAATTTAGCGCTGTTAATTACACTCACAGTAATTGGCCAGCATTACACTGTCCTTTTCCAAAACTTTACAGTAAACATAAATAGAAATTCTGTACAAATTAAGCTTCAGCTCTCCATTCTCTGCCCCTAGTCTTCTCTGGTAACCTATATTCTAAATTTTAGTTCTGTGAGTTTGCTTATTATTATCAGCTCGTATCAGTGAGATTGTACAATATTTGTCCTGTTGTGTATGGCTAGTTCCACTCAGCATAATGTCCTCAAGTTTCATCTATGTCATCGCATACATCCAGACTTGCTTCCTTTTTACAGCAGAATAATATTCCACCCTATGTATATACCAATATTGTTTATTATTTGTCAGTTAATGGACACTTGGGTTGCTTTCATCTCTGAGCAATTGTGAATAATGCCACTATGAACATTGGTGAGCAAATATCTGTTCGAGTCCCTCCTTTCAGTTCTTCTGGGTATACACGTAGTAGTGGGATTGCAGGGTCATATGGCATATTTCTGTATTTAGCAGACTGTATTTCAGAGAGGTTTCACCATTTTACATTCCCACCAGCAATGAATGAATGTTCCCATTTCACCACATCCTCTCCAATACTTGTAATTTTCTGTTTTTTTCTTATAGTAGCCATTCTAGTGAATGTGAAATATCTTGTGGTTTTGATTTGCATTTCTCTAATAGTTATGTTAAACATCTTTTCTTTGTGCTTTTTAGCAGTTTGTGTATCATATTTGGAGAAATGTCTATTCAAGTCTTTTGCCCATTTTTTAAATTGATTTTTGGTAATTCCTGAGTTGCAGATTTCTTTATACATATTTAGAATATTAAGCCTTTTCTGGATATGTGGTTCCAAACATTTTCACCCATTGAATAGGTTGTCTTTTCAATTTCCTGGCAAAGTCCTTTGATGCATGAAAGTTTTTAATTTTGATGAGGTCTCATTTATCCATTTATTCTTCCATTGCTTATTCTTTGGGTGTAAAGTCTAAGAAACCATTGCCTAACACAAGACTGAATATGCTTCCCTAAGTTTTCATCCAGGAGTTTTACAGTCCTGGCTATTCTATTTCAGTTTTTGAACCATTTTTAGTTAATTTTTGCATATGTTGTGAGATTGGGGTCCTCTTTCATTATTTTGCATATGGTTATCCAGTTCTCCCAGTTTTATTTGTTGAAGAGATGTTCTTTCTCAACTAAGTGGACTTGGCAATCTTGCCAAAAATCAGTTGGCCATAGGTGTGAAGGTCTGTTTCTGAACTCTCAGTTCAACTCCATTGGTCAATATATCTATGCTTGTGCCAGTACCATGCTGTTTTGACCATGATAGCTTTGTAATGGGCTTTAACATCAGGAAGTGTGAGTTCTCCAACTTTGTTCTTTTTAAGATGTTTTTGACTATTTGGGGCCCCTTACCCTTTCAAATAAAATTGATAATTGGCTTTTCCATTTCTGCAAAGTAGGCTGCTGGAATTTTGATTGAGCTTGCATTGAATCTGTGAGTCCATTTGGGTAGAACTGACATGTTAACGATATTTAGTCTTCCAATCCATGAACATGGAATGCCTTTCCCTTTATTTAGTTCTTCTTGGATATCCCTTAACAATGTTTTGTATTTTTCCATGTGCAAGTCCTTTACATGCTTTATTAAATTTATTCTTAGATATTTGATTCTGTTGTTACTGTAAATGGTATTTTTTTCTTCATTTCCTTGTCACCTTGCTCATTACGAGTGTATAGAAACAGTACTAATTTCTATAGTAATGTTTATCTGGTACTCCGCCACTTTGCTAGATTCGTTTATTAGCTCTGGTAACTTTGTTATCAATTTTGGGGGACCTTCTATTTATAGGATCATGTCATCTACAAATAGTGAAAGTTTTATTTCTTCCTTTCCAGTTTGGGTGCCTTTTATTTTATTTTCTTTCCTAATTGCTTGGGCTAGAACTTCCAGTGCAACACGGAATAAGAGTAGTGACAGTGGGCATCTTTATCTTGTTCCAGACCTTAGAAGGAAAGCTTTTAGTCTTGCACCATTGAGTATGATGTTACCTGTGAGTTTTCATGTATGCTCTTTATCATGTTGAGGAAGTTTCTTTCTATTTCTGTTTTTCTGTTTTTATCAAGAAAGGATGCTTAATTTTGTTAAATGCCTTTTCTGTGTCATTTAAGATGATCATGTGGTTTTTTCCCTTTGTTTTATTGATGTGGTTTATTACATTAATTGATTTTCTTATGTTGAACCACCCTTGCATACCTAGGATAAAATCCACTTGATCATGGTATATAATTCTTTTTAATATACTGTTGGATTCAATTTGCTAGTACTTTGTTGAGGATTTTTGCATCTATATTCACAAGAGAAATTGGTCTGTAATTTCCTTTTCTTGTAATATCTTCATCTGGCTTTGCTATTAGGGTGAAATTCACTTCCTAGGGTGAATTAGGTAGTGTTTCCTCCTCTTCAATTTTTTGATAGAGTTTGAGCAGGATTGGTATCAATTCTTCATAAAAGACTGGGAGAATTTACCTGTGAAGCCACCTAGTTCTGGGCTTTTCTTTTTTGGGAGCTTTAGGATGACTGATTGAACCTCTTTACTTATAATTCTTGTCTTGGGGTCTTCTATTTCTTCTAGAATCATTGTAAGTTGTTTTCATTTTCTAAGAATTTGTCCATATCTTATGGGTTATGTATCTTGTTGGCATACAGATGTTCATAGTATCCTCTTATGATCCTTTTTATTTCTGTGATTTCAGTAGTAATGTCTCCTGTTCTCATTTCTGATTTTATTTATTTGCATCTTCTCTCTTTCTTTGTCAGTTCAGCTAAGGGTTTGTCAATTTTATTAATCTTTTCAAAGAACCAACTTTTGGTTTTGTTAATTCTCCCCCCCTTTTTTTTTAAATCTCAATTTCATTTTTTTCTGCTCTCCTCTTTTTTGTTTCTTTCCTCCTGCTTACTTTGGGTGTAGTTTGCTGAACTTTTTCGAGTTCCTCCAGTTACACACTTAGGTCTTTGATTATAGCTCTTTCTTCTGTTTTAATGTAAGCGTTTATGGCTGTAAATTTCCCTTTTAGACCTTCTGTTGCTCTGCATCTCATCAGTTTTGATGTGTTGTGTTCTCATTTTCATTTGTCTCAAGATATTTACTGATTTCCCTTGCAATTTTTTCTTTGACCCACTAATTGTTTAAGAGACTGTCATTTAAATTCCATGTATTTGTGGATTTTCTAGTTCTCAGCCTGTTATTGACTTCCAGCTTCATTCCGTTATGGTCAGAGAAGATGCTTTGTATGATTTCAGTCTTTCTAAATTTATTGAGACTTGTTTTGTGACCCAGCATGTGTTCTATCCTGGAGAATGATCCATGTGCACCTGGAAAAATGTGTATCCTGGTGTTTGGGGGTGCAATGTTCTGTATTTGTCTGTTAGGTCTAGTTCCTTTATTATATTATTCAAGTTTTCTGTTTCCTTATTGATCTTCTGTCTAGATGTTCTGTCTATTAATGACAGTGATGTTTTGTAGTCTCCAATTATTAATGTAGAGATGTCTCTCCCTCCTTTCAGTTGTGCCTGTGTTTGTCTCATGCATTTTGTACAGTGTCGTTATAGTTTACAATTGTTATTTCTTCCTGGTAGATTGCCCCTTTTATTAATATGTATTGTCTTTTGTCTCTTATAACAGGTTTTTTTAAAAATTCAGTTTTATTGAGTTATATTCACATATCATACAATCATCCGTAGTGTACAAGCAGCTGTTCATAGTACCATCATATAGTTGTGCATTCATCACCCCAATCTATTTTTTGAACATTTTCCTTACACTAGAGAAAGTAAAAATAAGAATAAAAAATAAAAGTAAAAAAGAACAACCAGATCATCCCCCCAGCCCACCCTATTTTTTCATTTAGTTTTTGTCCCCATTTTTCTACTCATCCATCCATACACTGGACAAAGGGGAGTGTGATCCACAAGGATTTCACAATCACACTGTCACCCCTTGTAAGCTACATTGTTATGCAGTCATCTTCAAGAGTCAAGGCTACTGGGTTGCAATTTGATAGTTTCAGGTATTTACTTCTAGCTATTCCAGTGCATTTAAACCTGAAACGGGTTATCTCTGTAGTGCATAAGAATGCCCACCAGAGTGACCTCTCGACTCCATTTGCAATCTCTCAGCCACTGAAACTTTATTTTGTTTCATTTTACATCGCCCTTTTGGTCAAGATGTTCTCAATCCCATGATGTCAGGTCCAGATTCATCCTCGGGAGTCATATCCTGCATTGCCTGAGAGGTTTATGCCCCTGGGAATCAGATCCCATGTAGGGGGAAGGACAGTGAGTTCACTTGCCAAGTTGAGTTAGCTAAAGAGAGAGGGCCACATCTGAGCAATGAAGAGATACTCAGGGGCAGACTCTCTTAGACACAATTATAAGCAGGTTTAGCTTCTCCTGTGCAGTAATGAGCTTCGTAAAGGCAAGTCCTGAAATAGAGAACTCTGCATACAAAACTGCCAGTCCTCAATGTTTGTGAGAACATCAGCAACAATCCAGGTGAGGAAGCCCAACACCTCCACATTTTCCCCAGCTCCTCAGGGGGGGCCTGCATATATATTTTTATTCTCTGCCCAAATTACTTTGGGATATGTCGCTATTTTGTACTAACCTATACAAACCTAACAGGTTTCACTTCCTATTCAACGTTCCATGGAATTATGGTATTTGAACAAACTGTATGAGTTAAATTGTTTAGAAAATATAGATCCCACACCCTGGCTGTATGATTTTGATTGTCCTGTCTTGTTTGGTGATTCTTTCCTCTGCCTATTCAAATCTGCTGTTGCATACCTCTAGTGTATTTTTACTCTCTACTATTGTGTCTTTCATCCCCATTATTTGTTTCTTTTTATACTCAAAAATATTTCTTCATGCTCACATATTGTCTTTTTAATATCCTTAAGCTCTATATCCATATTTTTCTTCATCTCCTTTAATTATTTAGGAGATTTGTTTGAACATCCTTGTTTAGGTATTCCAAGTTTTGAGTCTCCTCTGAAGTTTTAATTTGATCCCTTGACTGAGCCATATCCTGTTTCTAAAAAGGCTTATAATTTTTTGCTGATGTCTAGGCATCTGATTATCTTGACGAGATAACTCTCAAGGCTCATTTCTCCCTCTTTTCTAGAGTTTTATTGTTGATTGATTTTGTGTTAAGGTTCTTCTTTGATGCTTGGTCTACCTTAATTTAGACCTTTAGAATAGCCCAAATAGCCCGTGTTTACCTGTTCAGATTTTCTCATTTCTTCTTCATCTGATTTTTGCCCTGGATATATAGTGCAATTTTTAAGATTGCACTTTTTGTGCAGTTGTTTCACTTTCAAGAGAGACCTTCCTTTCCTCTGCTCCTTCTCCAGGAATCTTGATTTGTTCCCTTTGTTTTTGTGCTGACTTTTCTCCCCAGCTCCTATAATTTGTTTAAATTTTCTCCCTCACTCAGTGCTCCGTTTTCCTTAACATTTTTCATCTCTGGGACCCATCCTATCTTATAGTTGTTCTGTTAATTCCCACCCTACTCCCCTGCCCCCCTTTTTTTCTGTGAAGCTTTTCTGCCTCTGGTTTCTTCCTTATTAGGATATCCTGCCCCAGGGAGCCAAGTAGGGTCAATCCAGAAAGGTGAGTCAGTTCAGAAAATCCTTTTGTCTTTAGGTGATTCTTCTGACTTAATCTGGATTGAGTGAGGGCATGACAGTTTTCCCAGCGGCCTATTGCGATGTCTCTCTCTTTTTATTTTTCCTCCTGGGGACTTTTTTGTATGCAGCGCTCCCCATGGCTTGTATTCTGCCCTGGGTCTCTGTGGACTTGGGTCCATGTGCCAGAATGGGTGGAGTTCTAAGTTGTTGCTGTTGGTTGCTCTACAGTCTCTATCCCTGGTGAGAGTTACCTGGGCTGTGCTGTGCTGCCTCTGTGCTACTTCCAGGCTCTGTAGGACTGAGTGAGAGGGAGGGGTACAGGAACTGACTGGCAGGCCAGTGGAATTTTCCTACCTGATATTTTTCTGTTTCTTCGATTCAGCATTTGTGGAGTCCTTCTGCAGTCTGCTGTCCTTGAGTTCTAAGCAAGTGGGATTTTTCCTTTTATTTGCTAAACTTCTGGGGAGGCTTTTTCAGGGGACGTGTTACATTGCCATGTGGATTATGTCACCTCTGAATTTCCATTTTTGATTATTTATTACTGGTGTATAGAAACACAACAGATTTTTCTGTGTGAATCTTATAATCTTGTTATCTTTTGCTGAATTTGTTTATATAACTCTAATAGGTATCTTTTGGATTATTTAGGATTTTCTACGTATAGGATCATGTCAGAGGCAGTCTAATTTTTTTAAATTTATTATGCAAGGCATCTTCATTCAATATTTGGTGTCAAAGTTCTTACAAATTCTCCATTTTTGCTCAAGATTACTATAGTAGAGAAGTTAGGAGTATGGTAGTTATAGTCAGGAAGATCTATCTGCATTTGCATATGAGTTCTATAACAACTAAAACTGATATTGGGCTAATTACTAAATTTTCTTGATATTTTGGCCACTTCATTTATTAAGTGGAGTTAATAAATCCTCATTATAATGTTTTAGAAGATGATAAATGAGATAATGAGATGATAAACATTTAGGTGCTTGGTATATAATACAAGGGTTATTATAGTATTATATCTGGACTTAGTTTCAACATATAATGTTATACACACACAGACACACACCCAAAGTGGGGGAAAATCAGAATTCCCTGATTCTCTAGAACTTAACATATGGGGTAGACATTTCAATTTTTCTATTGAAATATAAATAATACATCAAATATATGTGTGTTGTGTGTGTGCAGAGAGAGAGAGAGGAAATATGTTACTAACCACTTGCCACAAGCCCTGTGTATCTCTCTTTTTGGCAAAGCACAACAGCTGGTGGAAGTGGAGTCTCTGACAATTGTTTCTTAATAGAGTGGAAGTAAGGTTTGAAGAAGGAAAATGAGAATAATTCCTTTGCCAATTAAGTTTTGTAGCTGTTTAAGAAATATAAAAGGTATTACCTTTTTTTACTTTTTTTTTTGAGATTGTTCACATACCATACAATTATCCAAAGATCCAAAGTGTACAATCAATTGCCCATAGTACCATCATACAGCTGTGCGTCCATCACCACAATTAATTTTTTTTCCCATTTTTAGAACATTTTCATTACTCCAGAAAAGAAATAAAGACAAAAAAAGGAAACACAAATCCTCCCATATGCCTAACCCACCCCCCTCCATTATTGATTCTCAGTTTTGGTATGGTACATTTGTTACTGTTGATGAAAGAATTTTAAAATGTTACTAACTGTAGTATATAGTTTGCAATAGGTATATATTTTTTCCTATGTGGCCCTCTATTATTAACTTCTAGTTATAGTGTCATACATTTGTGCTAGTTCATGAGAAAGATTTCTAATATTTGTACAGTTAATCACGGACATTGTCCACCACAGGATTCACTGTTTTATACATTCCCATCTTTTAACCTCCAACTTTCCTTCTGGTGACATACATGACTCTGAGCTTACCCCTTCCACCACCTTCACACACCATTCAGCACTGTTAGTTATTCTCACAACGTGCTACTATCCCTTCTGCCCATTTCCAAATGTTTAAGTTCACCCTAGTTGAACATTCTGCTCATAATAAGCAACTGTTCCCTATTCTTTAGCCTTGTTCTATATCCTGGTAACTTATACTTCATGTCTAAGAGTTTACATATTATAATCAGTTCATATCAGTGAGACCTTGCAATATTTGTCCTTATGTGTCTCTCTTATTTCACTCCATACAGTACCCTCAAGGTTTCTTCATCAACCCATTTTTTTTTTTAAAGACGGTTTTGTTAACATACCATTCATTCCATCCTAAGTAAACAATTGCTGGTTCCCTGTATAATCACGTATTTATGCATTCAGCACCGTCGCCACTATCTATATAAGGACATCTCCATTTCTTCCACAGAGAAGGAGGAAGAGTCAAAGAAGGTAGAGAGGCAAAAGAAAAAGAAAGAGATAGAGGGAAAAAAAATGACAGCTAGAAAGCAACAAAAGGAAAGATAGCATTAAACTAAAGTAGAATAAATGCCAGGAGTCCCATACCCTTCCCCTATGCTCCCCCGCCCCAATATGCCTTTAGCTTTGGTATATTGCCTTTGTTATATTAAAGGAAGCATAATACAATGTTTTTGTTAATTATAGTCTCTAGTTTGCATTGATTATATTTTCCCCTCAATCCCACCCTATTTTTAACACCTTGCAATGTTGACATTCATTTATTCTACCTCATATAAAAACATATTTATATCTTTTATTACAATGGTTCAGCACCCTAGGTTTCACTGAGTTATACAGTCCCAGTCTTTATCTTTTGTCTTTCGTTCTGGTGTCCCACATCGTCCTAACCTTCGTCTTTCAACCATGCTCACATCATCTTTGTTCAGTGTAGTTACATTGATGTGCTACTATCTCCCAAAATTTTTTTCCAAAGCTCTCACTCCTGTCTTTTCCTTTCTGTCTGTAGTGCTTCCTTTAGTGTTTCCTGTAGAGTAGGTATCTTGTTCACAAACTCTGTCATTGTCTGTCAGAGAATATTTTAAGCTCTCCCTCTTATTTGAAGGACAGTTTTGCTGAATATAGGATTCTTGGTTGGTGGTTTTTTCTCTTTCAGTATCTTAAATATATCACCCCACTTCCTTCTTGCCTCCTTGGTTTCTGTTGAGAAATCCGCACATAATCTTATCAAGCTTCCTTTGTATGTGATGAATCACTTTTCTCTTGCTGCTTTCAGGATTCTCTCTTTATCTTTGATGTTTGATAATCTGATTATTAAGTGTCTTGGCATAGGCCTATTCAGATCTATTCTGTTTGGGGTATGCTGTACTTGGATCCGTGATTTTATGTCTTTCATAAGAGATGGGAAATTTTCATTGATTATTTCCTCTATTATTTCTTATGCCCCTTTTCCCTTCTCTTCTCCTTCTGGGACACCAATGACATGTAGACTCCTGCATTTTGTTTTGTCCTTAAGTTCCCGGAGACATTGCCATATTTTTCCATTCTGTTCTCTATCTGTTCTTTTGTGTGTAGGCTTTCAGGTGCCTTGTTCTCCAGTTCCTCAGTGTTTTCTTCTGCCTCTTTAGAGCTGCTATTTTATGTTTCCATTGTGTCTTTCATCTCTTGTGTTGTGCCTTTCATATCCATAGATGCTGCCAGTTGTTTTTTCGAACTTTTGATTTCTACCTTATGTACGCCCAGTGTTTTCATTATATGCTTCATCTCTTTTACCTTATCTTCCCTAAACTTTTTAAATTGATTTAGTATTCATTTTTTAAATTCCTGTATCTCAGTTTAAGTGTAACTTTTTTCCTTTGACTGGGCCATAACTTCATTTTTCTTACAGTAGGTTGTAATTTTCTGTTGTCTAGGCATCTGGTTTCCTTGTTTACCTCCTTCAGGTTTTCCCTGACCAGAATGGGCTCAGGTTTTGGAAGGAGGCAATAGTATCAGGTCTTCCTGAGGGTGTGTCTTAGAAGATTGGTACACCCTGTGAGGCCTCAAGTCAGTATGCTTTTCCACCCAGCAGGTGGCACCTGTCAGCCTGTATTTCTTGACTGGTCTAAGGAGGTGTGGCCCATGGCTGTTTTCCCCCAGGCTCTGGGGTCTGGTTCTGAATGGAAGGCAGGTAGTAGAGCTGGGCCTCACCTTCTTCCTCTTAGGGAAAATACACCCCCTAGAGAGAGGTCATTTACATTTGAATAGTCTCTCTGCCTGTGCTATCTCCACCCTTGTCTGGGTCAGAGCACTGGGAACTGAAAATGGCTGAGGCTTTCTCCACTGAGCCAAAAAAGCGACACAAAGCCCCCTTCAGGGCCAGTCTGCGGCCACCCTCCAGCTCTCCAAGGTCAGTTGTCACCAAAAGCCTCTGTCTGCTTGTTGGGGATTCGTATCTTATATTGGACAGTCCACATTTGTTAATTAAAACCCCAATTGGAGCTCAGCTGTGGTATATTTGCTTGCTGGGAGAGTGCTGCTCTCTAGCACCACAAGGCTTTGCATTTCGGGCCATGGGGGAGGGGCTCCCACCTTGGATCTGCAGTTTTTACTTACAGATTTTATGCTGCAATCTCGGGCATTCCTCCCAATTCAGGTTGGTGTATGATGAGTGGACAGTCACGTTTGTCCCCCTGCAGTTATCATGAATTATTTCCTAGTTGTTCCCGGTTGTGTTTATTTGTTGTTCCAGTGGGACAAACAAGTTTCCACTCCTCTCTTGCTACCATCTTCTTCCATGTCTGTCAAGAGGTATTACTTTTGATGTTTTGGAATGTTAAACAAGGTATATTTCCCTCAGAGCCATGTTTTTGGTGATTTTATCAGCAGAGGGCATATGCTTAGTTTCCTTTTTATGTATTTGTTCAACAAATGTTAAATGAGTATACTGTGCTAGGAATTTTGAACTACAAAAGTATATCAGTCATGAACCTTGAACTCTAGGAAGGTATTTTCATAGGCATAGAAAGGCCTATACATGTACAGCTCATATAATGTAAGGAACTAATTAAGATATCATAGATATATTCATTTAAAGTTGTAATGAAATTGTCAATGTCAATACTAGTTATGACCTAACAGACAGATACTCCTAAATGTAAGTTTGGATTTGAAAAGATAGAAGGCTGAAGGCAGCAATAGCAAAGTAAATGGGGGCAGAACCTGCCAGGATAGCCTGTGGAGTAGAGCAGTGCATTCATATCACTTGGAGATTTGTTAAAATGCAGACTATGATTTGATAGTTGTGGTGTAAGCCCAAGACCCTGCAGTTCTAACAAGCTCCCAGGTAATGATGAAGCTGTGAATTCATGGATCACATTTTTTTAAAATTCAGTTTTATTAAGATATATTCACATACCATACAGTCATCCATGGTATACCATCCACTGTTCACAGTACTATCACATAGTTGTGCATTCATCATCCCAATCATTTTTTGAACATTTTTCATGGATCACATTTTGAATAGCAAGTTGCAGGACCACATGTTACAAAACCTCTTGTTCCAGAGACCAATAGAGATAAACTTTTGTTTCCTCTTCTGTCTTTACTTTTCTCTTTTCTTACCTTTTCATTATTTGTATCCATGTGAGACTGGAGAGAGTTAAATCTATTTGTGTATTTTAATTGGAACTAATTAATCAAAAATCTGATTTTCAAAGATTGGTTGTCAGTCACTCTCCTTTCTCCTCTTTTCCTGCTTGAGCAATGATAAAAATATATATAACTTTGAATTTAACTCAGTTTAATTCAGGTATAACAGCAGTCTGAGATAATTGTTGGAAAGCTCTACAAAGCCATTAAGTCCTTTTATTTCTTATAGCACGGTAAGGAGTAGTATGGAGTTACTAATTTATTTGGGTTTGCTTTGAACTCAACTTAAATATTGATCCATTTATAAGGGAAAGGAAGGAGATTTCACATTTCACAGACTTAACGTCTAGGAATATTTGTTCTTAAACATACATTTAAGTAACCTCCATATTCTCTAATAAAAAATGCATACACACACACACACATGCATTCAAGATATGCTCCCCTTTTTTACTTTCAACAAATATTTCAATGATACTGCATTGCATTCTATGATACATAACATAATGGTATTAACTGTGACCCCTTCCCTTCCCTTCCTTAATAAACAGTATTAAAAAGGACGTTAGTGAGACAAAAACGTCATTGTGTGTGTTCGTTCCCCCTGGTTAATTCCTAAATTCAGAACTCTATATGCATGAATGCTTGGTGTGTGGGATGGGAAAGAAACAGTAGGAGAGAAGTTGATTTCAATCCTTGCACAATTTTCTATACTTTTCTTTGTTGCCTTGCATGTAAAATAATTTATTTTTAGTTGTTCTTTAGTCTATAGAGTGAAAAAATAGATGTAGTAGCTGGAAAACCAAGGAGAAGAAAGGGAATTGAAACATTGAGAAGAAAATGAATTACGAATTGAAAAACTGAAGACCAAAAAAATAAGGGAACGTGAAATGTGTTGAAGTGGATTACTTTCCATTCAGTCCTATGTGGGTGGCTACCCTCTTTAGAGATGCAGTCATATTCATTTTTAATAACATAATTTTTTTTAAAGTAGAATTTTTTTGTCTTATGTAGAAATTTTAGAAACCAGGCAAAACTATAAAGGGGAAAATAAAAATATCCTTTTTATTTTTCTTTTAAATTTTTCATCTTTATCACACATGTGTGCACACACATACACATTTATATTTGGGATCGTGTTCTATATTCAGTTTGATATCCTGTACTTTTCCCTTAGCATTTTATCGTATGACTTTTGCAGTTGAAGGAGGGAACTTAGGTTTTATGCCTGATATTTTGAAGATCAAAATAAACATTGTTTTTTTTGTAAAAGCAAAAACACACAAGTGAGATGCTGGTCAGTGTTGAATGAGGGCAACAAATTTTGTTTTTATTCTCTTTTCTCAAACACAACTAAAAACACTCTGACCTAGTTCTGGGCCTGGGGGTAAAGTCAGGATAAAAGAAATCCCACATACTCTAAGATATAATTATGATAAAAAGTGCTAAGAGATATAATTGGCTTTGATTGGATCAAAAGTTTAGCCTATAATATCTGCCTTCTGACCAAAAAAGAGTCAAGTGGCTTTAATTAGGTTCCTTATTCCATGTGTCATGATGTCCCAAATAACCAGGCTGCTGCCATAGGCATCAGTGGTTGCCAGGCACCATCTGGAATAATACACAGATGCAAAGTAAAAGGAATTTATGCACCATTATAGTTTTTTTTTCTCTCTTTAAATGGCAAAATCTTTTGTATGTTGTAAGCCAATTTTATGAAGAATTTAATTTTGAGAAAGAGCTCTTTGGTTCTTGGAAACATTTTTATCCATTTCTATGTCTTTTTCTATGTCTTTTTCTAATGCAAAGATCCTAATTTCTTTTTTCCATTAGTTAATATGATTGGTAAAAGATTAATAAAAATAGAAACATTAACACAGAAAATTTGGTTGAGGAGAATCAAATATAAACATTACTTTCTTTTTATTTACTCTAATGGCAACTGGTTTTATTACGTCCGCTGTGGCTGAATCCTATAGACATCCAAGATAACAGAGAGTGGAGATTTGAAATGTGACTGTTGAATAGCTTATCAGTGTGGATTTTCATCAGCGAGTGGATTTTTTTCTTTCTATCCATGACATTTCACTGTTTGATCTTGAATAATTTCTTTTAAATTACATGCTTAAGAAGCATTTAGAAATTATCAATTTCTTTTCCTTCTTTTTTTTCCCTTTTGCATATAGTTAGAATCACATCCAAACTGCCCAAAAGAGAATGTATATTTTCAAAACCATAAAAAGAGGAATCTGCAGTTTTATTTTTGACAATCTGGTAAACTACATATTCTGAAAAACCTTCCTGAAACAAAATGGTAAAATTCCAGATTATTTTTTATTAATTTTGTAAGTGTATGGTTTATCTGGGAAGGGAGCAAAGAAGTCCATTGATATAAAAGTCAATCAAAATATAAAATAGGGTTTATCTCATGAAAAAGTCGGTTTAACATTATAAAATCTGTTAACATATTAAAGCATTAAAAGCATATGATAGTCTCAGTAGAATTCAAAAAAAGCAATAAGTATTCAATAAACTGAACATTTACTCTTTGTAATTTAACAACAGTAACTTTTGGGAAGACAAGGAATAGATATAGGGTTTCTACAAAAAAACAAACAAGAAACTAACAAAAAAACCTACAGCAAATATACTCAATGGTGAAATGTATAAAGCATTTTCTTTAGAATTAGGAGAATGTCAAAGATACCTAGTCTCACTATTTCTTTTCATCATGGTTCTGGAAGTCCAAGCAAATTAAATAAGGAAATAATGGAGTGTAACAAATGAAAACAAAATCATTATTTATGTATTACGTTATTGTCTTCATATACAACCCAAAAGGACTCAAAGAAAAATTATTTGAATTAACAGGAGCATTCACCAATTTTACCAGATGTAAAATGCATACCCAGAAATCGAGTGCATGTCTATATGCCAGCAAAAAAAGTTAGAAAATATAATTCTTAAAAAGATATTGTTACAGAAAGCAGCATAGTGGTTATCATGTGTTGGAGGGAGGGGATAATGGGGTGGAACTGCTTAGAAAATATAAGCCTTCCTTTTTACTGTGCTGAAGAATATTGTAGAACAATATGAATGTAGTAAATGACTATTGCACACTTTAAAATGGTTAATTTTGTGTCATGTAAATTTCACTCAATTAAAAAATATATATTGAATTAATTTCTTCAGGAAAAGTTCATTGGTGCATGGAACCATTAAATGAAAAGTTGATGAAAGGGGAGCTTTATACAGAGGAGACCAGGGTGTCAGTACCTTAACTCACTAATGAATGTTAGCCTCACCCAGAGTGGGAAAATCAGACATTATGTGCATTCTGATGTGAGGCAATGTGAAGTATACAGCATTTATTTATTAGTCTTGCCCAAAAAGTTGAAGTTGAATATAATCAGCCTTTAAGTATAACGTTCTGTACCCACCCCCACCCCTCAAAAAAGAGAGAGAGAAGATTAAAAAAAGAAAGAAAAGAAAAGAAAAACAGGAGATAGAGAAACAAGTTAAATGACATCTGAGGAAGCAAACAGATAAGCTAGAATGTGGGTCATTTTCTAGAACAGCTGACTCAAAGAGGAGGTGAGGGACTTCTCTAGTAGTAGAGGTTTGAGGGATCTAAGAAACACCACGTGTGGACCTTTTTTGGCTTCTGACTCAGACAGGCCAATAAAAAACTTTTTTGAGACAACTGGTGAAATTTGAATATGAGCTGGATATTAGATAATACCAAGGAATTATTGTTAATATTAAGAGTAATAGTTGCATTGTTAAATAAAAAGCACATGGCGGGGGGGTGTAGGGTGTAATGACATCATTTGTAGAATTTACAATGATAACAAAACATATAAGGTGCCTAGGAATAAATGTCACAAAATAAATGCAGGTCTTTTATGGAGAAAATTCTATCACTTTGTTGAAAGCCTTTTCAGGAGACCTAAACAAACGGAGAGAAATACTTTGTTAATGAATTGAGAGATTCAATAGCATTACTTAAATTGGTACATAGATTCAGTGCAGTTCCAGTCAACATTCTAAAAGGTTGTTGTTGGATTTTTTTTTTCATTCATTCATTTTTATTCTGGTAATGTGTATATAACATAAATTTGCCATTTTAACCATTGTTAAGTGTACAATTCGGGGAATTAATTACACTTATAATGTCATTCAGGCTTTCTTTCTTTTTTAATAATTCTATGGATTTTTAAAATTTCTATTCTGGTAACACATATAGAACCTAAAACTTCTGATTTTATCCACTTTCAGATATACATGTCAGTGGCGTTAATTACATTCACACATGTTGTGCCACCATCCTACCATCCATGACCAAAACTCTTCCAATCACCCCAAACGGAAACTCTGTGCTCATTGAGGATTAACTCCCCTTTCCCTACCCCCACCCTAGGCCACTGATAACCATATTCTATTGTTAGACTTAATGAATCTGTATATTTTAATCACTTTTATCAGTGAGATCATATGCTATTTTTCCTTTCATGTCTAGCTTATTTCGCTCTACATGATGTCCTCAAGGTTCATCCATGATGTCACATGCATTAGAACTTCATTCCTTTTTATGGCTGAATAAAATCCTTTGTATGGATATACCACCATCTATTTATGCGTTCTTCTGTTGCTGGACACTTGAGTTGTTTCCGTCTTTTGGCAATTGTGAATAATGCCGTTAATAAACATTGGTGTGCAAACATCTGTTCAAGTACCACCTTCAATTCTTTGAGCATATATACCTAGAAGTGGGATAGCCGGGTCATATGGCAATTCTACATGTAACTTTCTAAAAAACTGCCTAACTGTTTTCCACAGTGGCTGCACCATTTTACATTCCCAACAAGAATATATGAAGGTTCCTACTTCTCCACATTTTTTCCAATACTTGTTCTTTTCTGTTTTTTTTTTTTTTTTTTTTTAATAGTAGTCCTTCTAGTGGGTGTGAAAAGGTATCTCGTTGTGATTTGCATTTCCCTGATGGCTAATGATGTTGAGCATCTTTTTGTATATCTTCCTTGGAGAAATGTTTATTGAAGTCCTTTGCCCATTTAGGTTGTTGTCTTTTGTTGTTGAGTTGTAGGGGTTCTTTATATATTCTGGATATTAAACCCTTATCAGATATATGGATTCCACATATTTTCTCCTCTTCTGTATGTTGTCTTACTACTTTTTTGATACAGTCTTTGATGCACGGAAGTTTTTAATTTTGATGAAATCCCATCCATCTGTTTTTCTTTTGTTACTCAAGCTTTTGGTGTATAGTCTAAGAAACTATTGCCTAACAAAAGGTCCTGAAGATGTCTCCCTTTGTTTTCTTCTAGGAGAGCTATAGTTTTGGTTCTTATATTTAGGACTTTGTCCATTTTTAGTTAATTTTTGTAGGTGGTGTGGGTTAGAGGTCTACCTTCATTCTTTTGCAAATGGACACCTAGTTCTCCCATCATCATTTGTTGAAGAGAATATTCTTTCCCAATTGAGTGGGCTTGGCAGCCTTCTTTGAGGAAGGGCCAGTGGCATCTGAGGTTCCTTTGTCAAATGGGAAGGCACATGGTGACGTCTGCTTGTCCTTCTTCTCCTGGGTTCTGGTTTCAAAATGATTTCTCCAAAATGTCTCTGTTAGCTTCTCTTAGCTCTCTCCAAAATGTCTGTTGTTGGATTTTTGTTACTTTTGTTTGTTTGGTGGAACTTGACGGATTGGTTCTGAAATTTATATGAGAAATGTAAAGGGCCAAGAATATTTAAAATAGGCCTAAAGAAGAACAAGATAGGTGAGCTTGACTTACTAGATAATTAAGACCTCTTCAAAAGGTATAATAATTAAGATAGTATAGCAATGGCACAGAAATGGACAAACATACAAGTGAAACAAAGTAGAGAGCCACAAAACAGGCACATGTATACATATATAGAAACTTTATATGTGACAGAAGTGGCAGTGTTCAAAATACAGCTGGGACAATTAGTTACCCATGTATGTAAAAAATGAAATTTTATTCCTATCTCATATTCCTACTCAAAAAGGAAAATTATGTCTTTACCTTACACCATACACAAGGTCAGTTTCAGCAAGTTAATGATTTCAATGTGAAAGATTAAGTTATAGAATATTTAGGAAAATATCTTTATGAATGTAGGATTGGGGAAGATTTTGTGAAAAAGTCACACAGTTACATTTCATAAAGGAGAAGATTGGCATATTTGAAACAATTAAAATTTTTAGATTCTATAAATGAAAAGATACCATAAATCAAAGAAATAAGTTACATATTAGAAGAAAATATTTGCTTTACATGTAACAGATGAAAGAGTATTATTGAGAATATATAAATAATACCTTCAAGTTAATAAGTAAAAGATATCCTAATTGAAAAATAGACAAAACACATAAATAGTAGTTTCACATCAGTGTAAGCAGGAATGACCAAATACAATGTGAAAAAATATTCAGCTTCAGTAGTCAGGGGTTGAACTTTAAAACTACGAGATCCTATTTTATATTTACCAGATTGGCAACATTAAGAAAGTCTGATAGTATCAAGTGTTAGTGAAGATGTGGAGAAAGTGATGGACGCTGTTATGTACTACTAGCAAGAGTATAAATCAATACAACTTCTTGAAAAATAATTAGTAAAGTTGAACATGTGCCTATTGCATGGCATAGCAATTCAGTTTCTAGACCTATACCCTGGAGAAACTCTTACACAGGTATAACAGAATGTACCTAGCAGCATTGTTTGTAATAGCAAGAAAATGAAAACAATGTAATTGTCCATCATCGTGGGAAGAAGTTAAAACAATTGCCCTATATTATGCTACAATGCAGTGAAAATGGATTAAAAAAACTCACTACACTATTCTCATTGACCAGTATGATTTTCAAAATATGTTGGAAGGAAAGAATTAATCAACTTTATATATAAAGTTCAAAAACATGCAAAACTTAATGGAGAATCTCTCTGTATAATAAAACTATAATAAAAGCAAGGGGATTTTTTTTGTACACACAAAATTCAAGATAGAAGTTTCTCAGTGGGTGGGCAGTTCTGGGATAGTATAGGTAGAGGTACATAGGGAACATCAGAAGTGGCTTTAATGTTCTATTTTTTAAGTTAGGTTCCCAGATCTTTGTATCATTATTGTTGTTCTTTGTATCTTATATATACATCATGTATAGCTTTTTGAGTGTTTGAAATATTTAATAATAGTAAAATTAGAGTTGTATTACAAACCCTTTCTTAATCAGCTATTATAATATTTCATGGCATTCTTGTCAGAAGACTGTTTCCATATTTCCAACGTAAATTTCTGAATTGTTTCTTTTTTCTGTCATTTCAAAGTAACCCATGGTTTTCTTGTTTTAGGATTTCACAAAGTGCATGCTGAAACATTCTTTAGAGGAAAACCGAAACATCATTATAAACAATTTGCTGTCATTGGTAGGAAGGAATTTTGAAGCATTGAAGTTTTGCAGCAGAAATGCTTTGTTGGCTTTCAACTCTTCCTTGGTGTTAGTGGTGTAAGTCTGTAAATAAATGTATTCTTTTCTGTACTTATATATAAAAAGCTTGATTTTTCCCCCCTATCAATAGGCAAGTGAAAGACCAGAATAAGAAGTTAGCAAATCTGAAGCACAAGGAACAGGTGGAAAAAAAGAAGAGTGCACAGATGCTAGAGGAGGCTCGGCGGAGGGAGGACAATCTCAATGACAGCTCTCAACAACTACAGGTTAGAACACAAGGAGAATCTGAAAGGATCGGGCAAAGAGATTTGATTCCTAATTGCATGTTTTTCTCTCTTCATCTTTATCCTCCTCTTTTTTCTCTTTCTAACCCTGCTTGCTGCCTTCCTCCCAGACCAACTGTTTAGCAATAAAGGAATGGCTTTAAATAGAAAAGGCAAGTTTTATTCCACAGCTTTTTGGGAAGACACCTCAGCATAGGAGAAAGTTCATCTTGCTTCAAGTTGATCACACTTAACTTGGTAAGTTTTATACCAGAGTGAGTTCTGTTGAGCTTCAGGTGGTCAGTATAATTGTTTGCCATTTCCATTCATTAAAGTGTATTGTTAATATGTATTTATCTTATTTCCTTCCTAGTCTTCCTTTCTCTTTTCCTTCTACCTTTCTTCCTCTTTTTATCTCTCCTTCCTTTCCTCTCTTAAAACATTCATTTGGAGAGAATACTTCATGGTAATACAGGGCATATAAACTTTATTTTTTCCTCTTCATGGAGTGATAATTGATGTGTCAACATAAATTATTTGCAGATTATGTTAAACAGATGCAATAACAGTAGTGGCAGCTATCATATGATAAGAAGTGCCAATTAGGTGCCCTGTATTTGAAACTAACCCTCACAACAATCCAGTGAGTGCTAATTCTCCACATTTTGCAGATGAGGACATATGCTCAGAGACATTGAATGACTCTTACAAATCTGTACAACTTTCTAAGTGGCTAAGCCATGATTTTAACAGAGACTTTCTAGATCTATCACCTGTCCTCTTTGTCTTGACCATAATACTTGATAATAAAGGCTTAAGTTTTTGAGGACAATACCATAAACTTGCTGGAATCCTCTGATACTCATACTAAGGATGCTAAGGGAATGCTAAATTATTTTCCTCTCATTAAAACTTCTAATTGGGTATGCTATGGTGCATGTGTCACAATTGCATAATCAAGGAATCATTAATAGAGAAATGTGGAGGAATTATCCAGAGGCTGTTTTTAGGCTTTACAGCAAATTCATTTCAGATGTGAAAAATTTCTTCCTTTTAGTTTCTTCTTTCATTCCTCTTCTATATTACTTTTTTCTGATTATAAAACACATACTCCTTATAGACACAGTTTAAACTTCCTCATATGCACCAACTTTTTGTAAAAAGCAGCCTTGTCAATAATAGTTGACAATTTTCTCTTCCTCTCGCTTCTACTTCTTTTTTTCCTAATCTGATGAGTGAAAAATATTTTTTTGTTTTAATTTATATTTTTCTATTACCAATGAGTTTGAGTACTTTTTCATGTCTTGAATTTTCAATTTTTTCAAATTCAAATTGAATTTTCAGTTGAAATTCAAGTCTCTCTCTTTTCCCTGGCAACTTTTTACCGTGGGTTTTTTGCTTAGCGTGTCCTCATTTTGAGAGCATATAAATATTTACCTATAAATAATTTTAAGTTCTGTGCTTCCATTTTTACTTTCACTTTTTAAAATTCACCTAGAATTTATCTTAAAATTATTTTAGATAATTATGTGTTGTGATCGTGTCATTTTCCTTTATAGTTAACAATTTCACTATAATTTTTACAATAAATTATTTCATTGCTCACAAATTTGAATTGGCATTTTTATAGCTTACGAAACTGTTTAGTAATTCAACTCTTTCTAGGATTTCAGTTCCATACAGCTTCATGCCCTAGGACCATATTGTCTTTTAATTATAGAAAATATTTTATTTTATGGTAAGGCAAGCCCTTCTTTATGTTAGCCACTTAACTGTTTCATTTGTCTATTGTTTCTCCCCCATTTAATGTGTTTTCTATTACCAGTCTGTCTCTTTGTAAACCAAAAGGTGCCCTTCTAATCTTCTGTCATTTGTTATGATGATAACCTCTCAACAGTGTTTTTATATGTAATCTCTTGTTTTCTATTTGTATAAATGAGAATAAGTAAGACAGATTTTATTATTTATTTAATTTACATATAAAGAAAATTTATTTGGAGTTTGGATAAGTGACTTTTCCAAGGTGTTTCAGTTAAGTGATTGATATTAGAGTTATGAAAATGTTAGCCGATGGCCATATGCCTTTCATGGATGAACTGTATTTCAGGGAAATAAAGTAATTAATGGTGATAATTTCTTCTTTATCAAAGAATTTCAGTTAATAAATACAGAAGGATTGATAGAATTCAGAAAATTACCACTTTACAATCATTAAATAAACAGTGGATTTAGGCAACAGTCATCCATTTCATCTAAAATAATTAGACGAAATGTTGATGGGGAACTTCATAATGGATGGAACAGTTTGATATCACCTCAACACATTAATAATTCTTTAAAAATGGAGACAATCAGACTATTTGAGCCTCCTGCTGTGATGCATTGGGGAGTACACAGTACATGTCAAAAGAGTCAAATCTAAGTCTGATCAAAAATTTTAAAGAAAGGATATAAGATAGAGGAATATTTCAGATACCGTGGAAATGCTATCAGCCAAGCCCAGATTATGGGTAATTCTACATGATAAATGATTGATTTTTTTCAACTGATAAATGGCAAAGGAGAAAAGGCAGAGAGATAGGTACAATAGATAATTTTTAAATTATGAAACATATAATTTCAAATGAATGCAATGTTTATTACTTGTTGGCTCCTGACTTGAATAGACCAACTGTAAAAAGACATTTATGTGTCAATTGGGGTGATATGAACATTTATGGAATATCAAATGTTAAGAAGGTTTTTTTTTTTCATTATTGTGTTGTTTTATGTTATCAATTAGAGGTAATACTAATTCATAATTTGTCTAGAATTTTTAAAATTCCAGTGGTAGTGTGGGTGGGGCATATAATTGATGAAACTACTGACCATTTTTTGGTAATTATTGAAGCTGAGCGATAGTAGCATGGAATTCATTATTAATGTCCTCTCTGTATTTTTTTTTGTATTTGTGAAAATTTCCCTAATATGCTAAAAAATAAAACTACCATTTGATCTCTTGAATCTGTTTTCATATATCTAAGATAAGTTATAAGACAGATTAGACCACATGGACTTTAGTGTGTCCTTCAATTCTAAATTAACCTGTTTAAACATATTGTTACCATAGCCTTGAAATGGACTCCTTGATTCTAGCTTTGTTTCTTACCCACACTCCTTATTTGTGTTTGGCCTCCCTTCCTTGAGAAATATTTTGTTTTGTATTTTTCAAATAACACCTTATTTCATACTTTAGTTTTTCTTGGAGTTGGTTTCTTCACTTTTTTTTTTTTTAAATGTAATTTTATTGAGATATAATCACATAACATACAATCATTCAAAGTGTACAATCAGTTGCTCACAGTATTGTCATATAGTTGTGCTTTCATCACCACAATCAAAGTGAACACATTCATTACTCCAAAAAATAAAATTAAAATTAAAATAAAAAAGAACATCCAAAACATCTCATTCCTCTCCTCTCTCCACTGTTCATTTACCTTTTTTTTTTTTAATCTTCATTTTATTGAGATATATTCACATACCACGCAGTCATACAAAACAAATCGTACTTTCGATTGTTTACAGTACCATTACATAGTGGTACATTCATCACCCAAATCAATCCCTGACACCTTCATTAGCACACACACAAAAATAACAAGAATAATAATTAGAGTGAAAAAGAGCAATTGAAGTAAAAAAGAACACTGGGTACCTTTGTCTGTTTGTTTCCTTCCCCTATTTTTCTACTCATCCATCCATAAACTAGACAAAGTGGAGTGTGGTCCTTATGGCTTTCCCAATCCCATTGTCACCCCTCATAAGCTACATTTTTATACAACTGTCTTCGAGATTCATGGGTTCTGGGTTGTAGTTTGATAGTTTCAGGTATCCACCACCAGCTACCCCAATTCTTTAGAACCTAAAAAGGGTTGTCTAAAGTGTGCATAAGAGTGCCCACCAGAGTGACCTCTCGGCTCCTTTTGGAATCTCTCTGCCACTGAAGCTTATTTCATTTCCTTTAACATCCCCCTTTTGGTCAAGAAGATGTTCTCCGTCCCACGATGCCAGGTCTACATTCTTCCGCGGGAGTCATATTCCACGTTGCCAGGGAGATTCACTCCCCTGGGTGTCTGATCCCACGTAGGGGGGAGGGCAGTGATTTCACCTTTCAAGTTGGCTTAGCTAGAGAGACAGGGCCACATCTGAGCAACAAAGAGGCATTCGGGAGGAGGCTCTTAGGCACAACCATAGGGAGGCCTAGCCTCTCCTTTGCAGCAACCGTCTTCCCAAGGGTAAAACCTGTGGTAGAGGGCTCAGCCCATCAAACCACCAGTCCCCTATGTCTGTGGTCATGTTAGCAACCATGGAGGTGGGGTAGGCGAATACCCCTGCATTCTCCACAGGCTCCTCAAGAGGGCACTGCATCTTTTTTTTTTTCCTTGTTTTTCTTTATTTTTTTTTTTAACTTTCCCTTCTTTTTTAAATCAACTGTATGAAAAAAAAGTTAAAAAGGAAACAAACATACAATAAAAGAACATTTCAAAGAGACCATAACAAGGGAGTAAGAAAAAGACAACTAACCTAAGATAACTGCTTAACTTCCAACATGTTCCTACTTTACCCCAAGAAAGTTACATAATATAGCAACATTTCTGTGAACTTGTTCCTACTACATCCATCAGAAATCAACAGACCATAGTCATTCCTGGGCATCCCCAGAACGTTAAATAGCTTATCTGTTCTTCCTGGATTATTGTTCCCCCTTCCTTAATTACTCTCTATTGCTAGTTCCCCTACATTCTACATTATAAACCATTTGTTTTACATTTTTCAAAGTTCACATTAGTGGTAGCATATAATATTTCTCTTTTTGTGCCTGGCTTATTTCGCTCAGCATTATGTCTTCAAGGTTCATCCATGTTGTCATATGTTTCACGAGATCGTTCCTTCTTACTGCCGCGTAGTATTCCATCGTGTGTATATACCACATTTTATTTATCCACTCATCTGTTGAAGGACATTTGGGTTGTTTCCATCTCTTGGCAATTGTGAATAATGCTGCTATGAACATTGGCGTGCAGATATCTGTTCGTGTCACTGCTTTCCGATCTTCCGGGTATATACCGAGAAGTGCAATCGCTGGATCGAATGGTAACTCTATATCTAGTTTTCTAAGGAACTGCCAGACTGACTTCCAGAGTGGCTGAACCATTATACAGTCCCACCAACAATGAATAAGAGTTCCAATTTCTCCATATCCCCTCCAGCATTTGTAGTTTCCTGTTTGTTTAATGGCAGCCATTCTAATCAGTGTTAGATCGTATCTCATTGTGGTCTTAATTTGCATCTCTCTAATAGCTAGTGAAGCTGAACATTTTTTCATGTGTTTCTTGGCCATTTGTATTTCCTCTTCAGAGAACTGTCTTTTCATATCTTTTGCCCATTTTATAATTGGGCTGTCTGTACTATTGTCATTGAGTTGTAGGATTTCTTTGTATATGCAAGATATCAGTCTTTTGTCAGATACATGGTTTCCAAAAATTTTTTCCCATTGAGTTGGCTGCCTCTTTACCTTTTTGAGAAATTCCTTTGAGGTGCAGAAACTTTTAAGCTTGAGGAGTTCCCATTTATCTATTTTCTCTTTTGTTGCTTGTGCTTTGGGTGTAAAGTCTAGGAAGTGGCCGCCTAATACAAGGTCTTGAAGATGTTTTCCTCCATTATCTTCTAGGAGTTTTATGGTACTTTCTTTTATATTGAGATCTTTGGTCCATTTTGAGTTAAGTTTTGTGTAGGGGGTGAGGTAGGGGTCCTCTTTCATTCTTTTGGATATGGATATCCAACTCTCCCAGCCCCATTTGTTGAAAAGACCATTATGACTCAGTTCAGTGACTTTGGGGGCCTCATCAAAGATCAGTCGGCCATAGATCTGAGGGTCTATCTCCGAATTCTCAATTCGATTCCATTGATCTATATGTCTATCTTTGTGCCAGTACCATGCTGTTTTGGCAACTGTGGCTTTATAATAAGCTTCAAAGTCAGGGAGTGTAAGTCCTCCCACTTCGTTTTTCTTTTTTAGAGTGTCTTTAGCAATTCGAGGCATCTTCCCTTTCCAAATAAATTTGATAACTAGCTTTTCCAAGTCTGCAAAGTAGGTTGTTGGAATTTTGATTGGGATTGCATTGAATCTGTAGATGAGTTTGGGTAGAATTGACATCTTAATGACATTTAGTCTTCCTATCCATGAACATGGAATATTTTTCCATCTTTTAAGGTCCCCTTCTATTTCTTTTAGTAGAGTTATGTAGTTTCTTCACTTTTTTTTAAACTCAGGTCATCTGTCTTTACTTTTACTGTTTAAAAATGACAGTTCTTAATTAATATACTAGGAAAATTAATCCATAAAATTGAAGTTTGCTTACATCCTTCAAATTTTGTTCTGAACTTTAATTTTACTCATTTGTAACAGTAACATATGCACTATTTAGCATGCTGCTTTTTAAATGCTTAACATTATGCCATTTAAACATTCCCATGAATTATGTATCTTCATAATTCTATGTATACTTATTTTCAATTGAATCCAAAGTTTCTTAGCTTTATAGTTGTTCCTCTTTTGTTGGACATTTTGTTTATTTCCAATTTTCACTGAACAAATTTGTACCAATAATTTTTTCCCCAGTTGGGTGATTTCCTTTGGGCATTTCTCAAAGCAAAATTATTGGGTCAAAGTAAATGAAGTGTTGCAGATTTTCCCAAATTTCTATTCAGAAAGGCTGAGCCAATTTATAATACCTTTAATAATATTTTAGCAACCATTTTTCTCCACAGTCATTTTGATTCTATTTAATTTTTGTTGCTCATTTTATATATGCATGATGGTATCTTCAAGCTTTTTATGTTTGTTTAATGAAGCTGTGCATTCTTCCAGATGATTTATTATCAGACATTTCCTACATATCAAATTTTAATTATATTTGCTACCTATCAGTGGATCTGCATATAATATCTACTTTGATATGTTACATATTTAAGTTGAGTAGTAACACTTGGTGTATATATTTTTTCTCATTCAGTTATTTTCCTGTTGATACTGATTTATTATATTTTGTTCTATAAACCTTAAAAAAATAACTACTTTCATGCCTGCCTGCCTTGTCCTTTAATGCACAGGCTACTTTTTTTCATTTATCTCCCATCTACAACATGGTTAATACATTGGTTTCTTCTAGCTGTTTCAGTATGTGTATATGTATTATTTATTGTAAGTATTTATCTTTGATCCATATGGAATTTATTTTCATATATCTTATGAGACTTAGATTTAAAGTATTTTTTCTTTGTCCTGTTACCCAGTTCTCCTTAAGTAGCATTTAGTAAATTGGGCTGCTTTTAAAACATGTTTTTCTGTCTAGCTAATCATATGCTAAATATTTTGAAAATTTATTGTTTTGTTTTAATGCAGTTCTATACAATATGTTGTGTTGTTTGCCATATATTTACAAAGTTGGTAGGACATCTCCATCATCATTAACTTTATTTCAAAACTTATTTTCCTAGGCAAATTTCAGTTTGTCAATAAGGTATCTTTTGGCATGCTTCAATTATATTAAATTATCATACTAATAATTAAAAAAATATTATCACCTGTGATATATTCAGTCAACTCCAGCCATGAACTTTTTTCTGTTTGTTCGTATCTTCATTTATTCTTTGCTATGGTAAAAAATGTGATTTTGTCTGTCAGGAATAAAAATGTTTCCTAAATAAATCTCATGCTCAGATTACAACCATGTTATTAATTACTATTTTTTTAAATATCCTTACCTACATCCAAAAAAGATTATGGAAAAAATTCAATGAAACTACAAACAACAAAAAAGATGAAAAAAAATATTAATGAATGAACTTCACTGTATTCTGCTGTAAAATGAAGATAATGCTTATTGTTTCTCTATGTGTAAACTAATGATGAGGCAAATTCCTTACAGGGTCCCTGTCTCAAAAGGATGTGAAGATTGATGAGATAATCTATAGAAAAGCATCTATAACAATAAATGTTAACAGAATTGGAACGTGGTACTGATGTAACAAGGGGAGCATGAGAAATTATATAATTATCTTATGAAAGGAGGTACCCATTTCATTAGGAGTGAAATTTTTTAATTTTCCTAATAGAATTTTGTGAGAAATTTGCTTCACGGGACTTCATTTAGAGGCGTTGGACTTTAGATGATGTTGGCTCCTAAGGGACATTTGGCAATGTCCAGAGACATTTTTAGTCATCTCATCTTGGGGGTTGTTATTAGCATCTAGTGGATAAAGGTCAGGGATACTGCTAAACATCTTTTAATGCACAGGACAGCCACCATAACAAAAGAAGCAATAAGTGTTTTGTAATTAGATGATAAAGGCAAAAAGTAGAAAAAAGAGGAAAATGTAGTCTTGCATTGCAAGAATCACAAAATATGAGGACTCACAACTCTTTTTCCCATCAGGAAAACAAACAAACAAACAAAAATATAACCCCACTAAAATGCCTGGATTGACAGAGAAGGGTGCCATTAGATTAGGAATCTTGTAAAACACCCTAATACCAAAAATGAACAATAGGAAAGTGAACGTCTGTAGACAACTACTGAAGAGATACAGGAAACAAAAATTTCACCCCCAAAAAAGCAATCATGAAAGGGAAGGAAATTGATTAATTCAAACAGAATTAAATAATCAAACAAGAATTTGATGAACCTGGGACTTGGGCAAGATGGCGGCATAGAGAGGAGTGGAAGCTAAGTAGTCCCCCTGGAACAACTACAAAAAACCAGAAACAACTAGTAAATAATCCAGAATAACTGTGGGGGGACAAATGAGACCATCCATTCATCATACACCAAGCTGAATTGGGAGGAATGCCCGAGAACACAGCATAAAATCTGTAAGTAAAACCTGCGGAACCAGGTCGGGAGACCCCCTCCGCCATAGCCCAAGCTGCAGAGCTGCATGGTGCCAGAGAGAAGCTCTCTCCCAGCAAGCGAATACAGCTCAGCTGAGCTCCAACTGGGGTTTTAAGTAGCGAGTGTGAACTGCTCACTACAGGTACGCAGCCCCAAAAAACAGACAGAGGCTTTGGGTGACGACTGACCTGGGAGAGCCGGAGGGTTGCCTTGGACCGGGTCTGAAGGGGACTATCTGTTTCTTTTTTGGCTCAGTGGAGAAAGCCCCAGTCATTTTCAGTTTCCAGGGTTGTGACTCCGGGAAGGGTGGAGACACCACAAGCAGAGAGCGAGACCATTGAAATGCTAATGACCTCCACCTGAGGGGTCTGTCTTCTCTAGGAGGAAAGGGGTGGGGCCCTTTCCATTCAGAACCAGACCCCAGAGCCTGGGGGAACAGGGCCATACCTCCTCATACCAGTCAAGAATTATAGGCTAACAGGCATCACCTGCTGGGCAGAAAAGCACAGTGACCTGAGGCATCAAAGGGTGGAGCAATTTTCCAAGACACACCCGCAGGGAAACCAGATACTGAATATTTCTTCCCTCTGGGACCTGAGCCTGTTCTGGTCTGGGAAAACCTGATTTGGATAACCAAGGAAACCATGCCTAGACAACAGAAAATTACAACCTACACTAAGAAAAACAAAGTTATGGCCCAGTCAAAGGAACAAACGTACACTTCAACTGAGATACAGGAATTTAAACAACTAATGCTAAATCAATTCAAAAAGTTTAGAGAAGATATTGCAAAAGAGATAGAGGCTGTAAAGGAAGTAAGTACTGGACATGTATACGGCAGAAATCAAAAGTTCAAAAAACCTACTAGTAGAATCTATGGAAATGAAAGGCACAACACAAGAGATGAAAGACACAATGGAAACATACAACAGCAGATCTCAAGAGGCAGAAGAAAACACTCAGGAACTGGAGAACAAAACACCTGAAAGCCTACACGCAAAGGAGATGGAGAAAAGAATGAAAAAATATTAGCAACGTCTCCGGGAACTCAAGGATGAAACAAAGTACAATAATGTATGTATCATTGGTGTCCCAGAAGGAGAAGAGAAGGAAAAGGGGGCAGAAGCAATAATAGAGGAAATAATTAATGAAAATTTCCCATCTCTTATGAAAGACATAAAATTACAGATCCAAGAAGCGCAGCGTACTCCAAACAGAAGAGATCTGAATAGGCCTACGCCAAGACACTTAATAATCAGATTATCAAATGTCAAAGACTAAGAGAGAATCCTGAAAGCAGCAAGAGAAACGCAATCCATTACATACAAAGGAAGCTTCATAAGACTATGTGCGGATCTCTCAGCAGAAACCATGGAGGCAAGAAGGAAGTGGTGTGATATATTTAAGATACTGAAAGAGAAAAACCACCAACCAAGAATCCTGTATCCAGCAAAGCTGTCCTTCAAATATGAGGGAGATCTCAAAATATTTTCTGACAAACAGACAATGAGAGACTTTGTGAACAAGACACCTGCCCTACAGGAAATACTAAAGGGAGCACTACAGGGTAATAGAAGACAGGAGTGTGTGGTTTGGAACACAATTTTGGGAGATGGTAGCACAATAATGTAAGTACACTGAACAAAGGTAACTATGAATACGGTTGAGAGAGGAAGATGGGGAGCATGTGAGACACCACAAGAAAGGAGGAAAGATAACGACTGGGACTGTGTAACTTGGTGAAATCTAGAGTATTCAACAATTGTGATAAAATGTACAAATATGTTCTTTTACGAGGGAGAGCAAGCAAATGTCAACCTTGCAAGGTGTTAAAAATGGGGAGGCATTGGGGGAGGGATGCAATCAGCCTAAACTAGAGACTGTAACTAATAGAATCACTGTATTATGCTTCCTTTAATGTAACAAAGGTGATATACCAAGGTGAATGCAGATAAGAGGGGGGGATAGGGGAGGCATGTTAGACACTTGACATTGGTGGTATTGTCTGATTCTTTATTCTACTTTGATTTAAGGTTATTTTTCCTTTAGCTGCTTCCTAGCTGTCATTTTTTTGTTTCCTCTTTCTTTTGCCTCTCTACCTTCTATGACTCTCCCTCCTGCCTTGTGGAAGAAATGTAGATGCTCTTGCTTAGTATGAGCAGAATGTTCAATTAGGATGAACTTAAATGTTTGGAAATGAACAGGGGTGTTGGTAGCAAGATGTGAGAATAACTAACAGTGCCTAATGGCATGTGAATGAGGTGGAAAGGGGAAGCTCAGAGTCATATATGTCACCAGAAGGAAAGTTGGAGGTCAAAAGATGGAAATGTATAAAACTGAATCCTGTGGTGGGCAGTGTCCATGATCAACTGTACAAATGCTAGAAATCACTTCATGAACCAGAACAAATGTATGACAATACAATTAGAAGTTAATAATAGAGGGGCATATAGGGAAGAACTATATACCTATTACAAACTATATACTACAGTTAGTAGTATTTCAACATTTTTTTCATAAACAGTAACAAACGTACTATATCAATACTAGGAGTCAACAATTGAGGGGGGTTGGTTAGGGATAGGGGAGGTTTAGAGTTTCCTTTTCTTTTTTTCTCTTTTCATCTTTCACTTTATTTCTTGACTGGAGTAATGAAAAGTTTCTAAAAATTGAACAAAAATTAAGTGTGATGGATGCACAGCTGTATGAGGGTACCCAGGGGCAAGTGATTGTACACTTTGGATCTTTGGATAATTGTATGGTATCTGAACAATCTCAATAAAAATGAAAAAAAAAAAAAGGAATTTGATGAACCTATGAAAAACTACCTTGAATCAGAAATTTTAAAAAGTAAAAAGAAAAATGGACATAAATAAGGAGAAATAAAAAGGAGTTGATTGAACTAAGGAAAGAAATGAAAGAAAAAAACATTATCTTAGAAATGAAGAATAAAGTACAAGGTTCCCAAAAAAGGTGATATATCAAATTCCTGGGCAAAAAGATGGACTTTTGATAAATGGTGCTGGGAACAATTAGGTAGCCATTTGGAAAAATGTAAAATTATGTTCACATTTCACACCACACAGAAAATTAAATTTCAAATGGATTAGTCATACAAATATAAGAAATGAAGTCATCTAAGTACTAAGAAATACTTAGCTATATTTCTTTTTAACCTTGATGTTGGGAAAGGCTTTCTAATTATATCTCAAAACCCAGAAGCAATAAAGGAAAGGATTGATAAATTTGACTACCTAAAAATTTTTTTAAGTTGCACTCCAAAAAATCCACCAAAACAAAATCAAAAACAGATGACAAACTGGGAGAAAATATTTGCAACACATGCTACGAAGGGTTAATATCAGTATTCCATAAAGAATTCTTAAAAATTAAGGAACAAGGGGCCAAAAACCCTGATTGGAAAGTAGGAAAAATACATTGACAGCCAATTTTAAAAAAAGATATAAAAAGACCTTCGAACATATAAAAAAATGTTCAGAGCTAAGTAAAGAGATACAAATTAAAACAACACTGATATCATTTCTCCCCTGTCAGACTGGCACAATTGTAAACAATGACAACACATTCTGTTGGTGAGGCTGTCATAAATAGGCATTCTTATATATTGTTGGTGGAACTAGAAATTAGTACAACTCTTCTAGCATGAAATTTGGAAATACCTAACAAAACTATGTATGCAGCTTTTGACCCAGTTATTACACGTCTATAAAATACTCTAAGAATACAATTCCAACAATGTAAAAACACATAACACACAGTTATTCACTGCAGCATTCTTTGTAATTGCAAAATACTGTAAACAACCTAAAATGCCATGTGTAGGAGAGTTGTTGACTCATTTATGGTGCATCCACACAGTGAGTACTGGCAGTGTTGGAATAAGGAACATCTCCAGTGAACTGATATGGACTGATTTCCATCTCATACTGTCAAATGAAAAAAACAAAGCATAAAATACCAAAGACTATGTCTATAGTATGCTACCCTTGGTGTAAGAAGTAAAAGACACATATCTGCTCTTTCTTTAAGAGAAATACTGAAAGGATAAACTTGGAACTAACGAGACCAGTTACCCTCCGTGGTAGTTGAGAAAGGGATACAAAGGAGACGCAAATCAGATCAGGGTAGCAGGGGTGAGGAACATGTGTCACTTCTCTGAGAATGGATCTTTGTATCACTCTGACTCTTAGAACTAAAGTAATGTTTCACATGCCCTTCACATGTCCTAAAAGATAAGTAAAACCAACCAGGATATGGGGGGAGCACATAAAGAAATAATGAACCTCATAGAGAAGGGGAAGAAGAGAACTAATTCAAGTAGCTTTGGAATACATTATCTTTACTGAATACTAGAAAGCTAAAGACAAAAAGAACTGTACATAAATGCTATAATTTATAGTAAATATGTTTCTTACAGAGACTAGGTTATCAATTCTGAAACCACATTATGTGTATACTAGAATTCAACAAATAAGGATATATATTGTAGATAATGAGGTCCATGGTTCTCACTGTTCAAGAAAGCATTTGCACATAATTAAGATGGGAAGGTTTAAATGAACTGTTTTGTGTTGAACTGGAAAGAATATAGGAGCCAACCAGAAGGGGCTCCTAAATGGCTAAATCTGAAACAATTTGAGCAACACAAAAAATATGTTAATATTTGATTTTAATTTATAGATTAAAATAAATATCCACAAGCATACTATATAAATAAGCAAATGCATAATCAAATTCATGAATAAATTGGGAAGTAGGTATAGCTCTTTCTTACAGAATTCCATTGAATAAATGTAGAAGGACATGGGTCAACGGAACATCACTATGAGGCATCACCATAGTAATAATTGTCATGGGCAAAATCTAATGGATGCTAGAAGTAGTGAGTGGAAGTTCAAGGAGAAGCAGGACTTGTATAGTTTCAAAGTATCTTTCCCAATATTTTTATTAAAAATAAAAGGAAGACCCTTAAGTGATGAAACCCAGCAGACACCACCTTAACCAGATATTTAGGGTTCACATCACCAATAATAAGATGTATTGACATCATGAACCCCTTGATATGATGCACTGAGGATGAGTACACAATGTCATTTCTGTGTTATTCTTTCCAAAAATGTATAATCTCATTCCAATCATGAGAAAGCATCAGACGAACTCAAATTCTGAGTCATTTTACAAAATAGCTAAGAAGTACACTTCAAAAATGTCAAGGTCATGAAAAACAAGGAAAAACTGAGTGCTGTTACAGATTGATTGGCCCAATCTTAGAGAAAATGGCAACTAAATGAAATGTACGATCTTTGGTTGAATCTTGGAACAGAAAAAGGACATTAGTGGAAATACTGATGCAATTAGAAAATGGTTCTTTTTTAGTTTTAATAGCAGTTGTGCCAATGTTAGTTTCCTGGTTCTGATTGATATACTACAGTTATGTAAGATATTGACAATAGAGGAGCCTGGGTGAGGGGTATATGGGAACTCTGTACTAATTTTGCAACTTTTCTGTAAGTCTGTAATTAGTTCAGAATAAAAATGCTATTTAAAGAGTCATTGACTCTGTATTTCCTCAGCTTTTTTAATCCACCTTCTAATGCAGTTTCCTTCCAATGCACTTTGAATGATTGTGATGCTTTTTCAAAAACCACACGTAATATTTTTCATGAAATTGCATTTATTTATTTTCTCAAAGTGCTTTGGAATCTTGCTGCATTTAGATAGGTTGCTTTAGTGCTTCTGGGATGTTTCATCCCGACTCAACCCCAAGGCCAAAGAACACACTAGGCAAAAGTTCCCCATGTATTTTAATAGGGACTTACAGGAGGATCTTTCCCAATGGCGGCAGGTTGGGAAAGGATGTCAGTGATCTGCACAAACAAGAGGAAGAGGAGTGCCTTATATAGTTCAGCAGAGCCTCACTAGATTTGATAACAAAGAAACCTCAGCTGAGTCTCATCAAAGTTGATTACCAACAGTGATTAGGTTCAGTGACCTACAGTGTCTGTGCTCTGGTCATCCCAGCTGCTGCGTGCTCAAGGCACCACCCTTTTCCCTAAGGGAGGGGGGGTTCTGACCCCTGGGCAGCCACATGGAGGTCTATGATGATGGAAATTTGACATTTTGGGAAATGTGGGCCAGAAAAGTGAAGGGAATGAAAAAAGAAAACCCATATCTCAATTATATGAATTGGATAAACATTGTTCTTTTTTTTTTTTCCTCTTCCTTTAGAGTACCCTTAAAACCACAGTTGCAGCTAAGCAGCTTGAAGCATTTCTATGGTTTGAACCCAATTCACTGGAGGCCCTTTCACATGGATTCCACTTCTTCCAAATTGTGGGACCATTATAGACTGATTAGATTGAGTCATTCAATGCTTTGGTTTCTTGCACTAGTCCTTTGTAGCACCTTTTCCAATCTCAAAAAGTCTTCTTAATTTATCAGAATCTACTTCACATTTATACTAAATTCCAGTGAGATAAAGAAACATTACGCCTGGATAGCTCTATTCCTTCTTCCCCTTTTTTGTGCTGTTATTGTATACATAATACAATTATGTATGTTACAAACCAAACAATGCATTACTATAATGAGCACTTTCTTTTAAGCTGTGATTTCAGTGTATGGTCTAAGGACTCTTGACTTCAGAATCACCAAGGGTGCTTTGTTAAAAATACTGATTTCTGGATTCCTCTTTGACTTACTAAATCAACTTCAAGAGATGGATTCCAGGAATCCTCACTTTTAACAACTACCCTGTATCATTCTGATGAGCACTAAGAATTGTGAGCTGTTAGATTCTAATATTGTTATATTTGGATTTGTAATTTTTAAGTAGCTTGATTTCTTAGGACTGCACATGCTAGTCTGTTTAGCCTCTAGGTTCATAAGCAAATGGAAAACAAATTCCATTTCATCCTTCTAATCTCTGTTCAGACATATCCTTTTTATTGAAGCTTTCTAGAAATCCAAACCCAGCCCTCCCCTTTTCCATCTCCATCCTCTCTGCCCTGACAGAATTAACCATTCTCCAGGTATTATTTTTACATTTTTGTTTTAATAATCATAATTGTCTCTTGCTTTTATCTGTTTTATCTTCATAATTGTCTCTTGCTTTTATTGGTTACCTCTGCCTTTTGAGGTGTGGAACCATATTTTACAAATGCAAAGGTATTGAATTTCACTCAATTAGATTCATTTTTGTATGTTTCTTTACTGATCTTTTTTGACATATATATATATTCTTACTAGGTTCCAGTATAACTATATGATAAACATTTTCTATGTTTTCTACATAGTTTTCATGAGTAAGTTTGCTAACTAATGGCTATGTAACACTCCATTATACTGAAGTGCCATTATTTTTGTTGTTGTTAATATCCTTTATTGTCTTTTTTTCTATTTCATTCATTTTTTCTTTTTTTAAAATTTTTATTGTGATAACATATATAACAGAAAATTTCCCACTTTAACCACATTTCTATGTACAATTCAGTGATATTAATTACGTTCACAATTTTGTGCTACCATCCATCACAAAACTTTTCATCACCCCAAACAGAACTTGTACCCACTAAGCAATAACTCCATTCCCCCTGCCCACCCACCAACCTGTGATCCTCTCTCTCTCTCAGAATTTGCTGCTTCTATGTATTTCATTTAAGTGAAATCATACAATATTTGTCCTTTTCCTGGCTTCTTCTAAACCTTAAATTTATTATTATTATTATTATTTTAATTAGAGAAGTTGTAGGTTTACATAACAATAATGTAAAAAAAAAAATACTGCTTTCCCACATACCCCCTATTGTTGACGCTTTGCATTAGTGTGGTACCTTTGTTATAATTGATGAAAGAATATTAAAATAGTACTATTCAGTATGCAACATAGTTTACTTTAGGTATATGTTTTCCCATATACCACCCAGTTATTAACATCTTGTAGATTTGTTATAAATCATAAAGAAAATTCCTAAATTTGTATTATTATCCCCAGTCCGTCATCCACAGTAGCTTCACAGTGTTATACAGTCCCATGTTTTCTTCTCTAACTTTCATTCCAGTAACATACACTACCCAAAACTTCCTCTTTCAACTTATTGACATACATAATTCAGCGCTGTTAATTACACTCAAAATAATATGCAACCATCACCAGCATCCATTTCAAAACCTTTACAATAAACCTAAATAGAAATTCTGTACAAATTAAGCATCAGTTCCCCATTTTTTATCCCAGTCTATCCCCTGGTAACCTATATTCTAGATTCTAACTCTATGAATTTGCTTTTTATTAATAATTAGTTCATAACAGTGAAATCAAACAATATTTGTCCTTTTGTGTCTGGCTTATTTCACTCAGCATAATGTCCTCCAGTTTCATCTGTATTGTTGGGTGCATCAGGATTTCATTGCTTTTTACAGCTGAATAATGTTCCACTGTATGTATATACCACATTTAGTTTATCCATTCATTGATTGATGGACATTTGGGTTTCCTCCATATTTAGGCAATTGTGAATAATGCCACTATGAACATTGGTGTGCAAATACCTGTTTGAGTTCCAGCTTTAAATTTTTCAAGATATATAACTAGTAACAGGATTACCAGATCACATGGTAATTCTATATTTAGCTTCTTGAGGAACTGCCAAACTGCAGCTGTACCACTTTGTTTTTTTTTTATTTTTTAATTCAATTTTATTGAGATACATTTACATACCATATAATCCATCCAAAGTATACAGTGACTCACAGTATCATCATATCTGTACATTCATCCCCGCAATCAATTTTAGAACATTTTCATTATTCCAAAACAAAGAAAAAAAATAAAAATAAAAAATGAACACCGAAATGCTGCCATACCCTTTATCTCCCCCTGTCTTTTATTTATATACATTTTTGTCGTTATTTTATTACTCATCTGCACATACTGGGTAAAGGGAGTGCCAGTCACAAGGATTTCACAATCATACGGTCAAATGATAAAAGCTATATAATTATACAGTTATCATCAAGAATCAAGTCTATTGGATTACAGTGCAGCAGATTTAGGTTTTTCCTTCTAGCTATTCTAATATACTAGAAACTAAAAAGGAATATCTATAGATGCATAGTAACCTCCACTGTGACCTGTCGACTCTGTTTGAAATCTCTCAGCCACTGAAACTTTATTTTGTTTCATTTCTTTACCGTTTTGGTCAAGAAGGCACTGCCAGTCCCACAATGCCAGGGCAAGGCTCATCCCTGAGAGTCATGTCCCATGTTGCCAGGGAGACTCAAACCCCTGAGAGTCATGTCCCAGGTAGGGGAGAGAGTAGTGAGTTCATTTGCAGAGTTGGCTGAGAGAAAGAGGCCACATCTGAGCCATAAAAGAGATTCTCTTAGAGTGACTCTTAGGCATAATTCTAAGTAGGCTTAGCTTCTCCTCTTCAGGAAAAAGTTTCATAAGGGCAAAGCCCCTTGATTGAGAGCTTGACTTATTAAATTGGGAGTCCCTAATGCTTACGAGATTATCAGGGAATTCCCCAGGTGAGGAAGTTTAATATTTCTGCATTTTTCCCCAGTCCTTCAAAGGGACTTTGCAAATACATTTTTATTTTCTGCCCAAAATACTCTGTGCGTACAGATGTTAACCTGTACAGAATAACAAGATCTCCTTCCCCATTCTAGGTTCCATGCAACCTTGTTTAAATAAATTGACCATACAGGTTATATTTGAAATGTGCTACAGAGAATATAAATTTTGTACCAAATAAACATCTCTTAAATAACAATCAAAACTCAGGAATAGATGTGACTGCTGTAAGAGCTTACAATCTACGAACCTTTACAACAAGCCTCATTGAACATTCCGCACTCCTGTATCAACAATTGCCCAATCTCTGTCCACTTCTATCCTCTAATACCTATGTTCTTGAATTCAATTCTCAGTATTTGCTCATTATAGTTGGTTTATATTAGTGAGATCTTATATTTGTCCTTTCATTTCTGGCTTATTTCACTCAACATATTGTCCTCAAGTTTCATTCAACTAGTTGCATGCTTCACAACTTCATTCCTTCTTGCAGCCATTCAATGTTCCATTGTATGTGTACACCACAGTCTTCCCTTCCATTCACCCATCAATGTACGCTTAGGCCGCCTCCATTCATTGTATTTATGAAGACTGCTGCCAGAAACAACAGTGTGCAAATGTATTTTGTGTCCTTGCGTTCAGTTCTTACAAGTATATGCCAAAAAACGGGGTTGCAAGATAATATGGCAACCATATATTTGGCTACACCTTTCTACTTCCCTACCAACAATGAATAGGTATATTTGTCTCTCCATATCTTCTCCAGCACTTTTATCTTTCTGTTTATTTTTTAAATAGTTTAATTCACACACCATACAATACATCCTAAGTTACCAGCATAACTATGTGATTGCACCAGTAGCTATTGATTGTTCACTTAAGATGGATTGCATGGTGTTCTGGTTTGCTAATGCTGCTGCTTTGCAAAACACCAGAAATGGATTGGCTTTTATAAAGGGGGTTTATTTGGTTACAAAGTTACAGTCTTAAGGCCATAATGTATCCAAGGTGAGGCATGACAACAGGGTATCTTCACTGAAGGATGGCCATTTGCGTCCGGAAAACCTCTGTTAGCTCAGAAGACACGTGGCTGGTATCTGCTTGCTCCCAGGTTGCATTTCAAAATGGCGCTCTCCAAAATGTTGTGCTTGGGGCATTTTGTCCTCTCTTAGCTGCAGCTGTCTCCAAAATGTCACCCTTATCTGCTCTCCAAAATGTCACTCGCAGATGCACTGTCTGGGCCTATGTGGCTCTTTTTTAAAGTACTCCAGTGATCCAATAAAGACCCACCCTGAGTGGGTGGGGCAACACCTCCATAGAAATAATCCAATGAAAGGTCTTGCCCCCAGTTGATTGAGTCACATCTCCATGGAAACACTGAACCAATAGGTTCCAACCTAATCAACACTTAATACATCTGCCCCAACAAGATTGCATCAAAGAATATGACTTTATCTGGGGGACATAATAATACAAACCAGTATACATGGTGTATGAATAAGGTGCACCATTTTACATTCATACCAATAATGAATAAATGTTCTTATTTCTCCACATCCTCCCAACACTAGTAATTTTCTGTTTTTTAAAGCAGCCATTCTAGTGGGTGTGAAATGTTATCTCATGGTTTTGATTTGCATTTCTCTAATACCTAATTATGTTGAACTTCTTTCATGTGCTTTTTAGCAGTATGTACATCCTGTTTGGGGAAATGTCTACTCAAGTCTTTTACTCAGTTTTTAATTCGTTCGTTTGTCTTTTTATTGTTGAGTTGTAGGATTTCTTTGTATATTCTGGATATTAAACACTTATCAGATATATGGTTTCCAAATATTTTCTCCCATTGAGCAAGTTCTTTTCACTTTTGTGACAAAGTCTGTTGAGGCACAAAAGTATTCAGTTGTGATGAAGTCCCATTTTTCTATTTTTCCTTCGTTGCTTGTGCTTTGGGTGTAAAGTCTAAGAAAAAATTGCCAACCGTAAGATCCTAAAGATGCTTTCCTGCTTTTTCTTGTAGGAGTTTTATAATCCTGGCTTTTCTTTTTAGGTCTTTGGCCCATTTTGATTTAATTTTTGTATATGTTGTGAGATATAGGGGTCCTCATTCATTCTTTTACATATGGATATCCAAGTTCCATTTGTTGAAGAGATTATTCTTTCCCAGCTGAGTGGACTTGGCAGACTTCTCAAAAATCAATTGGCAATAGGTGTGAAGGTCCATTTCTGAAGTCTTGCTTCTATTCCATTGGTCAGTATACCTGTCCTTGTGCCAGTACCATGGTATTTTGACCACTGTAGCTTTGTAATAGGCTTTAATATCAGGAAGTGTGAGACCTCCAACTTTGTTCTTTTTCAAGATGTTTTATCCATTCTCCCAACCTACTCCTGATTGGGGAGTCTAATCCATTAACATTCAATGTCATTAATGTAAAGGCAGGACTTCATCCATTTTATTTATTTATTTATTTTGATCTCTTTTTCCTTTATTGCTACCTCCTTTATTGTATATTTGATCTTTTGTGATGTGTCTGTCTAATCCCCTTCTCATTTCTGTTTCTGTATATTTTTATGGTTACCCTGGAGTTTATATTACACAACCCACATCTATAACATATTAATTTGAAAAGATACAAACTTAGCTTCAATAGCATATACATTCTCTGCTCCCATATCCCTCTGTTTCCCTCTTTATGTTGCTTTTATCCCACTTTACAATTATATACTTTGTACCTCTGTTTATCAGGAAACATGCCTTTTGTCTTATATGAATTAAAGAATAGAGTTGTATATTGAGGATATGGTACTATTGGGTTTTGCATTTACCCTTTTAGGTACCCTTACTGATGATTTTCATTCTTCACTCTTCTCTAAGGCACTCTGTCCTATCTTTTCCTTTCATCCTGCAGACCTCCCTTTGATAATTCTTCTAGAGCAAATGTTTTGTTTTGTTTTGTCTTGTTTTGTTTTGTTTGATGAACTCTCTCAGGCTTTTGTTTGTCTGTGAATATTTTAAACTCCCCTTCATTTTTGAAGGGGATTTTTACTGGAAGAACAATTTTTGACTGGCAGTTTTTCTGTACCTTAAATACATCATACCACTGCTCGCCTCCATGGTTTTTGGTGAAAAATCACCATTTAGTCTTACTGAAGATCCTTTGTATGTGACATATCGCTTTTCTCTTGCTACTTTCAGGATTCTCTCTTTATCTTTGGTATTTGACATTCTAATTAGTATATGTATTGAATTAGGTCTAGTACAATTTATGCTGTTTGGAATACCCATAACATGTATGTTTGTGTACTTCATGCTGTCATTCAAAGCCCTGAGACACTGCTCAGTTTTTTCCATGGTTTCCTCTTTGTGTTATCTGATTTTGATTGTCCAACTTCTAGTTCACGGATTCTTTCTTCTGCTTGTTCAGATCTTCTGTCGTATTCCTCTAGTGTATTTTTAACTTTTACTGGGTATTTTATCCCCATAATTTCTGTTATGTGTCTTTTTATAATTTCAAATTCTTCTTTTTACTCACACATTGTCTTCTTTTTTTTTTTTGTTAATTTCTTTTTTTTTATTAAATTCAGTTTTATTGAAATACATTCACACACCGTACAATCATCCATGATATATAATCCACTGTCCACAGTATGATACCATAGTTATGTGTTCATCACCACAATCTGTCTCTGAACATTTTCCTTACATCAGAAAGAACCAGAACAAGAATAAAAAATAAAAGTGAAAAAAAACACCCAAATCATCCCCCCATCCCACTCCATTTGTCCTTTAGTTTTTATCCCCATTCCTCCACTCATCCATACACTAGATAAAGGGGGTGTGATCCACAAGGTCTTCACAATCACACTGTCACCCCTTGTAATCTACATTATTATATAATTGTCTTCAGAAGTCCAGACTGCTGGGTTGGAGTTTGGTAGTTTCAGGTATTTACTTCTAGCTATTCCAGTACATTAAAGCCTAAGAGGTGTTATCTATATAGTGCATAAGAATGTCCACCAGAGTGACCTCTCGACTCCATTTGGAATCTCTCAGCCACTGAAACCATTTCGTCTCATTTTGCATCCCCCTTTTGGTCAAGAAGATACTCTCAGTCCCACGATGCCGGGTCCACATTCATCCCCGGGAGTCATACTCTGCGTTGCCAGGGAGATTTACACCCCTGGGAGTCGGGTCCCACGTAGGCGGGAGGGCAGCGAGTTCACCTGTCGAGATGGCTCAGTTAGAGAGAGAGAGGGCCACATCTGAGCAACAAAGAGGTACTCAGGGGGAGACTCTTAGGCACCATTACATGCAAATTTAGACTCTCCTTTGTGGTAATGAGCTTCATAAGGGCACGTCCCATGCTTGAAGACTCAGCACATCAAACCGCCAGTCCCAATGTTTGTGACAACATATGCTAGGGGATCAGCATCTCAAAGTTTAGAGATAGGCCTTACACTTCAGGGATAGAGTTAACTGCTGTAAGAGCTTACAATCTAGGGACTATTACAATTATTGTGTCCACGTTAAGCTATGTTCTAAGATTCAATTCTGAGTTTACACATTGTAGTTAGTCCATATTGGTGAGGCATCATCCCTCTCACCATGTTTTCTCCAACACTTTTACTCCTATATATATATTTTCCTACACTTTTATAGAGTTATATTCACATACCATACATTTATCCACAGTGTACAATCAGTTGTTCATGGTATCATCATAAAGTTGTACACTTATCACCACAATCAGCATTTGAACATACTGATTACTACAAGAAAAATTGTTTTTTTTGTTTTCTGTTTTTTTTTTTTAGCAATAAGAAAAAATGATAAAAAGAAAAATAACATGTCATACAATACAATATACTACTAAGGACAGCAAATAACACCACTACCAAGAATCCCATATTACTCCCCTATATCCCCTTCTCATATACATTTAGCATTGGCGTATTGCCTTTGTTACATTTAATGGAGGTATATTACAATGTTACTGTTGACCATAGACTCCAGTTTGCTTTGATTATGTTTTTTCCTGAATACCATCCCTTTTTCAAATTTCTACATGGTTGACATTCATTTGCTTTCCCACATGCAAAAACATTTTTATATTTGTATATTTAGTGACAGTCATTGGCCACTCCAGTTTTTGCCACATTATACAGTCCCAGTCTTTATCATCTATCTTTACCTCTGGTGTCATACATTCTCCTATCCCACCTCTTTCAGCTTTACTCACAGACATCTTTGTTCAGTGTACTTACAATACCGTGCTACCATCACACAGTATTATCCTGTCTATTTCTGGATCTATGCAATCAATCCTAAACATTCTGTAGTCCTTCAGCATCAAATGGCTGATCTCTGCCCTCTTTCTATCTCCTGGTCGCCTGTGTTGTCAGCTTTTAACTCCCAAAGTTTGTTCATTAATGTCTGTTCATATTAGTGAGACCATACAGAATCTGTCCTTTTGTTTCTGGCTAACTTCACTCAACATAATGTCCTCAAGGTTCATCCACATTATTACATGATCCATGGCTTTGTTCTGTCTTACAGCTGCATAATATTCCATCATGTGTATATACCACAGTTTGTTTATCCACTCGTCCTTTGATGGACATTTGGGCTGTTTCCATCTCTTGGCAGTTGTGAATAATGCTGCAATAAACATTGGTTTACAAATGTCTATTTGTGTCTTAAGTTTCAGTTCCTCTGAGTATATACCTAGCAATGGAATAGCTGGGTCATATGGCAAATCTATATTTAGCTTCCTGAGGAACCTCCATACTGTCTTCCAGAGTGGTTGCACCATTCTGCATTCCCACCAACAATGAATAAGTGTGCCTCTTTCTCCACATCCTCTCCAGCACTTGTCATTTTCTGCTTTTGGGATAATGGCCATTCTGGTAGGTGTGAGATGATATCTCATTGTGGTTTTGATTTGCATTTCCTTAATAGCCAGTGAAGTTGAGCATTTTTTCATATGCTTTTGAGCCATTTGTATTTCCTCTTCAGAAAAACGTCTGTTCATGTCTTTTGCCCATTTTCTAATAGGATTGTTTGTCTTTCTGTTATTGAGATGCAGGATTCCTTTATATATTCGGGATATTAAACCCTTATCTGATATGTGGTTTCCAAATATCATCTCCCATTGTGTAGGTTGCCTTTTTAATTTTCTGACAAAGTCCTTTGATGTACAAAAGTGTTTAATTTTGAGGAGATCCCATTTGTCTATTTGTTCTTTGGTTGCTCGTGCCTTGGGTGTGAGGTCTAAGAAACCACCTCCTTTCACAAGATCTTTAAGATATTGCCCTACATTTTCTTCTAAGAGTTTTATGGTCTTGGTGCTAATGTTTAGGTCTTTGATCCACTTTGAGTTAATTTTGATATAAGGTGTGAGATGGACATCCTCTTTCATTCTTTTGGAAATGGATATCCAGTTCTCCAAACACCATTTATTGAACAGGCTGCTCTTTCCCAGTTGCTTCAGCTTCACTGCCTTATCAAAGATCAGTTGTCCATAGATGTGAGGGTCTACTTCTGAACACTCAATTCGATTCCATTGATCAGTATATCTGTCCTTATGCCAGTACCATGCTGTTTTGAGCACTTTAGCTTTGTAATATGCTTCAAAGTCAGGTAGTGTGAGACCTCCCACTTCACTCCTCTTTCTCAAGACATTTTTGGCTATTCGGGGCACCTTACCCTTCCAAATAAATTTAGTTATTGGTTTTTCTATTTCTGTAAAGTAAGTTGTTGGGATTTGAATTGGTATTGCATTGAATCTGTAAATCAGTTTAGGTAAAATTGCCATCTTAACTATAGTTAGTCTTCCAATCCATGAACATGGTATGTTCTTCCATTTTTTCAGGTCTTGTTCAGTTTCTTTTAGCAGTTTCTTATAGTTTTCTATGTAAAGGTCTTTTGTGTCCTTGGTTAAGTTTATTCCTAAATACTTGATTCTTTTGGTTGCTATTGTAAATGGGATTTTTTTCTTGATTTCCTCCTCTTGTTGCACATTACTTGTGTATAGGAACACTACAGATCTTTGCGTGTTGATCGTGTAGCCTGCTACTTTGCTGTATTCATTGACTAGTTCTAGTAGCTTTGCTGTAGATTTTTCTGGATTTCCTATATATAGAATCATGTCATCTGCAAATAGTGAAAGTTTTACTTCTTCCTCTCCAATTTGGATGCCTTTTATTTCTTTTTCTTGCCTAATTGCTCTAGCTAGAACTTCCAGCACAATGTTGAATAGCAATGCTGATAGTGGGAATCCCTGTCTTGTTCCTGATCTTAAAGGAAAAGCTTTCAGTCTCTCCCCATTGAGTGTGATGTTAGCTGTGGGTTTTTCATATATCGCCTTTATCATATTGAAAAAGTTCCCTTCTATTCCTATCCTTTGAAGTGTTTTCATCAGGAAAGGATGTTGAATTTTGTCAAATGCCTTTTCTGCATCAATTGAGATGATCAGTCGAGATGATCAATCGAGAGAGAGATGTGGTTCTTCTGCTTTGATTTATTGATGTGGTGTATTACATTAATTGATTTTCTTGTGTTGAACCAGCCTTGCATACCTGGAATAAATCCCACCTGGTCGTGGTGTATAATTCTTTTAATGTGCTGCTGGATTCGATTTGCGAGTATTTTGTTGAGGATTTTTGCGTCTATATTCATTAAAGAAATTGGTCTATAATTTTCTCTTTTTGTAGTATCTTTGCCTGGTTTTGGTATTAGGGTGATGATGGCTTCATAGAAAGAGTTAGGTAGCTTTCCCTCTTCTTCAATTTTTTTGAAGAGATTGAGCAGGATTGGTACTAATTTGTTCTTGAATACTTGGTAGAATTCACATGTGAAACCATCTGGTCCTGGGCTTTTCCTTTTTGGGAGCTTTTTGATGACTGACTCAATCTCTTTATTTCTGATTGGTTTGTTGAGGTCATCTATTTCTTCTTGAGTTAATGTTGGTTGTTTATGCTTTTCTAGGAAGTTGTCCATTTCATCTAAGTTGTCTAGTTTATTAGCATATAGTAGCTCATAGTATCTTCTCATTATCTCCTTAATTTCTGCAGGGTCGGTAGTTATAGTTCCTTTCCCATTTCTGATTGCATTTATTTGCATCTGCTCTCTCTTTTTTTTTGTTAGCCTAGCCAGTGGTCCATCGATTTTATTGATTTTCTCAAAGAACCAACTTCTGGTTTTGTTGATTCTCTCTATTGTTTTCCTGTTCTCAACTGCATTTATTTCTGCTCTAATGTTTGTTATTTCTTCCCTTCTGCTTCCTTTGGGGTTAGTTTGCTGTTCTTTCTCTAATTCCTCCAGGTGAGCAGTTAACTCTTCAATTTTTGCTCTCTCTTCTCTTTTAATATAGGCATTTAGGGCAATAAATTTCCCTCTCAGCACCGCCTTTGCTGCATCCCATAAGTTTTTTTTTTGTTTGTTTGTTTTTTGTGTGTGTCCCCCCCTTTTTTTTTTAATCTTCATTTTATTGAGATATATTCACATACCACGCAGTCATACAAAACAAATCGTACATTCGATTGTTTACACTACCATTACATAGTGGTACATTCATCACCCAAATCAATCCCTGACACCTTCATTAGCACACACACAAAAATAAGAAGAATAATAAATAGAGTGAAAAAGAGCAATTGAAGTAAAAAAGAACACTGGGTACCTTTGTCTGTTTGTTTCCTTCCCCTATTTTTCTACTCATCCATCCATAAACTAGACAAAGTGGAATGTGGTCCTTATGGCTTTCCAAATCCCATTGTCACCCCTCCTAAGCTACATTTTTATACAACTGTCTTTGAGATTCATGGGTTCTGGGTTGTAGTTTGATAGTTTCAGGTATCCACCACCAGCTACCCCAATTCTTTAGAACCTAAAAAGGGTTGTCTGCAGTGTGCATAAGAGTGCCCACCAGAGTGACCTCTCGGCTCCTTTTGGATTCTCGCTGCCACTGAAGCTTATTTCATTTCCTTTCACATCCCCCTTTTGGTCAAGAAGATGTTCTCCGTCCCACGATGCCAGGTCTACATTCCTCCGCAGGAGTCATATTCCACATTGCCAGGGAGATTCACTCCCCTGGGTGTCTGATCCCACGTACGGGGGAGGGCAGTGATTTCACCTTTCAAGTTGGCTTAGCTAGAGAGACAGGGCCACATCTGAGCAACAAAGAGGCATTCGGGAGGAGGCTCTTAGGCACAACCATAGGGAGGCCTAGCCTCTCCTTTGCAGCAACCGTCTTCCCAAGGGTAAAACCTGTGGTAGAGGGCTCAACCCATCAAACCACCAGTCCGCTATGTCTGTGGTCATGTTAGCAACCATGGAGGTGGGGTAGGCCAATACCCCTGCATTCTCCACAGGCTCCTCAAGGGGGCACTACATCTTTTTTTTCCCTTGTTTTTCTTTTTTTTTTTTTAACTTTCCCTTCTTTTTTAAATCAACTGTATGAAAAAAAAGTTAAAAAGAAAATAAACATGCAATAAAAGAACATTTCAAAGAGACCATAACAAGGGAGTAAGAAAAAGACAACTAACCTAAGATAACTGCTTAACTTCCAACATATTCCTATTTTACCCCAAGAAAGTTACCTAATATAGCAACATTTCTGTGAACTTGCTCCTACTATATCCATCAGAAATTAACAGACCATAGTCATTCCTGGGCATCCCCAGAACGTTAAATAGCTTATCTGTTCTTCTTGGATTATTGTTCCCCCTTCCTTAATTACTCTCTGCTGCTAGTTCCCCTACATTCTACATTATAAACCATTTGTTTTACATTTTTCAAAGTTCACATTAGTGGTAGCATATAATATTTCTCTTTTTGTGCCTGGCTTATTTCACTCAGCATTATGTCTTGAAGGTTCATCCATGTTGTCATATGTTTCACGACATCGTTCCTTACTGACGCGTAGTATTCCATCGTGTGTATATACCACATTTTATTTATCCACTCATCTGTTGAAGGACATTTGGGTTGTTTCCATCTCTTGGCAATTGTGAATAATGCTGCTATGAACATTGGCGTGCAGATATCTGTTCGTGTCACTGCTTTCCGATCTTCCGGGTATATACCGAGAAGTGCAATCGCCGGATCGAATGGTAGCTCTATATCTAGTTTTCTAAGGAACTGCCAGACTGACTTCCAGAGTGGCTGAACCATTATACAGTCCCACCAACAGTGAATAAGAGTTCCAATTTCTCCACATCCCCTCCAGCATTTGTAGTTTCCTGTTTGTTTAATGGCAGCCATTCTAACCGGTGTTAGATGGTATCTCATTGTGGTCTTAATTTGCATCTCTCTAATAGCTAGTGAAGCTGAACATTTTTTCATGTGTTTCTTGGCCATTTGTATTTCCTCTTCAGAGAACTGTCTTTTCATATCTTTTGCCCATTTTATAATTGGGCCGACTGTACTATTGTCATTGAGTTGTAGGATTTCTTTATATATGCAAGATATCAGTCTTTTGTCAGATACATGGTTTCCAAAAATTTTTTCCCATTGAGTTGGCTGCCTCTTTACCTTTTTGAGAAATTCCTTTGAGGTGCAGAAACTTCTAAGCTTGAGGAGTTCCCATTTATCTGTTTTTTCTTTTGTTGCTTGTGCTTTGGGTGTAAAGTCTAGAAAGTGGCCGCCTAATACAAGGTCTTGAAGATGTTTTCCTCCATTATCTTCTAGGAGTTTTATGGTACTTTCTTTTATATTGAGATCTTTGGTCCATTTTGAGTTAATTTTTGTGTAGGGGGTGAGGTAGGGGTCCTCTTTCATTCTTTTGGATATGGATATCCAACTCTCCCAGCCCCATTTGTTGAAAAGACCATTATGACTCAGTTCAGTGACTTTGGGGGCCTTATCAAAGATCAGTCGGCCATAGATCTGAGGGTCTATCTCCGAATTCTCAATTCGATTCCATTGATCTATATGTCTATTTTTGTGCCAGTACCATGCTGTTTTGGCAACTGTGGCTTTATAATAAGCTTCAAAGTCAGGGAGTGTAAGTCCTTCCACTTCGTTTTTCTTTTTTAGAGTGTCTTTAGCAATTCGAGGCATCTTCCCTTTGCAAATAAATTTGATAACTAGCTTTTCCAAGTCTGCAAAGTAGGTTGTTGGAATTTTGATTGGGATTGCATTGAATCTGTAGATGAGTTTGGGTAGAATTGACATCTTAATGACATTTAGCCTTCCTATCCATGAACATGGAATATTTTTCCATCTTTTAAGGTCCCCTTCTATTTCTTTTAGTAGAGTTATGTAGTTTTCTTTGTATAGGTCTTTTACATCTTTGGTTAAGTTTATTCCTAGGTACTTGATTTTTTTAGTTGCTATTGAAAATGGTATCTTTTTCTTGAGTGTCTCTTCAGTTTGTTCATTTCTAGCATATAGAAACATTACTGACTTATGTGCATTAACCTTGTATCCCGTTACTTTGCTAAATTTGTTTATTAGCTCTAGTAGCTGTATCGTCGATTTCTCAGGGTTTTCTAGATATAAGATCATATCGTCTGCAAACAATGACAGTTTTACTTCTTCTTTTCCAATTTGGATGCCTTTTATTTCTTTGTCTTGCCGGATTGCCCTGGCTAGCACTTCCAGCACAATGTTGAATAACAGTGGTGACAGCGGGCATCCTTGTCTTGTTCCTGATCTTAGAGGGAAGGCTTTCAGTCTCTCACCATTGAGTACTATGCTGGCTGTGGGTTTTTCATATATGCTCTTTATCATGTTGAGGAAGTTTCCTTCAATTCCTACCTTTTGAAGTGTTTTTATCAAAAAGGGATGTTGGATTTTGTCAAATGCTTGTTCAGCATCTATTGAGATGATCAATTGATTTTTCTCTTTTGACTTGTTAATGTGTTGTAATACATTGATTGATTTTCTTATGTTGAACCATCCTTGCATGCCTGGAATAAACCCCACTTGGTCATGGTGTATGATTTTTTTAATGTGTCTTTGGATTCGATTTGCAAGTATTTTGTTGAGGATTTTTGCATCTATATTCATTAGGGAGATTGGCCGGTAGTTTTCCTTTTTTGTAGCATCTTTGCCTGGTTTTGGTATTAGATTGATGTTAGCTTCATAAAATGAGTTAGGTAGTGTTCCATTTTCTTCAATGTTTTGAAAGAGTTTGAATAAGATTGGTGTCAGTTGTTTCTGGAAAGTTTGGTAGAATTCCCCTGTGAAGCCATCTGGCCCTGGGCATTTATTTGTGGGAAGATTTTTGATGACTGATTGGATCTCTTTGCTTGTGATGGGTTGGTTGAGGTCTTCTATTTCTTCTCTGTTCAGTCTAGGTTGTTCATATGTTTCCAGGAAATTGTCCATTTCCTCTACATTATCCAGTTTGTTGCCATACAGTTGTTCACAGTATCCTCTTATAATTTTTTTAATTTCTTCAGGATCTGCAGTTATGTCACCTTTTTCATTCATTATTTTGTTTATATGGGTTTTCTCTCTTTTTGATTTTGTCAGTCTAGCTAGGGACTTGTCAATCTTGTTGATCTTCTCAAAGAACCAACTTTTGGTGATATTTATCCTCTCTATTGTTTTTTTGTTCTCTATGTCATTTATTTCTGCTTTAATCCTTGTTATTTCTTTTCTTCTACTTGGTTTAGGATTGGTTTGCTGTTCATTTTCTAGCTTCTTCAGTTGATCCAATAGTTCTTTGATTTTGGCTCTTCCTTCCTTTTTAATATATGCGTTTAGTGCTATAAATTTCCCCCTTAACACTGCTTTTGCTGCATCCCATAGGTTTTGGTATGTTGTGTTCTCATTTTCATTCGTCTCTATATATTTAGCAATTTCTCTTGCTATTTCTTCTTTAACCCACTGATTGTTTAGGAGTGTGTTGTTTAACCTCCAGGTATTTGTGAATTTTCTAAGTCTCTGATGGTTATTGACTTCTAATTGTATTCCATTGTGGTCTGAGAATGTGCTTTGAATAATTTCAATCTTTTTAAGTTTATTGAGGCTTGTTTTATGTCCCAGCATATGATCTATTCTGGAGAAAGTTCCATGAGCACTAGAAAAGTATGTGTATCCTGGTGATTTGGGATGTAATGTCCTGTATATGTCTGTTAAATCTAATTCATTTATCAGATTGTTTAGGTTTTCAATTTCCTTATTGGTCTTCTGTCTGGTTGATCTATCTATAGGAGAGAGTGATGTGTTGAAGTCTCCCACAATTATTGTGGAAACATCAATTGCTTCCTTTAGTTTTTCCAGTGTTTCTCTCATGTATTTTGTGGGACCTTGATTGGGTGCATAGATGTTTACGATTGTTATTTCTTCTTGCTGAATTGCCCCTTTTATTAGTATGTAGTGGCCTTCTTTGTCTCTGAAAACATCCCTGCATTTGAAGTCTATTTTATCTGAGATTAATATTGCTACACCTGCTTTCTTTTGGCTGTAGCTTGCATGAAATATTTTTTTCCATCCTTTCACTTTCAGTTTCTTTGTGTCCCTGTGTCTAAGATGAGTCTCTTGTATGCAACATATTGATGGTTCATTTTTTTTGATGCATTCTGCGAATCTATATCTTTTAATTGGGGAGTTTAATCCATTTACATTCAACGTTATAATCGTGAAGGCATTTCTTGAATCAGCCATCTTATCCTTTGGTTTATGTTTGTCATATTTTTCCCCTCTGTCTATTAATATCCTTTATTGTACCCATACCGAATCTTTTTAGTACTGAACCTTTCGCCAAGTCTCTCTGTCCTTTCTTTGTTTCTCTGTCTGTAGGGCTCCCTTGAGTATCTCCAGTAGGGCAGGTCTCTTGTTAGCAAATTCTCTCAGCATTTGTTTGTCTGTGAAAAATTTAAGCTCTCCCTCAAATTTGAAGGAGAGCTTTGCTGGATAAAGTATTCTTGGCTGGAAATTTTTCTCACTCAGAATTTTAAATATATCGTGCCACTGCCTTCTTGCCTCCATGGTGGCTGCTGAGTAGTCACTACTTAGTCTTATGCTGTTTCCTTTGTATGTGGTGAATTGCTTTTCTCTTGCTGCTTTCAGAACTTGCTCCTTCTCTTCTGTGTTTGACAGTGTGATCAGTATATGTCTCGGAGTGGGTTTATTTGGATTTATTCTATTTGGGGTTCGCTGAGCATTTATGATTTGTGTATTTATGTTGTTTAGAAGATATGGGAAGTTTTCCCCAACAATTTCTTTGAATACTCTTCCTAGACTTTTACCCTTTTCTTCCCCTTCTGGGACACCAATGAGTCTTATATTTGGACGTTTCATATTATCTATCATATCCCTGAGGTCCATTTCGATTTTTTCAATTTTTTTCCCCATTCTTTCTTTTATGCTTTCATTTTCCATTCTCTCATCTTCCAGGTCACTGATTCGTTGTTCAACTTCCTCTAGTCTTGTACTATGAGTGTCCAGGATCTTTTTACTTTGGTCAACAGTTTCTTTAATTTCCATAAGGTCATCCATTTTTTTATTTAGTCTTGCAATGTCTACTTTATGCTCTTCTAGGGTCTTCTTGATTTCCTTTGTCTCCCGTACTATGGTCTCATTGTTCATCTTTAGTTCTTTGAGTAGCTGCTCTAGGTGCTGTGTCTCTTCTGATCTTTTGATTTGGGTGCCTGGGCTTGGGTTATCCATATCGTCTGGTTTTTTCATATGCTTTATAACTTTCTGTTGTTTTTGGCCTCGTGGCATTTGCTGAACTTGATAGGGTTCTTTTAGGATTTGTAGACCAATTGAAGTCCTTATCTCTAATTTATCAGATCTACAGCTTCGTGGAGTACACTTTCTCTAACTAACCAGCAGGTGGCATCCACGAGCCACCTGTTCTCCACAAGCCAGTTCTCCCCTGCTTAGCCTTTTTGGCGAGTGGGGGAGTGAGTCTTTTGGGGTCCAATTGATGTACCAAGCTTGCGTGTGTAGTTGGTGTTGCCTGCCCTGTATATGGGGCGTGTTTCTGGGCAGTCAGGGAGGGGGGGGTGGCTCTAACAATCAAATCTCCCTGGTGATCCTAGAGTTTTAAAGCTACTGCAATAGACTAATCCTTCAGTTCAGTCCTGCCACAGTTTGTCTCTGCCACTGACCCACAAGTCCTTGATATTGGCGTATGGCTCCTGAGACTTGCAAGTGGGCCCCTCTTCCATGCCGTGCACCCTGGGTCCTCTGTTGAGGGATGACTGTGCTATGTCACAGGTGAGTGCCGTCCCCCCAGGGCAGTTCTGGGCTGCTGGGCTGTGTAGGGAGGCTCCCAGTCTCCTGAAATGATGGCTGAATGGGGCTTTGTTAATTCACACTGCTCTACCTTCCCAACTCTGGGACAATCAGCTGAGGTTGCAGGGAAGGCTAATGTCCATGCCCAGTTTTGTGGTGTGTGCCTGTTATTTGAAGCACTTCCGTCACACTGGATTGTCTGGGGCAGTTCTGGGCTATGGGGCTGGCGATGGGCAGGAGTGTTTCCTGTCCACCAGGATGATGGCTGTGAGCGGACACCCCCTTTTCTTGGGAAGTTGTGGTGTTTAGTGAATTTTCTCAGCCACTGGATTATTGCGTTTTGTCTCAGAGCTCTCCTAGTTCTGCTCTTGACTTGACCTGCCCAAATTGCAAGTCTTTGAAGCTTTCTGTATTGGGCTTCTTAGAGTAATTGTTTTAGAAAAGGAAAAAAGGATTAAAAAAAAAAAAAAAGGGCCCTCCTCAGAGATCTAATGGGTTATTGAAATGCTAAGAGACAAAGCAACCAGGGCCATTAAGGAAAGGTCCACAGGGCAGAGAGATCAGCTTTTCTTCGGGATTTTCATATGCTCCTCAGGGCCCTTCCCCTTTCTATGTTCACCAGAACTCCAAAAATCCTCCTCTTTTATTTTGGAGTTTTTCGTGTTGTTTTTTTTTCTATGCCTGTCTCCTCTCTGCTGGGCTGGCTGCTCTCAGATTCTCTGGTGTCTGGTCTCAGTCTATCTATGGTTGGAGTTTGGATCAGTAGAATGAGTTTCCGATAAGGGCTGCCACTGCAGTTCTCCCTTCTCCTTCCCAGAGCTGACAGCCCCTCCTCCCACGGGACTGAGCCTGGCAGGGAGGGGCGCGGGTCCCCTGGCCGCAAAAACTTACAGATTTCGCTGATCTCAGCAGTTCCACATTTTCATGAGTGTTGTATGACGTATGCCCAAAGTCAGATTGCTCTGTGGTGTCCAGTCCACGCAGTTCCTGGCTTTCTACCTACTTTCCTGGAGGAGTAACTAAAACATACAGCTCACCAGTCTGCCTTCTTGCCCCGCCAAAAGTCCCCATAAGTTTTGATAAGTTGTGTTTTTATTGTCATTTGCCTCGAGGTGTTTACTAATTTCTCTTGTAATTTCTTCCTTTACCCACTGGTTTTCTAAGAGGGTGTTGTTTAGCCTCCATATGTTTGTGAATTTTATGACCTTCTGCCTTTTATTTATTTCCAACTTCATTCCATCGTGGTCTGAGAAAGTGTTTTGTATAATATCAATATTTTTAAATTTGTTGAGACTTGCTTTGTGACCCAACATGTGGTCTATCCTAGAGAATGTTCCATGAGCACTTGAGAAAAAAGTGTATCCTGCTCTTGTTGGATGTAGTGTTCTATAAATGTCTGTCAAGTCTAGTTCATTTATCATACAATCAACATCTTTGTTTCTTTAGTGATCCTCTGTCTAGATGTTCTATCCATTGATGAGAGTGGTGTATTGAAGTCTCCAACTATTATTGTAGAGGTATCTATTTCTCCTTTCAGTGATCGCAGTGTTTGCCTCATGAATTTTGGGGCATTCTGGTTTGGTGCATAAATATTTATGACTGTTATGTTTTCTTGATGAATTGACCCTTTTATTAATATATAGTGTCCTTCTTTGTCTCTTTTAACTGTTTTGCTTTTGAAGTCTAACTTGTCTGATATTAATATAGCTACTCCCACTTTTTTCTGGTTGTTGTTTGCATGAAATATCTTTTTCCAACCTTTCACCTTCAGTCTATGTTTGTCCTTGTGTCTAAAGTGAGTTTCTTGTAGACAGCATATAGATGGGTCCTGTTTTTTAGTCCATTCTGCCAGTCTGTGTCTTTTTATTGGGGAGTTTAATCCATTTACATTTAGTGTTATTACTGTAAGGGCAGTACTTTCTACTACCATTTTGTTTTTTGGAATTTATATGTCATATCTTATTTTTTCCTCTCCTTTTACCTTTCCTGATAATCTTCATTTCTGCACTCTTCTCCAACTCTCTCTCTCCTGTCTTTTCCTATCAGCCTGTAGCGCTCCCTTTAGTATTTCTTGTAGTGCCTGTCTCTTATTCACAAACTCTCTCAGTGTCTGTTTGTCTGAAAATGTTTTAATCTCTCCCTCATTTTTGAAGGAAAGTTTTGCTGGATATAGAATTCTTGGTTGGCAGTTTTTCTCTTTCAGTATCTTAAATATATCATGCCACTGTCTTCTTGCCTCCATGGTTTCTGCATAGAAATCTGTACATAGTCTTATTGACTTTCCCTTGTATGTGATGGATTGCTTTTCTCTTGCTGCTTTCAGAATCCTCTCTTTGTCTTTGACATTGGACAATCTGACCAGTAAGTGTCTTGGAGTAGGTCTATTGGGATCTATTCTATTTGGGGTACGTTGTACTTCTTGAATCTCTAATTTTCTGTCTTTTATAAGAGTTGGGAAATTTTCAGTGAATATGTCTTCTATTACTCTTTCTGTCCCCTTTCCCCTCTCTTCTCCTTCTGGGATACCCATAACACATATATTTGTGCGTTTCATGTTGTCACTCAGCTCCCTAAGACCCTGCTCATATTTTTCCATTTTTTTCACCATCTGTTCTTTTGTGTGTATGAATTCGAATGACCTGTCTTCCAGTTCACTGATCCTTTCTTCTGCCTGTTCAAATCTGCTGTTGTGTCCCTTCATTGTGTTTTTCATCTCCTACATTGTGGCCTTCATTCCCATGAGTTCTGCCATTTGTTTTTTTAAGTTTATGAATTCTTCTTTATGGTCAGCCAGTGTCTTCTTTATATCCTTCAGCTCTTTTGCTATATCTTCCTTCATTTCATCAAATTTATTTAGCATTAGTTGCCTCCACTCCTGTGTCTCAGCTGAGCTATTAGTTTGTTCCTTTGGCTGGTCCATGTTTTCGTGTTTCCTGGTATGGCTTGTTATCTTAAGTTGTCTAGGCATCTGATTCTCTTGATTAGTTTATTTTGGAGCTTGTTTTCTGTCTTTTACCTAGTGGTTTTCTTGTTGGTTGGCTTTGTTTTCTGGCCTCTGTTATTCAGTTCAGCTTATTCTAGACCTCTAACTTAGGTTCTATTTAGTTGATCAGAATTTTTCCCCTCTTGTTTTTTCTGTTCCTTGCTCTGCCTCTATGTAACCTTTTTGTGAGTGGGTCTCCTCAGATATGGTCGACCCTAGTCAGATTTTCCCAGTCTAGTGAGGCCCAGGTCTCAGTGGGAGGGTATGGAGTTTTCCTGAGAATGAGACCCTCCTATGAGGCCTTTAGAATTGGTGCTTTTCCTCTCCTGTCCAGCAGGTGGCGCTGGCCAGCCCGCAGCTCCCCCACCAGTGTAAGGATGTGTGGAGCCTTTAGTTCTCCTGGTGACTCTGATCCTGTCGGGGGCGTGGCTGACTGAAGCAATGTTCGCTGCGATCTCAGCTTTTCCTCCAATTCCAAACTTGTGTCCAATGTGTGACTGGTTACTGGAGACCCCGAAAACACTGTTTCATATAGTTCTTGGGTAATTGCCAGCTGCTCTAGGGGAGAGACGAAATTCTGCTCCTCACCAGTCCGCCATCTTGCCCCGCCTCACACATTGTCTCCTTAATATCCCTTAAGTCTATAGCCATATTTTCCTTGATCTCCTTGAATTTATTTAGATGATTTGGTAGAATAACTTTGATTATTTGTTCTAATTTTTGAGGTTCCTCTGATGGTTTTAATATATTCCCTTCAATTAGCTATATCTTTGTGTTTCTTAATATGGCATGTAAGTTTTTAAAATGTGTAGGCATCTGATTATCTTGATGAGTTAACTGTGAAGGTCCATTTCTCCCTCTTTTTAGGGTTTCATTGTTGATCGGTTTGTTAAGGCTCTTTTTTTGACACTTTATTCTAGACCTTTAGAATAGCACATGTTTAGTTCAGATTTTGTCAGCTCTTCTTTATTTGATTCATGTCCTGGCTATGTGGTGCAGTTTTTAAGATTGCACTTTTTGTGCAGTGTTTCACCTCCGGGAGAAAGCTTCCTTTCCTCTTTCCCTTCTCTGGGAGTCTTGATCTGTTCTGTTTGTTTTTGTGTAGACTTTTCTTCCTGGGTCCTATGACCAGTTTAAGTTCTCTCCCTTATTCAGTTCCCCATTTTCTTTACACTTTTCAGTTCTGGGACCCATCCTATCTTACAACAGTTCAGTTTAACCTCTGACCCCCCTTTTTCTTTCAGTGAGGCTTTCCGCCTTTGTTTCTTCCGTGTTAGGGTATCCTGCCCTGGGGAGCCAGATGGGGTCAATCCAGAAAGATGGACCACTTAAGAAAAGCCCATTTTGTGATTAGGTGGTTCAGCTGTTGAGTAAGGGCACAACAGTTCTTGCCAGCAGTTCTTTCACAGTCTCCCCCCACCTCCCATGTGTCCTCTTGTTTGCAGCACTATTCAGTAGCTTGGGTTCTGCCCTGGGTCTCTGTGGACTTAGGTCCCTGTGCCTTGGTAGGCATGGAGGTTGAACTTGCTACTGTGAGTCTCTCTATAGTTTCACAGTCTGGGCCATGCTGCCTCTGTGTGACTCCCAGGCTGGGCTGGACCAGGTGAAGGGAAGGGAAACGGGAAACAACCATTGGTCTGGGATAGAATTTTTCCCATCTGATATTTTTCTGTTTCTTTGATTCAGTGTTTGTGGAGTCCTTCTCCAGTGTCTGTTGTCCTCAAGAGTTCTAAGGAAGTGAGATTTGTCCTTTTATTCACTAAACCTCTGGGGAGGCATTTTCAGGGTATGTCTTACATTGCCATGTTGACAATGTCAGTTGAAGTACCATTATTTTTAATTGATATCTATATTATTGGATTTTTAGGATTTAATTTTAATTTTAAATAAAAAGAAACTTATGCTAATTATGGAATACTGTAAGTGAATTCTTAAGTATTTGAATCAATATGACTTGAAATTTTTTTAAATGAGTATAATGCCAGCCTGTGTTTTGATAGTGCTAATCACCAAAGATTTGCAAAAAGTTCTCGTGGTATCTATGTAAGATGTAATTAGGGACAAGTTGGTTGTATACTCATATTTCACAAATGACAAACAACTCTTTGTGGAGAAAAGAAGACTTAATGTCACATAGAGTTTTTGGGGGTGTTTTGTTTTATTTTGTTTCAATGCAATTTTGCATGAGATATATTCACATACCATACCATCCATCCAAAGTATACAATCAGTGTCTCAGATCACATAGTTAGTTGTGCATTCATCACCATGATCAATTTTAGGATATTTTCATTATTCCAAAAAATGTAATAAAAAGAAAAAAGAAAACCCAAAGCATCCCATACCTAAGATGTTTTCTTTTAACATATCCAGGAATAGCATTAATTTGCTGAGTCTCTGGCTGTTCTTTATGGTGATTCTCTGGTTAGACTTGCTTCACACAATCTCATTGTAATTGGATTGAAATAAGTGAGCCATGAATTTCAAAAATATCTTACACCATAGTTAATGATGTGAGATAGATATTTTGGTCTTTTTTTCCTGTGACACTTTTAAATTTGTAATGCAGATATTACTATGTTCTCTATATGTTTTTACATCCTAAAGCCATAGTTTATTAGAATTGATGTATCTTGACTATTTATATCCCTCCAGGGTGGTAGGTTTAATTTTACTCATTTTCTTTAGACATATTTGAGATATCTTTCATTTGTATAATATAAATTAATCAGATGCTAAGTGTTGGGCCCTGGCTAATCTTTGGGTATATAATAGTGAAAAGGCAAATTCTGGAGCATAGTCTCATCAAGGAGAAAAATATTAATAAAACTAAACCAATAAGTAAACAGAAATTGTGGTAAGTGCTACAAGGAAATAAACAGGGCACTGTGATAGATAATGGAGGAGGGAAAGGTGGCAGACATAAATTTTAGACCCATGAGAAAAGTCTTCCCTCAGGATCCAACATTAAAATGAGATCTGAAAAAGCCATGTGTAAGTAGGGGTAGTCCCTCAGCTAGAAAAGAAGCTTGGCATGTTCAAGGATCAGAGTATGGTAAATAATGTAGAGAATAGTCAAGGAAGGTTCAGATCATACAGGACTGTATAAGCCATCATAAAGAAGTTTATATTTTAAGAGCAGTGAGATGCCATTGTGAAACATTTTATGTGGAAGATTGACATAGTGTAAATTGTAGTGATGTATAATACAAAGTCCCTCCTCTCAAGGAGCTCACATGCTAGTAGGAAGCTCTGTAGTAATAATGAAGTCGGGAGTTGATGATTGAAAGAGGTTTTGGAAGTTAAGAAGAAGAAGAGGAAAGAGGGTTAATTTAAGATATATTTTTAGGTAGAATGGTTAATAATTTCTCATGGATTGGAGTGAGGACACTTCCTCTCCAGGCAGGAATCCAGATGATTTGAGTAACTGGATATATGTAAATGCTAAATATGAGATGGGAAGCCTGAGGATGATGATAGACAGGTTTGCCAGGAAAAAGAACAAGTCCATTTTCAACATATTAAAATATCTGCAGGATATGCAAGTAAAGATGTCTAGCAGGCAGTTGTGTATATAAATTTGAAGTTTAGAAAATTCTGGAGTAGTTAAATAAAAGTTGGAGTTTTCAGCTTTAAAATCATGTTTTTAAATTCATAAGAATCTGATATCATCTAGGGATAAAATATTAAGAGAACATGGTTTAGAGCTAGGATTCTCAGCATTTAGAGATGGGGTAGAATAGGAGGGGATGATGCTGGCAAGAGACCAAAATGAAGAGATCAGTTTAGGTAGGAGAGAAAGAATAGACTGTTGCATCACAGAAGTCAAGAGAAGATTGTCTCCAGGGGAGGATTAAGTACATTATGTCGGTGCTGCTGAGAGACTGAAAAAGTGGAGGGCAGCACAGCTGCATGGTCTGACTGGCCTCAGAAATATTAGGAAGCCACATATTGATTCTTGCCTTGACCACTTTTTCTGTCTAATGCTCACCAACATTCAGTGCCCTTCAGAGTATCTTTGGAATATCTTAATTACACAGTTAGCTGCACATGACTTTCTAAGACATGATTATACTGTGGTTACTTAAAATTTCTCTAGAATGGTCCATGCATGCTCATATTTAAACTATTTTACAATTCCAATAGTATTCACTAATATAGGACATGAATAGTAAAAACAATGAGGCACATATTGGTGATGAGCCCTTCCTGTTAATCATGTTTTTCTTTTATAGTGCCTCTTCTGTTTATATGCTGTATTTAATTTTTTCAAATTGTCTGTTTCCTTTACTCAAGAATTTAACTCTCTATTAGCTAAAGTCAATCTGGAGTTGCTACATTAACATTTTCCCTAATCCATAGTTTATTTTAATTGGCTATATCAGATTTTAGAATAATCTACTCTATTCAGTAAACAGTTACGGAGCGCCTATTATGGAGTAGTCACTGTGTCTGACTATTGTGAGGACAAAGAGATAAATAAGAATGATTTCTTCTTTCTACAAGCATGTTTCTTCTTTCTACAAGCACTTTATTACGTGACATGTCTGTGTGTGTGTTTGTGTTTGTGTGCATGTGCACAGAGGCTAGGTCAAAGGTTGTGATGTAGTACAGTTCATAAGTAATTGCTGTATGGAGAACTAAAATTAGGTAAATCCCAGCACCAGGAGCCTCCCAAAGAAACATTATATGGAAGCATAGTCTCAGATAATTTGACTAATAGTGATTTGGGGATTAGAAAAGTCCACTCTTGAAAACCTACCCATCTTTTAAGGTTCAGCTCAAATGTTTCCTTCCCTGAGAAGCCTGACTAAATCCTCACAGCTGAATTTAATACCTGTGGTACTTCCATTAGAGCTTGTTACTGCTTTTATTTCAGGGCTTCTTTTATCTGTCCTTGTATTATATACTAATTGTGTGTCAGTTTCCCACTGTATACTTGAGTTAGGGAACCATGTCTTGGTACTTTTCATATATACTTGGTTTTCCATAAATATTTATTGCTTTTAGTTGTATTGATGGACATCAAAAAATCTCAGTCATAAGCATCTTAGCCTAGCATTTGGAGTCTGTCATCATCCAAACCCTCTAAATGTTTGATTTTTAGGTGAGATACTAGCGTGGCTGCTATATTCTATTCAAGTGGATAGTGTTGATGTTCCTTGAATATTATTTATTAATTTCCTAATCTATCCTCTTCTCCTTAATGTAGAACCTTTTTTCTGTAGATTTCCAGGTTTACCACTTAAAGGTTCTGGCTTAAAATGAACTTCTGTTAATAAACTCTCTCCTATCTTTATCGTAGTCTTATTCATTATTCCTTCAGCCTGCATGTTTAATTGTATTTTATTGTTTTATACTTTTCAATGCATTGCTTTATAATCGCCCCTTGTGATTTAACCATTTTTTCTTTTCCCTTTCTGACTTAAAGTTAAGGGCTATTTTTAAATTTTCATTTTACCCTTTCTTAAACAATGTTTTACATAGGTAGCTATTCATTATTTACAGCTATAATTATTGAGTTTTATAAAAAAGTTTTAAATTTAGTTATAATTTTTTAAAAAAATGTTTGAATGATGATATTACATTCAGCAACCTAATAAGTATACTCTAAACTTACATAGATTACCCTTTAAGAGCCTCACATATTTTAACAAAGGAAATGTCATCCTCCCTTAGCTGAGTATATTTACCTTATCTAATTTTATTCTTGGAGCAGCAACACTCAACTACATCTCTTCACATAGCTGTGAGTTTTGATCACAGTCTAATAAGACAATGTAGAGTAGACTGAAAGGGGTCTTGTATCACTAGTGGTTTGGGGTTTTGTTTTTGGTTTATTTTTACAAAGATAAGATCTGAATTTAATCTTGGTGAAAAACTGTCAGAGAGATTAATGGGACTGCTGACAGCAAGCTGTAGCTTCTCCTGAGACCAATGAACACTAAGAATAAAGTTCAAAGAGAGCAAAAACTATAGAAATAAAGATAGGGAAAAAGCAGCTTTCCATATATTTAGGCCTATCCTGTTCATAGATGCAGAATCAGTGTAACTTTTGTGTTTTTCTTTAAAATTTAATTTGATTTTCTGTATCTATATTAAAAGTTTCTTCCTTTTTGATAAGGTATTTGTTTTCTTTCTGTAATTGACTTATCCTTCATTTTCAAGTTGGGCATGGGGATAATTATTTAAGAAAACCTTTCAGAAAGATCATGTCTGCTGTGTCACATACTGAGTATTCCTCATATATTAATGTAGTTCTTTTCTATGTAAAATAAATTGTAGTTTCCTCTTTCCAATCTTTCTCCTTGACTTATTTAAAGGTTTGATCCTGTATCATTTCTTTCTTTTTAATTAAATTTCTTTCTTGGCAAACCAGGGCTTTTTTAGTTTAGAATATGGGAATGGGTGTGGTTTTATGGTTTGTTTGTTTTTTTTTTCCTACAAATATTAGGTATTACACTGGAAAAGTGTCCTTAGAAATCACCATCTGTTTTTACAGTCCTCTGGAAAGTTGCTGAAATTACACATGAAAATTCTCTTCTGCAAGTGAAGCATCCTAGTCAAATTGTTGGCATGTTTGCAACTTGTTAAAACTCTTAAACTGTGTGACTTTTTACCATTTAGAAAAATTAAAACAGGTCTTGAAATTATTTTAAGAAACTCTGCATTGTTTGAAATGAATTCTATAGGTTCTTTTCCCTCTGGCCAAAATTTGGTTCCGTTTGATAGCCAATGAAATTTATTGGCTAATGGCTGTTCTAGAGTTGAAGGACCTGATAGATCAGCTATAGATAATTATCTGTCATTAAGAGTTACTCTTGCTAGTGGTTTTTATTTCCTTAGTTAATTTCTTGGTAGATTTACTGGTTTGTGGAAATTATTCCCTCAGTCTCTGGAGAATAAAGTTTGGGCCTATTCAGCTTTTTTTTAACAGCTTTATTGAAGTATACAATAAACTGCGCATATTTAAAGTATACACTCTGATACATTTTGATACATCTATAAGTTCATGAAACCATTCAACTTCCTTTTAAGCTCCTTGTGGGGTGGATCTTAGGAGCACAGTGCCTTCACATTAAAGGGTCTATGTAAATGTTTACTGATTTCTTAAAAAATTAAATATATGAAGGTATGCAATATAGGTACCGTACTGGCTGTACTGAACAATAACTGAGGTGGGTCTCCAGGAATTTGTAATCCAATGGTATGCTTGTCTTTGGGAATGTAGGAGTAGCTATAGTTCTGGAAGTCAATAGACATCCAAAGAACAACTGTAGGTACATTTAGGGAAAGATGAAAAAGACTAGGGAGTAAAAAATCTGAAAGAGAAATTAATTATATTGAAATTAATGTTTTTAGTGGTGAAAGTTAAAATTGACTATTTTGGATTAAGGAGAAGTGGAATACCCATCAGGAGATGGCAACACTGTAAGAGTAGTAATATCACTGAAGAAAATGTCCTTTTTCTCTCTGCTTCCTTTCCCCCTCTCACCTTCACATTTCTTTATTGCTTCTTCTTTTATCTGATTTCAATCCCCCAATTTATAGAGTAGTTTGACAAATAACTTTTTAAAACCTAGACATTTTAGTTGTTTTTACTAGTTATTTTCTCACTTATTCAATTTTCTTTTCAGTTTTGGTATCTCATTTTACCATTAGAAGAACCTTGTGAGTTGTTTGACATGTACTAAAGCAAATGGTCATGGCATCATTTAATTATCTTCCAAGTGGAGAATCATTAAGCAGGTCTTTCGGGGCTTGGTATATAGGCTTCTTTTTTTCACCAGATTATAGTTCCACTACTAGGAATCATGTTTTCCATTTTCCCCAAAATTTTAATTTGGAAACTCCACAAATTTATCAAAGACTAGAAACTATTGGTCCATCCCTGATAATTTTAATTATGTGTGAAATCTAGACAATTCTTAGTCTGATGTGTCAACTTTTCTTTATTGTTGTATTTTTCTTATTTCTTTTCAAAATTTCTAATGTCTCTAAAATCTGTTACTTTACAGTATGGTTACAGTATGATCACAGCTATAGAAAACAAATAAGCATCCTATTAATAAAATAAATCTGGAAGCAAGTATAGGAACATAATAGCAGTTATCTTTGGGTATGGGACAATGATCTTTGTTTTACATTTTAAAATTTTTCAACATTTATACAATTAATATGTATAACTTTTATTATTTTAAAATGCTGGTTGATTTTTTAATTATAAAGTTATGCATTTTATTAAAGGAAGAAGCAGGAACTTCTCCATTTTCCTTATGAAAAGTTAAGCCCATGTTTCATATTGCTTTTAAACTCTTGATTTCCTTGATTCTCTTTTTTTAACCATTATTCCTCCTTATATTTATTGATGGAATAATCTGAGTGATTTTTGTGTCTCTGCTCCCCCAAATACCCAATAATGTTTATCCCCACCCCCTTCAGTTCTTCAATCCTTTAGTCAGCCCTTTTTCTAAGTACCCAAGGAATGTGAAAAAAAATGTTTGTTAATAAATCTAATTTACGCTGTTTCCTACAGTTAAGTTTAGCCCTGTTCTGTGGGAAAATTTAGCCACATACTTTGAGCTTATTATGAAAGAATTCCCCATAAAATGATGAATAAAGTTACATTTGGCACTAAAATTCTTATAAGTGAACTACTGTTTTCTAACCTTAGTGAAATGAATACCTTAATCCTTTCCCTTGTGTTATTGTGGGAGCTCTTCTTTGCTTTGCATTTGGAAAGTGAAGTCTCCAATAAGCAATAAGATTCTTTTTTTTTCAAGCAAGAGCAGAAGCAGATATGCATCAGGCCCTTTACCAGGGCCTCATCATCTTATGGACCCCATCAATTGTTTATTATTTTAAGTTAATGATCATTTTTGGCAAAGACTTTTAGCATTTATCCTTGTTCCTTCTATAGAAATTTCAGATCCCAAGGGACATGTGTCTTGTGATTTGGTAAACCTCCTGTCCTTGTCCAAGTTTCTGGTACCCAGGTGCCAGAATGTTTGAGGTGAGAACCTGGCCAATCATATGGGATATTTGTCCTAGATGCTCTGTAAAAATTATTTATATAAAACATCGTTTTTAAAAGTGTTCATTATAATTTCTTAAATGAAATACATCTGCTTTTGTTTTGCCTTTGTTTTTTATTTTGTTAGGGAAGTTGTGAGTTCACAGAAAAATCATGCATAAAATACAGGCTTCCCCTATACCACCCTATTATTATCACCTTGCATTACTGTGGTACATTTATTACAAGTGATGAAAGCACATTTTTATAATTGTACTATTAATTCTAGTCCATGGTTTAACTTAGGGTTCTTTGTGTTGTGCAGTTCCATAGACTCTCTTTTTTTAAATTTTTATTCTGGTAACACACACAACCTAAAATTTCCCCTTTTAAACACATTCAAATATATAATTCAGTGCTGTTAATTACATTCACAGTGTTGTGCTACCAGTACCACCATCCATTACCAAAGCCTTTGGTTTTTAAAAATTAAGTTTATAACAGAGCTCTGCTTTAACTGAGGTAGGGGGAGTGACGTTTGCGGTGCTTTAAAGAGAAGGGGGAAGAAATTATCTTTAAAATTTAATTCAAAGTATTTACTTACCAAAAAAAGTAGTTAGTGGGTAACCACACTCTGTCTCTGCATTAAGCTGTCTTTTCTTCAAATTGACTTTATCAATGCATCTGGCTTCAATTCCACCCCACCCCCACCCCCCAAAGCAAAGCAACCGAGCAGTTGGTAATTGAATTCTGACATGTTGAATGATTTAATGAAATCTTCTGCAATTGTATGTATGCTTGGGAAAGAGGGAGGAATAATAAGCAATGGGGTTGAGGGTAATAAAAAATTACTGTCTCTTTATGTTAAGGAGAATGAATAGCAGTCAACACCTTAATATCTTTCAGAATATGTTAAAGTTTATATGGTAAGGGTTGTTTATTCCACAGGAAGCAGCACCTCCTTTCCACAGGAGGCCCAGCTACATGACCTCCCTTACCATGGCAAAGCCAGATATGGGAAAGGGATGAGAGAAGGTTGGAGTTGTGATACCTTGGATAATCTGTGAAATCCGAAATGACCTTACTTGTATAGCTGGAAAAGGGAAAAGCTTAATAAGATGTGTCATTATCAAATGATCAATTCTTATGTCACTATGTTATTGAGTCTTTTTTTTTCTTTTAATTTTCAGGGAGATGTTTGAGAAGGACAAATTAATTTTTTTTTAAAATGTGTTAGAGCAATTGTAGGTTTACAGAAAAATCATGCAGATTGTATAGGTTTCCCATATTACCCCTCTCCACACAGTTTCCCGATTATTAACATTTTACATTAGTGTTGTACATTTGTTACAATTGGTGAATCAGTATTTTATCATTATATTATTAATTAAATTCCATAGTTTACACTAGAGTTCACTCTTTGTGGTGTACAGTTCTATGGGTTTTCTTTGTTTTTTGTTTTTTTTAATTTTTATTCTTGTAACAGATATACAACTTAAAATTTCCCATTTTTGCCACTTTCAAGTATACAATTCAGTGTTGAAAATTAATTTTTAAGGGCTGTTTTTCTTTGCCTTTTTCTCTGCCTTTGCTTTCCTTATTGAATGTTGACTTGAAAGAAAGGCAGTAGAAGCTAGAGTCTTACAGCTGCAGTGATATATATAGCTCGATGATATAACTGATGTCTAGAAGAAAAGCTCAGAAGGGTGTATTAAAAGAGTATTATCTTGGGAGTCACTGAAGGGTCCAGTCTTCTTGTTAATATGCCTGAGTGAAATTACAATTACAACTGTCACATGTTTTGCCCTAATGTTGTTTGAATATAGGAGTCTTCTTGTTTAAGAAGATGAGGAATTCTTTGGTAGCTCCTCACTTCCTTTCCGTCTTCCACAAACTAGTCACATGAACCTGCTGCTTTGAACCCTATACTCTTTAAGTGAAGTATTCTCAAGTTTGGCCCCAGCTAGTAAGTATAGTTGGCATAATAAATAGCCTTCAGTTACCTAATCCAGTGGTAGGAAAACTGATCTGTGTCAGTTTTGGGGAGTACAAATGAAATTTATAGAAGTTGAAGTAAAATTCTAAAGATATTGCTTTCACTTTAAATGATACGAGCTATTTAAAATGATAAAGCAGGTACCTTTCTGTCTTCAGATAGCTATTGAGTGTTTGTGATACACAGTACATATCTAAATTTGGGGTTGCCTGAGTTGCCTAAGCAGAATGAAATATCCAAGTTAGGGCGAGGGAATGAAATTAAATTCTTTTCGTTTAGTCTTGTTCTCCCAGGCTGCCAATTTAATACTTTTTTCCAAACAATGAGTTTTAGAAAACTGATTAACTCCAAACAGTACAAATAATTCCTTTCTTTGTAATTTAAATTAGATTGTGTTTTGGGCTAAATTGTGTGACTTTCTCTCCTATCTACTTTAAGAGAAGAATCAGTTATAATGAAAACTCATTTAAAAGAGTTTAAAGAACTTCTTTACTCAGTGGAAACCAACAAGATTCTGGAATTTCATTCGCATGTTTTCTAAAAAAAACCTGTTTTTCCCAAAAGAAACTTCACTCAAATGTGAGGACTAAACTTATTAATGCACCTCTGTTGTATATCTCTTTGAATGTTTTGCCTGATAATCTTTTTCAGTGGCACTTTCATTGATTGGCATATCAAGAAGTCTTAATGAATTGTTGAATTACTCTAACTTTTACCCTAATCACAAGAAATCTTCTTTAATTAGAACACTAGTTCAATTGCAGATTTTATTCTCAGTAATTCCTGGCAAAATGCATATTTTGCTGATCCCATCTCCAAGGATATGCTGATCTGTATCCCAATTTTGTGAAGACCCCTTAATATCTGCCTTTTACATGTTGGTATGTTTCACTATTATTCCATTTTAATATCATTTCATAACAGAGGCTTTGTCTTTGTATTAAAAGGTCCTGCTATCCTAGCATGCACTTTTCTCTCGGAAGGAGTTTTGGTTTCATTGATAATCTAGTTTTCTTATACTAGAGGTAAACCCTCAGGTACTGTGGTAGCTATCCCCCAAAATGGCCTCAAATCCTCCTTACCTCTTTGTATTCATGTCCTTCTGTATCCTCTCCTACATTGTATCAGGGGTGGTCTGTGTGAATGAGATGGTATGTGACTTCTGAAACTAGATCATAAAAGCTTCTGCCTTGCTCTCTTGGATTACTTACTCTGCAGGAATCCAGCCTCTGTGTCATAATAACAATAGATAGCACCATCTTGCCAGTCATGTAACTAGTAGTGGATACTCAAGCCTCACACAGACATCAGAGACTGAATCGTGGTTGACATCTTTTTTTTTTTTAACTTTTTATTTTGAAATACTTTCAAACTTGGACAATTATAAAAATAATACAGACCCCACACAGAGAACGCCAACACATCCCTATTCCCCTGGATATCCAGAACCACCAATTTTAACATTTTGCCGTATTTGCCATATCATTCTATCCATCAACCCATCTAGCCACCTGTCTTTCAATCCATTTTCTGAACTCTTTAGTGTAGGTTTCATGCTTCTTGAACACTTAATACTGCCATGTACATTTCTTAAGAACAAGGATATTCATTTATATTACCACCTTAAGTGCAGTTATCAAGTTAAAGAAATGTAACATTGATATATAGCCTACAGTCTATATTCCAATTTTTTCATATGTACCAAACATGTCCTTTTAGGCCTATTCTTCTCCATTATTAGAGCCCATCTAGGATCATGTATTGCAGTTAATTGTCACTGTTTCTTTAGTTGCTCTTCTTTTTTAAAAAATTGTAATATATGTAACATAAGCTTTCCCATCTCAGCCACTCTGAAGCAACCGTTAAGTGGAATTAATCACATTCAAAATGTCACATTACCCTTCCACCTTCTATTAGTAAAACTTTGCTATTTCTGCAATCAGAAACCCTGCACCCTTTATATATTAATTCCTCATTTTCCCTGGCCCTTGCCCCCTGGCAATCTAATTTCTATCTCCTATGAGCTTGCACTTTCTCTGAGACTTTCTTTGTAGTTACCATGGAGCTTAAATTTAGCATCCTAAATCTGTAACACTCTCATTTGCTTACATACCAACTTAACTTCAATGATACATACAAACTATCTTTTGTACCCCTCCGTCCTCCCACCTTTAGATCGTTCTTGTCACAAATTGTATGTTTATACATTATGAGTCCAGAACATTGGTTTATCATTACATTTATGTGCTTGCCTTTTAGATCCTGTAGGAAGTAAAACGTGGAGTTAGAGACCAAAATTCAATAGTACTGGGATTTATATTTACCCATATTGTTACCTTTATTGGACTTCCTTATTTCTTCATGTGGCTTTGATCTGTTGTCTAGTGTTTTCCTTTCAACTTGTGGAATTTTCTTCAGTATCTCTTGTAGGAGGGGTTTAATGGGACAAGCTCCCTCAGCTTTTGTTATCTGAGAATGTCTTCATCTCTCTCTCACCTTTAGTGCTGGTTTGAATCTGTTATGTACCCCCAGAAAAGATCTTGTTCTTTTAGTCATTCTTGTGGGTGCAGACCTATTGTGGATGGTACCTTTTAGTTAGGTTGTTTCAATTGAGATGTGACCTAGTTCATTGAAAGTGGGTCTTAATCCTTTACTGGAGTCCTTTATGAGAGGATAAAAGGCAGAGACATTTGGAAAGAGAGAGTTTAGAAAGAAAATGTCCCAGGAGAAGCAAGAAGGACCCACAGAAACTAAAAGAGCCATTTTGAAACCAGAGCCCAGGAGAGAAGGACCATCAGATGTTACCATGTGCCTTCCCATGTGACAGAGGAACCCCAAATGCCAGCAGCCTTTCTTCACAGAAGGTATCTTCCTCTTGATGCCTTAATTTGGACATTTTCATGGCCTTAGAACTATAAATTTGCAAACTAATAAATCCCCTTTGAAAAAGCCAATCCATTTCTGGTAATTGCATTCCAGCAGCTTTAGCAAACCAAAGATAGTTTTGCATGATCTAGAATTCTTTGTTGGCTATTTTCTGTTTTCAACACTTTAAATATGCCATCCCATTGTCGCCTTGCCTCCATGGTTTCCGATGAGAAATTGGCACTTAATCTTACTGATATACCCTTGTATGTGACGTGTTGCTTCTCTCTTTATCTTTGGCATTTAACATAGCACGATTCTACCTATTTGCATTTATCTTTATTTGAGTTTGTTGAGATTCTGGATGTGCATGTTCGTATCTTTCTTTAAATGTAGGAAGTTCTCAGCCATTTTTTCTCTTAATGTTCTCTCTGCTCCTTTCTTCTCCTTCGTGGACTCCTACAGGGCACATTTTGATATGCTTGATTGTGTCCCATAGGTTCCTTGGGCTCTGTTTATTTTTTTTTTCACTTTCTTCCTTGTGTTCCTCAGACTGAATGATTTCAGTTGTCTTATCTTCAGTTTCATGGGTTCTTTCTTCATATCAGCTCCAATCTGCTATTAAACCCCTCTAGGGAATTTTAAATTTTTGTTACTGTGGTTTTGAGCTCAGTTTGGTTCCTTTTCATAATTTCCTTCTTTCTATTGATATTCTCTTTGTGTTCATCTATCATTTTCTGATTTCCTTTAGTTCTTTGTCTATGTTTTCCTTTAGCTCTTTGAGCATATTTAGGACCGTTTTTTAAAAAAATTATTTCACTTAAAAATTTATTTCTCATGAGGACCATTTAAAAAAAAAAATCTTTGCCTGAAATGGCCCAGATCTAATCCTCTTCATTGATGGTTTCTCATGCTTTAATTTTCTACTTTGCCTGGGCAGTCACTTCCTATTTCTTTGTATGTTTTGTAATTTTTTGTCGAAACATGGACATTTTGATATTTTAATGTGTTATCACTGGAATTTAGACTCTGAAGCATCCGTTTCTGTTCCTTGAGCTTGTATCCAGCACGTGTTATGTTAGAGCTTTCCTTGATTGGCAGGAGCTAACAAAAAAAAAAAGAAGAAGAAGAAGGAAAGAAAGAAAACATCTTTTCCTTATATTTGCAGATTGAACTGTGCAGGTGCTCTTCTTTAGAACTTTTCATACAATGAGTTTAGAGAATAGCTCCAGACCTTTCTGCATATGCATTTTGTCTTGGGCTTATAATTCCCCTGTTTGATACAAATATTCCCTCTTCTCTAGGAAATAGTTTCTTCATAGTTCTGGGAACTGTGCCCTTTGTCCTAGTCAGCAATCTTTTGCCCCAGGCAACCATTTGACTGCTCTTCCACAGCATTCTGTAGTAGTGCTCTGTGAACTGCCTTCTATGCGCAGAGCAAGTTCTGGGATGGCGAATCCCTCAACCTTCACCAAAAGATTGGGCCAGACATTTATGCTCTCAATATGTGCACAACGGTTACTCTGCCCCTCTGGAACCAGGTCTGTGGATCTGCACAGGGAGTGCAGGCCCACTCTGCACCAAGCCAGTGAGAGGTGGGGTGGGGTGGGGTTGGAGTGGGGCTAGCAAGGCACCATGAGATTCTACCACTTTTAAATAGCCTTTTTCTTGATTTGGCACTTGTCCCCTTTTTGCATGCCTTTAACTGCCTTCTGGAACTTTGAGAAAGATGTTTCCTCCCGTTCTTGCTGGTTGTTCAAAGCTTCTGTGGGGGGATGGAGCCCTAAAGCTTCCACACTCTACCATCTTGATTAGAGTAGGGCCCTGGCTAACTGTCTTGACTACAACTCTATGATAGACACCCTTGAACCAGAACTATTTGGCTGTTCTAGTTTGCTAATGCTGCCAGAATGCAAAACACCAGAAATGGATCAGCTTTTATAAAGGGGGTTTATTTGGTCACAAAGTTGCAGTCTTAAGGCCATAAAGTGTCCAAGATAAGTCATCAACAATTGGGTACCTTCACTGGAGGATGGCCAATGGTGTCCGGAAAACCTCTGTTAGCTGTGAAGGCACATCTGCTCCAAAGTTCTGGTTTCAAAATGGCTTTCTCCCAGGACGTTCCTCTCTAGGCTGCAGTTCCTCAAAAATGTCCCTCTTGGTTGCTCTTGGGGTGTTTGTCCTCTCTTAGCTTCTCCAGAGCAAGAGTCTGCTTTCAACGGCCATCTTCAAACTGTCTCTCATCTGCAGCTACTCTCTCAGCTTCTGTGCATTCTTCAAAGTATCCCTCTTGGCTAGAGCAGCTTGCTCCTTCTGTCTGATCTTATATAATGCTCCAGTAATTTAATTCAGACCCATCTTGAATGGGCGGGCCAACACCTCCATGGAAATTATCCAATCAGAGTCATCACCCACAATTGGGTGGGGCACATCTCCATGGAAACACTCAAAGAATTACAATCTAATTAACACAGATAGTTCTGCACACACAAGATTACATCAAAGATAATGGTGTTTGGGGGGACATAATACATTTGAACTGGCACATTGGCTAAGCTGTGTTTGAAATCCTAACCCACAAAACTGTGTGAGATGATAAATGTTCACTATTGTTTTAGGTTGCTGAGTTTTGAGGTGATTTGTTATATTGCAATTACTAATGAATATGGTGTTAGAGTGATTTGCCAAACACCTGAATTTTTCCCCTTAAATACACAATTTTATTTTCCCTTTCGGCAGAAGAGTCAGTCCTATTTGAATTTGTTTTATTAATATTAACATCCCAGTAATTTTCATTGCTGAATGTTGGTGGGGTCTTTGGCCATGTTTGTCATAAGACTGTAGTTTATATTGGTGTGCTAATGGGATACAAGCTAAGAAAAGAGTTACAAATTTATATAAAACATGATATGTTGTATAGCATTTTATAGATACATTTTATATGTAAAAACTGCTCTAGCTGGTGTAGTTTTATCCAATAGAAATATAATGTGAACTATGTTATTAAATATACTGATATCCTCATTAAAAAGAGGAAAAGGGTAACAGATTACACTAATTTTAATAATTTGTTTTATTTTATCCAGTATATCCAAAATATTATCATTTCAGGATATAATCAATGTTAAAATTATTAATGAAATAGTTTACTTTTTTTCGTACCGAGTCTGTCTTTGAAATCTAGTGTATATTTACTGCATATCTCATTTTGGACTAGCAGCATTTTAAGTGCTCAGCCACATGTAGCTAGTGGCTTCTGTATTGGATAGCACAGATAAAGTTTTTAGCTGAAGAAGTTAAAAAGACTCCTTCAAGCTTAGCAATAAGTCAAGAATACATGTAAACAACTTTAGCTTTAATCTCTCTCCACATTTAGTTCCAGTGAGTCATCGTTCTATTTCCCAGATACCTCAGATCCTTCAGACCTGCTGAATACCCTTCAGATAGAGGGATTAAGGATATCAGAGGTTCTATGTACAGTTTTCCAGGATCACAGACTCAGAATGGCCTGTCTCATGGTTTATCCTGAGGACTGGCCAATGTGGACGTTTTGAAAGAGAAAGTGTGGATTGGAATGTAAAGGACATGCTCATGGTCTTTGGCTGTGCCTTGTATAATCCCTCTTTCATTTCTGGGGCCATTGGGAAGCACTTTTCAGAGGTTTAAGAACATTCTGTTATTTCTTTGAGCCTAGACCTGAAAACAGATGTATACATCAAGCCTTTTGCATTCCACACTTTCTGTGGTCCTATACCACATCAGATGACATCTTATTGACTCACACATGTTCAAGGAAGGTAGTGATGACTGTCATTTCTTCTACTCAAAGTTCAAGCATTGAACAGATGAGTGGTTTTTCCTGCAAATCAATATACTCCATTAAGTATAGTGTAGCAAGCAGTTTTTTCACTAGAATTCTGCGTTAAACTCGGTCACCAAAATCAACTCAAAGCTATTTTTGTAGGTATTTTTTTAAAAAAGGAGAGTCTTTGTATGGAAAAGGGGTTGGGGACAATTTTGAAGCCATTTGGTTTTGTGCTGTCTCTCAGGCTCTGGCTTTTAGGATATTTTAGCTTTAGGCATTTCCACAATCTTCAAAATAAAATACAGCAGAACTTATTTTAATGTATTCTCTCTTTTAAAAATGGATAGTGGTGATGGTAGCACAACATTAACAGCACTGAATATATGTTTGAGTGTGAGTAAAAGGGGAAATTTTAGGTTATATATGTATTACTAGAATAAAAATTAGAAAAAAATCCTTGGAACTGTACAACACAAAGTTAAACCCTAAGTTAAACCATGAACTGTAGTTAATAGTACAATTATAAAAATGTGCTTTCATCAGTTGTAACAAATGTACCACAGTAATGCAAGGTGTTAATAATAGGATGGTATATGGGAACTCAGTGTTTTATGCATGATCTTTCTATAAACCTACCACTCCTCTAATAGAAACAACCAAACAAAAAAAGCAAATGTACCACATCAATGCAAGGTGTTAATATTAGGGTGGTATATAGGAATCCTGAATTTTATGCATGTTTGTTCTGTAAACCCACAACTTCTCTTTTTTAAAAAAAGTTCTTGAAGTATCCCTTAGTTTCCAAAAGACTTGAAAGGAATTTCTCTTCATAATTTTGTCACCACTCAAATTATTGGCAGGAAGAAATTTACAGGATTTTTTTATAAAAAGCTAAAGAGCATGATCACTCTCAGTTCACATTTGATGTGTTCTCTTCAGCTTTCTTTATGTCATTAGCATGGTATCAAGATATATTTAGTTAGTCTATCTTTGTCTTTCCACGGTAAGTAGTTAACCCAGATGTTCAGAAATAAGTATCTGAAACAGTCACCACATTTGTAAAACTATTTCAGGAATTTCTTTATATCCTTATTAATTTATTTACAATGTGTTTTAGTGTTTTAACATATTTCTAATTAATTTTTTCATCAGAATAATGCATTTCGTATCATTTACAAAGTAAAATAATACTGAATAATTTATTATAAATAATAATAGATACCTACCTCACTCTTTTCTAACCCTAAATCCTGCTTCCTTGAGATGACCACATTCAACTCTTTTGGTTGTTTCTTCTGCTGTTTGCTTCCACCTTCACAAATGACATTCTTTTATTGCTATTTTATTATTTTTCCTATTTGGACATTATCTGTAGACTTCCTTAATGGATGATAAGGAATTAACTTTTTGATACACAAACCAACCACTCACACTTCCCCCTTTCAATCCTTCCAATATAGTTTTGAAGACTTACATTATTGTGTCTGAGACATGTAGTATTCTATGATTATATATCCTTTCTTGTACTTTTAGTTTTTCCTGGTAATAATGATTGCCTTGGTGTTTACTGCTGCTGCTGCTGTTGTTGTTAGTTTCATTGATTAGTTGTTTGTATCCTTGTCACCAGTTTATTCCCAGAATCCTTGCTGCAACCATAAAGTTCCTCCTAATATTGAAACTATTGTAAAATATATCATTCCTTATAAATTCCTCTCAGGTAATGTATACTTCTGCTTTTTTTCTTGGAAACATCTTTCCTTGAGTTCCCATCCTCTGCTCCAGTCTGTACTCAATCTCTAGGCTGGCTGTCACCCTCAGAGTTCCCTTCACCACTCACCTATGATAACTTCCTGTTTTTTTTTTCTGCATTCCATGCGTTCCTCTTTCTAGATTTACTTCTTCAATTTGATAGAGCACATCCTTAGTAGTTTTTGATGAGGGTCTGTGATGTGAGGTAAACTTTTTTGACACTTTACATTCTACTCTTGTGCTTGATTGATGGTTTGGATATAGAATTCTATATTGGAAATAATTTTTCCCTCAGAGTTTTGACACATTACCCTGTTGTTTTCCATTTTCCTATTTTGCCATTAAAAACTTCATTGCCTTCTGTTTTTTGAACTTTTGTAGTTGGCCATATTTAGACTCTCTAAGAAAGTTTGTAAGATCTTTTCCCTAGCATTCTGAAGTGTTTTTTTTAAAAATAGTGTACACATATTAAACATCTAAGTACAGAAAGATGTATTTAATCTTCATTTAAAGAGCAAGGACAGGAAAGAATAGTTATAAATGTGATTGAGTAGTATGTTTGGGACTCCAGTGTTTGTAGAACTAAAAAATTCTCTTCGTTTCTGGCATAGGCTCTATATTTTATAACATTTAATAGTACATTCAAGGTGTAGTTTAATACAAAAGCAACTTCCTTGGTTTACCTTAGCAGATGTCTATTAAAATTCCAAAAATAAAGCTAAGGCCAAATTTTGCTGACTAGATGGATTAAGTAGTTATGAATTTTTAAAATGAAGGTGACTCAGGTATTTGCTATCTTTCATTCTCTTGTGATTGCCCTGGCTTGATACAGTTTCTTTAGAGCAGACGGTTCCGTGCTTAGTTTTAGATTCAGTTGTTATGCAGCTTATATCACATAATTGTCATTTAATGGTCCTTTCCTTCCCTTATTATTTGTAGTTTCATTAGAGTTTTGTTCTTAGTCCTTTATTATATAGAACGATTCTTAATCAGGCTTTGCCATTAAGACCAGAAAACTCTTAAGTAAATGGTCTTACATACTGAGTTCATCTCTTAGACTCTGGTTTTACCCACTGATCTTAAGGAAATCTTCATTATGAAAACTTGTACTAATCTTCTACATTATAACAAATTTCTAATCATCCTTCCTCTAAAAAAGTTTACTGATAAAGCCTTAAAAGCTGTTTTTCACTGAGTGTAGGAATGCAAGTAAACCTGTTTACTTGAAACAGATGCCTGGGAAGTTATTTGAAATAACTCTTCCAGTCTTATTGGAATCAAAGATTTAGGTTAGGATAATGGAAGCCTCTCAGAGGACCCCCAAAAGACAGTTTAAGAGTGAAGTTTATGATAGACTGGACACAACATAATCCTGAGCTATTCACAGATGATACGGGAAACATTAGTACTTCATTTTGCTTAAGCAATCTGTATTTTGTAATTCCATGTTAGTTAAAATATAGTTATTCTTACTCGTTAGAGGATTTGAGAGGCCTGAACTGGAATTGTCATTTTCTTCATAATCTTTCCGTTTAATGCTTTTTGAAAATCAGAAGAAACTACCTCAGCTTTTATTTTTACTGGCCTCATTCCTCCTCTCTTTCTGCTCAGTTTTAAAAACCTTCACTGCTCTGTGCTGCCCATGGCAAGCCTACTAGAAGCATTAAGATTTCAACAAAAAGCAGTTTTTTATATAGCTGAACTGCTCTGCACAAAACAGGACCATATATATATAAGGCAATAGATCAGAGCGTTTTTTGTGACATTGTCTCTGAGAAGACTGAAAACTTTTGTTTTAATGACCATAATATACATCACTAAAATGTAAACATTCTTTTTCTAAATCTCATTTTTTTAATCAAGAGAAGAGAGAGCAAAAGATTTACCAACTTTTTAGTAGGAGGAATGTTAAATAATAGATGCTGTTCTTCCAGAATTGGGAGAAAATCTGACTTATCTTTTACAGTTTTCAGGTTCTAGATTCCTGAAGACAAAGTTGTCATAAAAAACTTTCTTGTACTTTGCACTTATAAAAGTAAGCTACAGTATAATTAAATGAGAATTGCATAGATAAAAGTTATCTATGTTGATATCTTTTGCTAATAGCAGTATTCTAAAAGTTGGAGTATGGTTTAACAAGCCTTGTTCTTTTCTTTCATATATTAAGAAAAAGTCAGCATTTATTCTTAATCCTATGGTTCTATAGTAATTTAAAGAGGAAATGTTATGATAGCCTTATGAATCCAATTCTCCATGTTACTGAAACTCTGCTTCATTTATCCTTTTTTTTTTACTATCTCTCCCATCTTACATGATCTTAAAGTTTTCTTGGAGTTTGTCTTTCTAATAGAAATTCATGTACGTTACCCCAAAAGTTACTTTTTAAACTCTTATAAAGAATATCAGGGCTAATGGGAATTGCTTGGTTAACTAAATTGCTTATCCTTAGCCAGACCAGTCACTTAGATCCAGTTATTGTTTTCAGTTTTCTCATATGGGTTTAAAAGAAGACTCCCTTCCTTGAAATTATTAGGGAACATTGCCTTCTGTTTCATTGCTTTTTAAATTTTAATTAGTTTGCCAACAATTGTCTATATGAAGAATAAAATCTGAAAGGTCATGCTGTTGACTTTCCTTTTTCATCTCGATTTAACTTTAGAGGAAAAGAAAATGTTTTGATATTCAGTCTAGTTAGGCTTCATCAAAGCTAGCTTTAAGCCCAGTTGAGAGAGTAGTTCCAAAACAACTTTGTGTTTTTAAATAATCAAGCTTTTGCTATCTGCGCTAACAAAAACAATTTCATTTCCTCTGTTGTGCAGAGCAAGCCCATCACAAGTTTGTCTTGCTGAAACTAACTTGACCCTTTGCTGTTAATAATATACTTCTTCAACCTCCTTTATTTCTTTTCTTCCTTTGCTTTATACTTTCCTCTGTGAAGATATCTTTTTAGTCTCGATTTATTTCTGAAGGGAAGAACGTTTAATAAGCAAATAGTCCTTTCATGATAAATAAGCTCTCCTTGGGTTAACTGATTAGTCTACTTCACCTAGTCTTCCATCGTTTTCCAGGACAATCTCCGTAAGAAGGATGACAGGATTGAAGAGCTGGAAGAAGCACTAAGAGAAAGTGTACAAATAACTGCAGAGCGCGAAATGGTGCTAGCACAAGAGGAATCAGCCAGGACCAATGCTGAAAAACAGGTCTGCGACTTTACATAGTAGTTACTGATGATGCTGCTGGGTAAACAAAAGGTAAAACCCAACCAGTATAGTTTAGGTAAACTATATGTATTGTATGTTTATAGGGTTTCAGAAGCACTTTATCAAATATAAGTATTTAGACTTGAATAAGAATTGAAATGTAGTTGTACAAGAATAGACTCGTGTTTCATTTCTGCATTTAATAATTTAGGACTTATATATTTAGGTAGCATTTACTTACGTATCTGAGGAGATGAAATAGAACTTGTCACTTGTTACAAGACTGGGCACAACCTTGCTTTTAAATTGAAGGAGAAAACACAAAAACATTCCTGACTCAAAGATATTAATTTCAAATAGTAAATAGTTTGCTTACTTACTTTATACCCTGCCTTGCTCAGAAGAGCAATTAAAATTATAACAAGTTCAGGTTAACAGCAAGTGTGAAGGACAGATCTCATGACCCAGGAGAGTCCCAGCTCAGCATGTCTCAGCTTTGAGGTGACTTGTTAAAGATGGCTGTTTATGGCATTTGTTTTATGAATTTTCTACGTCTTTTTATCTTCACTGGATTTGAATTAGTTGCTACTCGAAATACTATCTTCACAAATATTTTTGTGAAGGTTTTTAACGTTACTAAATTATAAGTTTTTTTGTAGAGGCTGTGTCCTATTTAATCATTGTACCTGCTCTTCCCCTTCTCTACTGCATCTGCTGCAGTACTTTGTGCTTAGTACATACTCAGTAAATAGTAATGAAGGAAGATCTGCATACCCTAGGTTTTTTTTTTTTTTTACTTTTTATTAGGCAGAATAACAAATGCTTGGAGATGTGGACAGAAGAAGTAATTTTACAAGTGATGGCTCTAATCTCAATACCCATTATAAGAGTATAATTTGAGGTTGTGAATCTACCTCATACAAAGGTTCATGAAATTTAATTTTTGCAGAGATTATGTCCTTTCCATTTTTTGTTGGCGAAATATAAATGCTAAATAGGTAAAAATAGTTCAGTGAGAGGGTAACATGAATATTTTGGAGAACCCCCTTAATGAGACCACAGGTGCTATTTAGAGTTAATGTTGTTGAATAGTAAGGAGGAAGGGTGTATTTTCAAAGCAAACATGATAGTATGTACCACAAGGATTACCTTCAGAGCTGTGTTGGATACAAGTATATGGTTTCTTTAGCGTCAAGTATATAAAAAAATGACAAAATGACATTTATAAGCAAAGCTGATGGAAGATGGATCTTTTTACAAAATGAGTGTCTTTCATAGCCCTGTTCTAGATAAAGGCCTTGTCCACTTTCCCTTTGAATACCTTCCTTATGTGCAATTAGATAAAGCTTGGGTCCTGGAGAATTTCAGAGAAGGGATGATCTTTGTTCCAGAGTGGGGAGGGATTTTTTTGGTCTGATTTCACCCTCTCGACATTCTTTCCTTTATTTTCAAAATGCTCTCCCCCCTCCCTTTTTTTTCTTTTCATAAACATTTTTTTCTGCTTTGGTCTCATTATTTAGTGACAAGTCTTATACATCAAAGATCTTGTAGGGAATTTGGAAATTAGTAATAGATCATGTCTTTAAGGCATATAGACTGCTATCCTGTTTTTTAATCTAATGTTGTGTGAACTGAACATAATTTGCTTTTAATTGCATGCTTTTTCCTTTTCTCTTTCCTGTTTCTCTTGTTTTCCACTCCACTCTTCTGCTACTTACTACATATCTGCAGCTGTTCAGTGAAATATTGCATGAGACCAGTCATTTGGGCTGTAAGTGGTTCAAGGTATGAAGAAACAGCTTGTATGTTTGTGCTTCTGAGGCTTTACAACTTTCATCTATTGTACCCTCCTCTCTCCATCTTCTCTGTTCTTATTTTATTTTATTCTGTCTTCTAACAACTACTGTTAATTTTACTTACGTATATCACCTGTATGCAGTGAGGTAATCTAGAAATATTCTTTTGAAATATCTTAAATGGGTGAAATTTTTTTGGCTAGGGACATTTTTTTTACTAGCTTACTCAGGTTCAAAAATGATCTGTCTCTGCTTAAATTTGGCCTCTGAGAAGAAATGAAATCCCTGTATTATAGGGAAGATATCTGCATCTCTTAATTTCTCAGAGAGCAAATAAAACTGTGTGGGAGTTATTTCTCTTATTAAAATAAGATAGAGAACCTTCTAATGTTTGAGCAGGGAAAAACTCCAAAAGAAGAACATTTCTTGATGCCTTCCCCATGTTCTCACAGGATACCCTTATGTTTTCTTTATTTCCAATACATACTGTTCCACTTTGAGCCTGTGTTAAAAATAAAGAAAAGTTTGTGTAATGATTCAGTAAAGGAAGATGGCCTCTAGCCTATGTTGGTAAATGGAGAGATGAAAGTGAATAATTCTCAAGGGGCCAAAAACTAAGGGCTCCTTTGACTTTTGTTTTATCCCTTTCCACATGGGAATTCTTCTGAAACTTTCCTCTGCTCAACCTTTGGCAGGTTTTGTGTTTGTTGAATGTTTGAGTCCGTTTTCTTAAAATGCATAAAGCAAAATTTGTGTCTTAAACAGTATCAAAATTTCCAGGAGATAGAGGAATGATATCCTTACATTCAACAGTGCTGAAGTATAATATTTTTTTGGTGTGGGAGGGAGGATGTTTTGTCTTTTTTTTTTGAAAAAAATTTCATTTTGCTATTATAAAGGATGTTTGAAATATCTTCACAGGTATGCAAATTCTGATTTTTGTTTTAAAACCTTTCTAATAATAATACTCATTTTTCATATTACATTTTGATGTTATTTTGGCTCATTTGCTAAGTAATTATGGACTAATAATCATAATTAAGATTAGACCTTTTTGATAATTTAAATATTTATTAAGTTCTCTTTTGACTGCAGATCTGCCCAGTTATTTATACAGCAGTTATCACTGTGATAATTAAGTATTTTGTTATATAGAACATTTGCTGTTACTGAAGCAGTACTGGTAGTTCAGTAGCCAATAGAAGGTAATGTGTGCTGACAGAACTATAATTGTACTCCCCAATCTTTCCCATTGCCTTCTTACTTTTAGCTATTCTCAGTCTGAACAATTTATTCTTTGGTCTTTTAAACATAATCCTCTACTGATCTGAATATTTATAGTAAGTTGTATCACCCTCATATTGTATTAAGTGGCTGGAATGCTCAGAAAACAAAATAATGATGTTTTTACATTTGTTCTACAAACACTTACTGAATAAATACCTTGTATTTTTCTGAATTCTACACTAAGCACTGCAAATAAAAAGGTAATAGATACGGTCTCTGTCTTCAGAGAACCCATAGTTTGTTAGGGAAGACCGAAGAATTAACCTCTGATAAGTATGGTTCAATTTGATAAGTGCTATGCTAAAGATCTGTATAGAGTGGTTTGGTACTAAAGAAGAGAGGAATGTGTAATCCAGATTAGAGAGGTCCATAGAAAGCTTCCTGGAGCATACTGCTGATGCCTGAGCTGAGTCTTAAAAAGAAAGAGTTAGGCAAAGAAGTGGTGAAGGATATTCAACATATTCCATGTAGAGGGATCAGCATAGATAAAAGCTAGAAGCATCCAAGGAACTTTAAATGGTGGTTAGTAAATGGAGTTCAGGGGAGATATGGATGGTAAGAACTGAGTATGAAAGAGCAGTCACAGCATGCTGAATATTCAATCTTACATGCTGTACTCACAATTTTTTATTTTATAATTAACACATTAGGAGAACCATTGAAGAATTTTAATCAGAGAACAATATTATTAATTAGTTTGCCTACTCATTCATTCATTTGTTCATTCAAAAGGTCTTTATTGACCATACAGTACGTACTGTGGTCCTGGATAATACATAGTGATAAACAAAGCAGCTGTGATTTCTCCCCTAAATGAATTTACAGTCCATAGAAGGACACAGACACTAAACCAATAGATAACCATTTAACTACAAGTTACCACAAGGTACTATTAAGGAAAAGAACAGATTTTCTGCAGTAGAGAATGATTTGGTGGAGGTTGGAGAGGTTAGAGGTTAGAATTGAGTTCTCAGAGGAGGTCCTCTGAGAAGGTAACATTTAACCTGATCCCTGAAGGATGGAAAGAAGCCTGACATGTGAAGTGGGGTGGAATCAGTACTTATGACAGCAGTAGGGTAGGGAAGAGATAGACATGTTTGAGGAAGACTAGTATGATTGGTGGGCAGGAGCATTGCAAAGTGTGTAGTGCAGATTGTGTTTTTTAAGAGTGGTGGAAGCCATTGAACGGTTTGAAACAGGGTCTGGCCTCATCTGATTTGTGTTTTTAAAAGATCACTCTAACTGCTAAGATGCAATGGATTGAAGAGGGTAAGAGTGGAAACAAGAAGATCAGATGGGTTATTAGAGAAACCTAGGATAGAGGTCTTCAAACTGATGTATGCATATGCCTGGAAATGTATGGATACCAAAGTACATGGACACAGCTCTTCAGCTTCCAAACATACTTTTCACTCAAATTGACCAGTCTGTAAGGAACCTAAAATATGCAGATTCTCCTTTCTCATTTCCTTTTTCACAATTGTGCAACCAAATATGCAGATTCTCCTTTCTCATTTCCTTTTTCACAATTGTGCAACCTCCACTTTGCAATAGGCACACCTCTTCTAAATCTTACCATCCTATATTCTTCTAGGATGAAAAAACCTCTGGAACACCAAATAAAGGAAAATACCAAACATAGGGATGGCAGTTCAAATATCAGTGTTAAGACAATGGGTGAATTTAAGTCAGGTTGTCTCCAGTTCTTTGTTTTCAATAGAATTTAAGTTGCTTACTGGTGGATTATTATAAATAATTTTTGATGGTAGGTTGCTGTGATTTGAGGCATACAATTTTTAAGGAGGGGTGCAAAGAATTGAGCTATACTGCCCTAACAAAACTCTCCATTCCTCTATTTATTTATATGAACAGAGTTTCTCAGTGCTTATGCATATAAAAATGAAACCACCAATAGAATTGATGTAGAACCTTGTGTCATTCTAGCAATAAAGTAATATTCATGAAGGAATACATACACTAATTGAATAAATAAAAGGTCATGTTAATCTCATTAAGAATAAATATGTTTAATAGTAAGATGCATTTTAATACAATTTCTCTTCATGTTTGATAATTATTTTCTCAAAATATCTAATATTTACATTGTTTTAATTATATTTTGCTATTAATTGTAATGGTAACTAAATCCACAGGAATTTTTTAACAGAATTATAATCACAGGAAGTAACTAAATTTTAAATTTAAATTTATATACATATTTTTGTTTCATAAAACTATGATAGAGGATACATAAAAACAGTCTAGCACAAAATAAATTCTATTAGCATAAAATTCTAGTGAGGAGTGGGATAGAAACACATGGTCTTAGAGAAAAAGGAAAATGTAAAATTTTAGTCATTAAAGAACATTTTGTCTCTACATTTTTAAATAGATAATGTTGGATTTCAGGTTGTCATAATATTATATTTCATTGGATACTTTCTTTTTTAAAAACATTTTGTTTTATTTTTAAAAACAATTTTTTAAATATCCAAGAAATTGCATTCTTTGCAACTCTTTTAACTTATAATGTTAAAAATTTAGATATCAAGTTACCGTTATATGTATAGGGGCACAGAGTTGTATAAACTCTATACGTGTATGTAAGCAAAAACATTTAGACTCCTAGGCAGGAGTTGATGGCTAAGTAGACTAAATAGTCGCAATGGAGATGGAGAGAATTTAAAGATTTAGAATGTCTTTGGAAATAGAACTGAAAAGATTTGAGGATGAATTGTATGTATGGTAAGGAAGGGAGAGGAATCAAAGATAACCCTCAAATTTCTGGTCGAGAAACTAGACGAATGGTGTTACCATTTTCTGAAATGAGAGAGCCTGTTGAGGGTAAGAATCAAGGCATTGTGCTAAATAAGTGTTAGCTACTTTGTTGTTATCCTATTATTATTACTGCATCACATTTATATCTTCAGCCCAGATCTCTCTTTTGAGATCCAAACTAATAAATAAAAATATTCTTGATATCTTTACTTTGATATTTCATTGACATCTCACTCTAAAACCAATCAAATCCAGAACTTGTGATTCCTACCCTCATACCAGTTTTTCCCTCAGTCTTTTTCATCTCATCTGAGAAAACCCTACAATCCTACTGAAGCTGAAATTAGCCATAGTCATTGTTAGAGGAGTCAGGTCTAAGAAAGGCAGAAGTGATAGGTTGGGTACAGAGATTTTTATCTTCTTCTCAAATGCAGGAGGCCCCTGCATTTAGGAAAGTAATATTACATGTTGGCTATAGGGAATTGACATATGCCCCACACACACACACACACACAAAAGGCACACTCAGGTCCCAACCCCTGGTCCTGTGGATGTAAACCCTTTTGTAAATAGAACCTTTGAAGATGTTGTTACATAAGGTGTGCCTAAACTTAATGAGGGTGGGCTGTAATCCTATATGGCTGAAGTCCTTATAAGCAAAGGAAATTTGGATGCACAAAAAGAGAAGCCAAGGGGAGCAGCCAGAAGCTGGAAGCCAGCAGAACCCAATAGAGAAAGGAAAAGCCAAGGAACCCCAAAGATTGCTGGCCAGCCAGAAGATACTGACCACAGGAGGAAGCAAGCCTTCCAACCTCTGAAACCATGAGCCAATAAACTCCTGTTGTTAAGCCAACCCATTGTTTGGTATTTGTATCAGCAGCCAGAAAACTAATGCAGTGGCTAAGAAACTGGACTTCTGGAGTTAGAAGCCTCTGTTAAAATTATGGTTCCATCATGTGCAAGTAGTGATCTCAGCAGCTTCTGGCTCAGTTCTCTGAACTGTAAAAGAAAGATATCTGCCATCTTAAAGAGATGACACATATATAAAGCACTCATAACGGAGCCTGGCACATAGGAAGTCCTCAATAAACATTAGTTATTGCTACTACTTCTGTTGTTACTACAGCTCCTAGAGGAGAGGTTGTTCTGACCAAATTCTAAGGCCCCAGAGAAACTTTGTATCCATATACCTACTTGGTTGACTCAGCACTATTGATGGCATGCTTATTGTTAAAAATGACACAGGAAAATCCTCTGCCCCACCCCCACCCCTCATCCAGCCTCATACCTTAGAATTTGTAGTGTCTGCATCAACTGAGAATGCCACAGATTCTGGTCTGTCAAGGGAATATATGTTTCCTGGCAAACTAAAAGGTTAGTCAAATGAGCATTGTTCTCATCATTGAATTATTCATTCTCTGAGAGTCTATTTTAGGCCAGTGTAGGCTCTTAATACTCTGCCCATTAGTTTCCATTTTACTTTTAAGTTTTCCTCATAAAAATTGTTTGAGTAGCTTTAGTAAATGGCTGGAAATTTGTGCTGTGAATGCCAAATTATAATGCTGTCTTTCAGTTTTGCTAAATCATGTGTTCTATAGTTTCCATTAGGAAAAAAGAGAAAATGAAAGAGAAAAATAATTTTCTTAGTGCTATTTAAAGTGAAATAAGAGTTGCAGAACATTATGCTTAGACTTTATTCCTAGATGTAAAAAGATACAGAAAATTTAGGATTGAAAAAATTTTTAAAGGATTTAATCCTCTGATCTTAAATTGGAATTGGAAATATCTGTTTGAATTCATGACTTTTCTCTGTCAAACCCACGGACACACTCACATTTCCTAAGTGTATACTGAAAATACCTAGAAAACAGTGCTCATCTCAGTAGCAGTGCTCACTCCTTCCTAGTGCTCAGATTGTCATGAATAAGCACCATTCCCTATCAAAAGGATTTTAATTCTAAACAGCAGTTACTTGAATTTCGTTTGTCATATAGCAAATAACTGGGAATACTTATTTTTCTTCACAAATACTTATTGGTTACTGAAGCCTCTGTAGTCTTTATAGCAGCACTATGCAACAGAACTTCCTAAGGCAATTAAAATATTTTATATCTGTTCTGTCCAATACATTAGCCCCTGGCCATATGTTTCTTTTGAACACTTAATATGTGACCAGAGCCATCTATAGAGTTGAGTTTGTACTTTTATTTAATTTTAATTCACTTAAATTTACATTTAAATGACCACATCTGGGTACTGTATTCGACAGCTCAGCTCCATAGTGTATTGGATGGATAAATGAGTAGATGGATGGATATATACTTAGTTACTATTTGGTTTTTCCTACTCAGCTTGATGAGCTTGATGAGTTGTAGTACTAGTATATACAAGTACAAGCACATTCTGGTATTATTGACCCTTTTTTGTTTTTGCTTTTGGAAAAATATCTACAGTCTAAACACATGTTTGTTAAAAGTGATTTTTCCTTTAAGAAATAACGGTGAAAGACTAGGTTAGTAAAGAACTAGGTCATATTCAGGAGAAGCCATAAGTGTGTGTGTGTTACCCCATATTCATATAACAAGACATTTAAATCTATAGCATAAATGATGGAATTAGGGTAGTGAAAAGGAGGATAGAATAGTTACAGAAGTGAGGAAGTGTCATCTGCATTAGTTGACCCTGAACATGGAAATGGTTGGAATGTGTCACCCAGCATTGTTAAGACTTTAGTGGCTACAGTGATATCATTCATTTATTCATTCAGTAGATGTTTATTGAAAGCCTACTATGTGCTAGAAACTGGGAATGCTTTTGTGAACCAAATGAATGTGGTCCCTTTCCTCGTATAACAAGGGGACCTTATTTAGTGTGAATGGTCAGGGATGGCATCTCTAAGACAGTGATGTGTAAATTGAAATGTGAACAGTAAGTAGGAATTAGTGAGATTAAGAATAGCCAGTTTCAGGATATTTGTTTTTCCCATTGTTTTGCTTTATTTTGTTTGGAAATTTTTTTTATTTAAAATACCTAATTTTAAATTTTGATTTTCAGTTTGAAGTAATTTTAAAGTAAGTAATTTAAAAATAAAAAAGAGATAATTAGGGTTCATGGAGAATTTGGAGTAGAAATGAGTCATGGTTGAGTGGGTGGGTAGATGAGTGAGTGAGTGAATAAATGAATGAAAGACTGAATGTATGACATGAAACTGAAGAGAGGTAGAGAGAAACCAGGTTATGTGGGTTGGTCATGTTAATGATTTTAGATTTTTATCTTAAGCACAGTGGTTAGCCTTTAAATCATTTTAAGCAGAAGAATGATAAGGTCCTCTTCATATTTAAAAAAGATTATTCTGGCAGTTAAATGAAAAATAGAAGGAGAGCAGGGGTGAATGGAGGATATCTATTAGGAAAATATTGTATAATCCAGGAGTATAGTAGGGTGGAGGCAGTAGAGATGGAGAGATCTGTTTGGAGATAGACTCAACAGGATTTGCTGATGGATTGTATGTGGAGAGTGAGGGAGATTCTCTGAAGGAGAATCTAAGTGGTTGATTTTGTTTAGTGGATTTTGGGGGAAACTGGAGGAGGAAGAATTTAAAGTAGGGCTTCAACTTTGCATATGCTAAATTTGAAATGCATGTGACTTCTTTCAGATGAAGAGTTGTCTGGCCATGAACCTACAGAATAGGTTCTGCCAAAGTTCGATGGGCACTCAGGACCAAAAAACGAAGATGGCCACTCCATATAGCAAAATAGTAACAGTTTTTTAGGGACCTTACAAACTGGGAAGCTGGTCCTGGGTGGCCATAGTATGTTCAGAGGAGTACTCCATGCCACCCAGAGGGTTACAGGAGGAGTTAATATGGGGTTAGCACAAGGAGGGCACAGAACCAAATTGGGATTTGCAAGGTCGTGAGTAAACATGTCTCTTTGAAGTTACTGATATGTAGCAGGAGTGGTTCTAGTACAATGCTTAGGAGTGTGCATGTGTGCTTTAAGAAGCACCTACAGGGTTTTGTGGGGTTTTTTTGTTTTGTTTTGTTTTGTTGCCTTATCTAGGAATTTGTGGCTTATCTGGTTTATGGCCTCAAAAGATGTCAAGCAGGCAATTGGACATACAGATTGGGAACTCAGAAGAGTACTCTGAGCTAAAAATATAAATTTGGAAGATAACATGGTTGGCTTTTATTTTTGCACTTTAACTTTGCATTAATTTTTTGCCGAGCTCAGGCTACTTCCAGTTAATCTCAGATGCATGTGAACTAAGAAAGTGCTTGTTTACTCTCTATATTTGTGTGGGCTAAACTTTTGGTGACTCCTTAAATATGTGGCCATAAAACCTGCTCTGACTTTTCAAGTCTGAATTACCTGTAGATATCCCTATTTTATAATACAGTGTTATTATTATTCACTTCCTATCCTTTTAAGAGTCTGTCTCTATCTTCTCTATTAGATGGAAAGTTCCTTGAGGAAAGGGGTTCTGTCTTACTTTTGTATCTTTAAACCTAGCATCATAATGGCATTCAATAAATATTTGTTGAGTGAATAAATGAATGCATGAGTGAATAAATGAAATTTTCTTCTGTCCTCCTATATGTTTGCACCCCTAATAACAGCAGCCTCACTTTCTTTTACTTAACAATTTAGTGTTTAATGTTAATTTTGATTATTTACAGTTGTTATGAAAGCAATATTTTGAATTATTATGTGTTTTTATTCTTTGTATTTCAACCACTATGGTTGATTAATAGTGACCTAGAAAATGAGGTTTGTATTACCTATATTCAGGATAGAAAACTTACAGCTGCTTTTCCACTGGATTTGAAAAAACACTTTTGTTACCTGAACAAAAAAACCCTAAAGATTTAAGAAAAGTAAATATAAAGAATTGATACAGGTACCGTTTATTTAAAAGTAACTTACATTTTGTTAGTGCTTGATTTTAAAGCATTGTAGCCAGAATGGAAAAATAAAATTTAGAAATCATCATTATCCCTGACCTGTTCTTCAGTGGGAGTACAGAGGACATATTATGTCTCAGAGAATGAATGTGCAAAACTCTAGCCCCACTGTTGTTGATCTTTTAGCTAGTGAGAGCTAGCTAAAATCTTATGTAAGCAGCTAGTCTTCATCTCTGAAACAGCAGTGAGCCGTGTTCCATAAAAACATGTAATCATTCAAAACATTCTACAGAGTAGATATAAACAGTGATCAAATTAGTATAAAAGTCTTTTTGTTCTTTTTTCATTTCCTTTTAGTTGGTCTGATACTTCTGATCAGTGTATTTGATGTTAAGTTTTTTAAGATTTGTCTTTTCTACCTCCTTGAAAAATAGTTTTTTAATATTATTATAGTGCTATAATATGTACTATAATAATTTATAGAAGTTTCTTCTTAACAAGGCTTAAATTCTTTTTCTTTACTTACCCTTATAAATTCCTTATAAATCTTGAACCAATTTCTGCATCAGTAGTAACGGTGATTCTTGAGATGAGTAGTTGAGCTATTTAAAAGTATTACAAATACAAACCTATTTCTCAGAACTGTATAGAATCATTCAGTCTTACAAGAAGGTCTGGTTGTGAGTTAGCAACATAAACTGTGCTTGTAAAGCAGTTTTCTAGTTTTTGCAGAAGTCATAATTTTTGGTCAATGCAAAGATATCTTTGAACTGTTGTTCAAAGTTATTTCATTAAAAAAAACTTAGGATGTTATGAAACACAGTATTGATAAACATATGGAAAATACATTTTTAATGTTCTAGGGATCTGAGGAGATATGACAGTTAAGTTTACAATCATTTTCTCTTTGCCATTGTGTAATGAGTTCAGTATTTAAATTGAGCTCTGTCAAGAGGAACCTAGTAAGTTTCATTGTAGACTCTTGCTCTGATGTCAAGGAGTTTGAATCTCTTTTGTTATGGTGACTGGTTATGAAATCAGTCACTTGACAGACCCTGAAGTGAGACTGCTGGAAATACGTCATGTCTGCCTTCATGGTGACAGCTGGCTACAAAACAAACCCCACCAGACCCATTCTGCAATCGACAAGGGACTTCAAAGGCCAACAGGGCTGCCACTTCAAAGAGCATTCTGCCATCTCTGGCTTGTTGAAAGAAGAAGTTAAATGGCTGTACCCTGCCATAGTAGAAATCTCCATGTTTAGACTTCTTCTTTTGATCTCAGAAAGATGTATTAAATGGACTTTCAGTTAAAGGAATGATATAGTCCCTTATAATGGCATTTCAGTCCACTTAATAATGGAAATTACCCAAATATGTTCAAATAACAGCAAGTTGAAAAAGTCAGTTGTCTCAGAGAATGAATGTTCAAAAGCAGAGTTGAAATTCCACGTTACCATTGTGTCCACTTTCACAAACATGGGATAAGTCATTTGGTGAATTAAATGAAACTCCCAGTGTATTTTCAAAATTATCCTTCTGTTTCTCCTTATAATTTTTATCCCTTTTAGTAGCATCAGATCCCGAATGTTGATAGTAAGAATGTCAGACAACTTGTAATTACAAGGCCGATTTAAATGGTTTAAAACTGACATTTGTCCACATTTAGTAACTCTGTGTGTAAAATTTAAAAATTTGAAACTATCTTGTACTATTTAAAGTCATATTTATCCAGTTATGCTGTATACAATTTTGAAATAATTCATCTTTGTATTTAAAAAATCTCAGTTTTAATAAAAGATCAAAATACTAAGAAGCATCTTCAAGAATAATAAGAGTAAAAGAAACAAAATGAATTTTTTTAGAATACTGATAGCCCTAAAAGGTATCTCTTTGATGGAGTCATGTTTGGTATATTTAATAAAGAAAACAGAAAACTTAAATAATATGCAGAAAAAATGTGGAGATTTTATATGTGTTATGAAGTGGGAGCATAGATTGGTTGGAATTTAAAATGCTTTTAACTCTATGACATGATATTTTCTTTATTGCATATTTTCCTTCTCATCCAGTGTATTAAAGAAGGATAAAGTTAAGAATCCTTGGATCTTTTTGCCCTGATTTTCTACTTCCTGATTTCTCTTAAAATTTCTCCTTACATAAAATTTAAAAGTTGAGTTGGCAGAGGCTTTAGCTACGATAACATCCTCTATAATTTTGCCAGATGGGGTCAGTAGACAACAACTAAAGAAATTCTCAGGGAAAATTGAAGCCCCCCGTAAATAACCACATGCCATAGTTTGACCAAAAATCTTTATATACATGAGTAGTTTGTATGAGTAGTTCTTAAAATAATGTATTCTTACATGTTTTTTCTTTTGTTTTCATAGTTGCTCTTGAAAAATTTTGATAATATTGACATTAAATTCTGATAAATTTTAATTTTAATTTTTGATAACATTTTAATAATTTTTATTTTAATTTTTGACAATATTGATAATAAATTTTGATTATATTATTCTTGGTGTTCAGGAAACATCTATGCCTATGAATTTAGACTTTAATGAAATACGTTTGTATTCCCAAAAAAAAGGACCCTGGCTATTTTCAAAGGTTATAAAGAAGTGAAAAATTTAACAGTAGTGGAAAAGAAAACCCTGGCATATCCCAAAATCAAATCCCAGAGATAAGTGCCAGAAGACTATAGATAATTGGTTTTCAAAGTATGCTTGTTTTTATACTTCCATCTAAGTACTGGGAAGCACTTTTGGAATCTGTGTGGCAGATCTGTAACAGATGATGTATAGTTTGCTTGTAATGAGTTCTGGGGGTGTTTGGCCTTTATTCTGTTATCTCCTACTGAGAAGTTTGATAAAGCAAGTTATTGACAACAGAGGCAGTCATCCAAGATATAGCTGGAGGTGAAGCCACGAGAGCCAGATGGCTTCCCACTGATTTTATATGCAGTTTATGTTCTTGGCTGCACCTTCCTGGATGTTTTCAGTGAAAGCTGTTTTCCTGGAGAAACACATAGAGGAGGATTTATCCCACACAATAGGGTTTTGTGTGTAGCATGCTCCAAGTTCTGTTTCTCTTGTTTCCATCTTCTTTAACAAATGAATTCAGAGTCATTAAGTATTAGTATAAAGCCCATTGGATCAGAAGTCAGATGATATGGATTCTATTTTTTGTTCTCTTTACTCTCTGTGATTTACAGCAAGTCCCATAATCTAAGACTGTAGTCTCACCTATAAAGAGGGGATTATTACCTCTACAAGCATTCACTTACTACCTCACATTGAGATAAAGACTTGAAATTGTTTTGGTGGCCTATAAAGACAGCATACAAATGTTGAGCCTTATTATTATGGCCAGAATAATCATTTTGTTTACACACATACACACACACACACACACACACACACAATGCTTATGAGTTCCCTTTTGGTTTCTTTGAGTTTGCCAAATTAACCCCTGTCTTTTTTCTTTCCTTCTTTGTCTTATAGTAAACTTTTGACAAGGTAAATGCCATTTCTTTTGCCAGTATTTTGTTTCTCACCATTTTCCAGAGTTTATAATTGAAATAATGCATTTTCCCCACAAAATGTATATATTATTAATGAAATATCAACTTTGTTTGCTTCTAGGTAGCAATTGTTATTTTTTTTTTTTTTTTTTTTTTTTTAGAATTGCAAATGAGAAAGGCTAAAATAGCTGATTAACAATGGCAGGAACTTTTATTTTTATTGTTAAAAACATAAGGAGACAAGGTTCCCCCCGCAGCGTTGGTAGCCTCCGACCTCCTGTGGAGCCGGCGCTGGGGGAGGGGGCCCGGGCAGGGCTGCAGCCTGGGAGCTAGCGGGGCAGGGAGAAGGGTGGCGAGGGTCCCGAGAAGAGTGCGAACTCGGCGGGCCTGGGGCCCAAACTATCGCCATCATCCTCCTAAGCCCGAAGTTCATCCCCTTGGCTGAGCTTTACCATTCGGGAGATCCCTATGGCGACTGCGACTACGACCGGATATCGTCCCAGAAGATTATCATCTGTTCACACTTGAGTGTAAATTATCCAAGTCAAGCACTTTCTACCTTCTCAGAAGACGGTCTACACAGGACAGCTGAAGTTACTCCTCCAGGAAAGTAGGTAAAAAGCCAGGAACTGCGTGGACTGGACACCACAGAGCAATCTGTCTTTGGGCATACTTCATACAACACTCATGAAAACGTGGAACTGCTGAGATCAGCGAAATCTATAGACTGAGGCCAGACACCAGAGACTCTGAGAGCAGCCAGCCCAGCAGAGAGGAGACGGGCATAGAAGGAAAACAACACGAGAAGCTCCAAAGTAAAAGCAGAGGATTTTTGGAGTTCTGGTGAACACAGAAAGGGGAAGGGCGGAGATCAGGCCTTGAGGCGCATATGCAAATCCCGAAGCAAGGCTGATCTCTCTGCCCAGGGCACCTTTCCTTAATGGCCCTGGTTGCTTTGTCTATTAGCATTTCAATAACCCATTAGATCTCTGAGGAGGGCCGTTTTTTTTTTGTTTTTTTTTTTTTAAATCCTTTTTGCTTTTTCTAAAACAATTACTCTAAGAAGCTCAATACAGAAAGCTTCAAAGAATTGAAATTTGGGCACGTCAAGTCAAGAGCAGAAATAAGAGAGCTCTGAGACAAAAGGCAATAATCCAGTGGCTGAGAAAATTCACTAAACAACACAACTTCCCAAGAAAAGGGGGGTGTCCGCTCACAGCCACCATCCTGGTGGACAGGAAACACTCCTGCCCATCGCCAGCCCCATAGCCCAGAGCTGCCCCAGACAACCCAGTGTGACGGAAGTGCTTCAAATAACAGGCACACACCACAAAACTGGGCGTGGACATTAGCCTTCCCTGCAACCTCAGCTGAATGTCCCAGAGCTGGGAAGGGGGAGCAGTGTGAATTAACAGAGCCCCATTCAGCCATCATTTGAGCAGACTGGGAGCCTCCCAACACAGCCCAGCAGCCCAGAACTGCCCTGGGGGGACGGCACTCACCTGTGACATAGCACAGTCATCCCTCAACAGAGGACCCGGGGTGCACAGCCTGGAAGAGGGGCCCACTTGCAAGTCTCAGGAGCCATACGCCAATACCAAAGACTTGTGGGTCAGTGGCAGAGACAAACTGTGGCAGGACTGAACTGAAGGATTAGACTATTGCAGTAGCTTTAAAACTCTAGGATCATCAGGGAGATTTGATTGTCAGGGCCACCCCCCCTCCCCGACTGCCCAGAAACACGCCCCACATACAGGGCAGGCAACACCAACTACACACGCAAGCTTGGGACACCAATTGGGCCCCACAAGACTCACTCCCCCACTCACCAAAAAGGCTAAGCAGGGGAGATCTGGCTTGTGGAGAACAGGTGGCTCGTGGACGCCACCTGCTGGTTAGTTAGAGAAAGTGTACTCCACGAAGCTGTAGATCTGATAAATTAGAGATAAGGACTTCAACTGGTCTACAAACCCTGAAAGAACCCTATCAAGGACAGCAAATGCCACGAGGCCAAAAACAACAGAAAATTATAAAGCATATGAAAAAACCAGACGATATGGATAACCCAAGCCCAAGCACCCAAATCAAAAGACCAGAAGAGACACACCTAGAGCAGCTACTCAAAGAACTAAAGATGAACAATGAGACCCTAGTACGGGATATGAAGGAAATCAAGAAGACCCTAGAAGAGCATAAAGAAGACATTGCAAGACTAAATAAAAAAATGGATGATCTTATGGAAATTAAAGAAACTGTTGACCAAATTAAAAAGATTCTGGACACTCATAGTACAAGACTAGAGGAAGTTGAACAACGAATCAGTGACCTAGAAGATGACAGAATGGAAAATGAAAGCATAAAAGAAAGAATGGGGAAAAAAATTGAAAAACTCGAAATGGACCTCAGGGATATGATAGATAATATGAAGCGTCCGAATATAAGACTCATTGGTGTCCCAGAAGGGGAAGAAAAGGGTAAAGGTCTAGGAAGAGTATTCAAAGAAATTGTTGGGGAAAACTTCCCAAATCTTCTAAACAACATAAATACACAAATCATAAATGCTCAGCGAACTCCAAATAGAATAAATCCAAAAAAAACCCACTCCGAGACATATACTGATCACACTGTCAAACATAGAAGAGAAGGAGCAAGTTCTGAAAGCAGCAAGAGAAAAGCAATTCACCACATACAAAGGAAACAGCATAAGACTAAGTAGTGACTACTCAGCAGCCACCATGGAGGCGAGAAGGCAATGGCACGATATATTTAAAATTCTGAGAGAGAGGAATTTCCAGCCAAGAATACTTTATCCAGCAAAGCTCTCCTTCAAATTTGAGGGAGAGCTTAAATTTTTCACAGACAAAGAAATGCTGAGAGAATTTGCTAACAAGAGACCTGCCCTACTGGAGATACTAAAGGGAGCCCTACAGACAGAGAAACAAAGACAGGACAGAGAGACTTGGAGAAAGGTTCAGTACTAAAGAGATTCGGTATGGGTACAATAAAGGATATTAATAGAGAGAGGGAAAAATATGGCAAACATAATCCAAAGGATAAGATGGCCGATTCAAGAAATGCCTTCACGGTTTTAACGTTGAATGTAAATGGATTAAACTCCCCAATTAAAAGATATAGATTCGCAGAATGGATCAAAAAAATGAACCATCAATATGTTGCATACAAGAGACTCATCTTAGACACAGGGACACAAAGAAATTGAAAGTGAAAGGATGGAAAAAAATATTTCATGCAAGCTACAGCCAAAAGAAAGCAGGTGTAGCAATATTAATCTCAGATAAAATAGACTTCAAATGCAGGGATGTTTTGAGAGACAAAGAAGGCCACTACATACTAATAAAAGGGGCAATTCAGCAAGAAGAAATAACAATCGTAAATGTCTATGCACCCAATCAAGGTGCCACAAAATACATGAGAGAAACATTGGCAAAACTAAAGGAAGCAATTGATGTTTCCACAATAATTGTGGGAGACTTCAACACATCACTCTCTCCTATAGATAGATCAACCAGACAGAAGACCAATAAGGAAATTGAAAACCTAAACAATCTGATAAATGAATTAGATTTAACAGACATCTACAGGACATTACATCCCAAATCACCAGGATACACATACTTTTCTAGTGCTCACGGAACTTTCTCCAGAATAGATCATATGCTGGGACATAAAACAAGCCTCAATAAATTTAAAAAGATTGAAATTATTCAAAGCACATTCTCTGACCACAATGGAATACAATTAGAAGTCAATAACCATCAGAGACTTAGAAAATTCACAAATACCTGGAGGTTAAACAACACACTCCTAAACAATCAGTGGGTTAAAGAAGAAATAGCAAGAGAAATTGCTAAATATATAGAGACGAATGAAAATGAGAACACAACATACCAAAACCTATGGGATGCAGCAAAAGCAGTGCTAAGGGGGAAATTTATAGCACTAAACGCATATATTAAAAAGGAAGAAAGAGCCAAAATCAAAGAACTAATGGATCAACTGAAGAAGCTAGAAAATGAACAGCAAACCAATCCTAAACCAAGTAGAAGAAAAGAAATAACAAGGATTAAAGCAGAAATAAATGACATAGAGAACAAAAAAACAATAGAAAGGATAAATATCACCAAAAGTTGGTTCTTTGAGAAGATCAACAAGATTGACAAGCCCCTAGCTAGACTGACAAAATCAAAAAGAGAGAAGACCCATATAAACAAAATAATGAATGAAAAAGGTGACATAACTGCAGATCCTGAAGAAATTAAAAAAATTATAAGAGGATATTATGAACAACTGTATGGCAACAAACTGGATAATGTAGAAGAAATGGACAATTTCCTGGAAACATATGAACAACCTAGACTGACCAGAGAAGAAATAGAAGACCTCAACCAACCCATCACAAGCAAAGAGATCCAATCAGTCATCAAAAATCTTCCCACAAATAAATGCCCAGGGCCAGATGGCTTCACAGGGGAATTCTACCAAACTTTCCAGAAAGAACTGACACCAATCTTACTCAAACTCTTTCAAAACATTGAAAAAAATGGAACACTACCTAACTCATTTTATGAAGCTAACATCAATCTAATACCAAAACCAGGCAAAGATGCTACAAAAAAGGAAAACTACCGGCCAATCTCCCTAATGAATATAGATGCAAAAATCCTCAACAAAATACTTGCAAATCGAATCCAAAGACACATTAAAAAAATCATACACCATGACCAAGTGGGGTTCATTCCAGGCATGCAAGGATGGTTCAACATCAGAAAAACAATCAATGTATTACAACACATTAAAAACTCGAAAGGAAAAAATCAATTGATCATCTCAATAGATGCTGAAAAAGCATTTGACAAAATCCAACATCCCTTTTTGATAAAAACACTTCAAAAGGTAGGAATTGAAGGAAACTTCCTCAACATGATAAAGAGCATATATGAAAAACCCACAGCCAGCATAGTACTCAATGGTGAGAGACTGAAAGCCCTCCCTCTAAGATCAGGAACAAGACAAGGATGCCCGCTGTCACCACTGTTATTCAACATTGTGCTGGAAGTGCTAGCCAGGGCAATCCGGCAAGACAAAGAAATAAAAGGCATCCAAATTGGAAAAGAAGAAGTAAAACTGTCATTGTTTGCAGATGATATGATCTTATATCTAGAAAACCCTGAGAAATCAACGATACACCTACTAGAGCTAATAAACAAATTTAGCAAAGTAGCGGGATACAAGATTAATGCACGTAAGTCAGTAATGTTTCTATATGCTAGAAATGAACAAACTGAAGAGACACTCAAGAAAAAGATACCATTTTCAATAGCAACTAAAAAAATCAAGTACCTAGGAATCAACTTAACCAAAGATGTAAAAGACTTATACAAAGAAAACTACATAACTCTACTAAAAGAAATAGAAGGGGACCTTAAAAGATGGAAAAATATTCCATGTTCATGGATAGGAAGGCTAAATGTCATTAAGATGTCAATTCTACCCAAACTCATCTACAGATTCAATGCAATCCCAATCAAAATTCCAACAACCTACTTTGCAGACTTGGAAAAGCTAGTTATCAAATTTATTTGGAAAGGGAAGATGCCTCGAATTGCTAAAGACACTCTAAAAAAGAAAAACGAAGTGGGAGGACTTACACTCCCTGACTTTGAAGCTTATTATAAAGCCACAGTTGCCAAGACAGCATGGTACTGGCACAAAGATAGACATATAGATCAATGGAATCGAATTGAGAATTCAGAGATAGACCCTCAGATCTATGGCCGACTGATCTTTGATAAGGCCCCCAAAGTCACCGAACTGAGCCATAATGGTCTTTTCAACAAATGGGGCTGGGAGAGTTGGATATCCATATCCAAAAGAATGAAAGAGGACCCCTACCTCACCCCCTACACAAAAATTAACTCAAAATGGACCAAAGATCTCAATATAAAAGAAAGTACCATAAAACTCCTAGAAGATAATGTAGGAAAACATCTTCAAGACCTTGTATTAGGAGGCCACTTCCTAGACTTTACACCCAAAGCACAAGCAACAAAAGAGAAAATAGATAAATGGGAACTCCTCAAGCTTAGAAGTTTCTGCACCTCAAAGGAATTTCTCAAAAAGGTAAAGAGGCAGCCAACTCAATGGGAAAAAATTTTTGGAAACCATGTATCTGACAAAAGACTGATATCTTGCATATACAAAGAAATCCTACAACTCAATGACAATAGTACAGACAGCCCAATTATAAAATGGGCAAAAGATATGAAAAGACAGTTCTCTGAAGAGGAAATACAAATGACCAAGAAACACATGAAAAAATGTTCAGCTTCACTAGCTATTAGAGAGATGCAAATTAAGACCACAATGAGATACCATCTAACACCGGTTAGAATGGCTGCCATTAAACAAACAGGAAACTACAAATGCTGGAGGGGATGTGGAGAAATTGGAACTCTTATTCATTGTTGGTGGGACTGTATAATGGTTCAGCCACTCTGGAAGTCAGTCTGGCAGTTCCTTAGAAAACTAGATATAGAGCTACCATTCGATCCAGCGATTGCACTCCTCGGTATATACCCGGAAGATCGGAAAGCAGTGACACGAACAGATATCTGCACGCCAATGTTCATAGCAGCATTATTCACAATTGCCAAGAGATGGAAACAACCCAAATGTCCTTCAACAGATGAGTGGATAAATAAAATGTGGTATATACACACGATGGAATACTACGCGGCAGTAAGAAGGAACGATCTAGTGAAACATATGACAACATGGATGAACCTTGAAGACATAATGCTGAGCGAAATAAGCCAGGCACAAAAAGAGAAATATTATATGCTACCACTAATGTGAACTTTGAAAAATGTAAAACAAATGGTTTATAATGTAGAATGTAGGGGAACTAGCAGTAGAGAGCAATTAAGGAAGGGGGAACAATAATCCAGGAAGAACAGATAAGCTATTTAACGTTCTGGGGATGCCCAGAAATGACTATGGTCTGTTAATTTCTGATGGTTGTAGTAGGAACAAGTTCACTGAAATGTTGCTATATTATGTAACTTTCTTGGGGTAAAGTAGGAACATGTTGGAAGTTAAGCAGTTATCTTAGGTTAGTTGTCTTTTTCTTACTCCCTTGCTATGGTCTCTTTGAAATGCTCTTTTATTGTATGTTTGTTTTCTTTTTAACTTTTTTTTTCATACAGGTGATTTGAAAAAATAAGGGAAATTTAAAAAAAAAAAAAAAAAAAAAAAAGATGTAGTGCCCCCTTGAGGAGCCTGTGGAGAATGCAGGGGTATTCGCCTACCCCACCTCCATGGTTGCTAACATGACCACAGACATAGGGGACTGGTGGTTTGATGGGTTGAGCCCTCTACCATAAGTTTTACCCTTGGGAAGACGGTTGCTGCAAAGGAGAGGCTAGGCCTCCCTGTATTTGTGCCTAAGAGTCTCCTCCTGAATGCCTCTTTGTTGCTCAGATGTGGCCCTCTCTCTCTGGCTAAGCCAACTTGAAAGGTGAAATCACTGCCCTCCCCCCTACGTGGGATCAGACACCCAGGGAAGTGAATCTCCCTGGCAACGTGGAATATGACTCCCAGGGAGGAATGTAGACCTGGCACCGTGGGACGGAGAACATCTTCTTGACCAAAAGGGGGATGTGAAAGGAAATGAAATAAGCTTCAGTGGCAGAGAGATTCCAAAAGGAGCCGAGAGGTCACTCTGGTGGGCACTCTTATGCACACTTTAGACAACCCTTTTTAGGTTCTAAAGAATTGGGGTAGCTGGTGGTGGATACCTGAAACTATCAAACTACAACCCAGAACCCATGAATCTCGAAGACAGTTGTATAAAAATGTAGCTTATGAGGGGTGACAATGGGATTGGGAAAGCCATAAGGACCAAACACCACTTTGTCTAGTTTATGGATGGATGTGTAGAAAAGTAGGGGAAGGAAACAAACAGACAAAGGTACCCAGTGTTCTTTTTTACTTCAATTGCTCTTTTTCACTCTAATTATTATTCTTGTTATTTTTGTGTGTGTGCTAATGAAGGTGTCAGGGATTGATTTAGGTGATGAATGTACAACTATGTAATGGTACTGTAAACAATCGAAAGTACAATTTGTTTTGTATGACTGCGTGGTATGTGAATATATCTCAATAAAATGATGATAAAAAAAAAAAAAAAAAAAAGAAATAACTGAAACTGAAGAATTGTAACCTATAACATTTTTTGAAATTTGCTCTTTAACTACTTGTTAAATTTACTTGGAAAATTATCACTTTTATGTATATATGTTATATCCTACAACAAAAAAAAAAAAATGAGGAAAAAAAAAAAAAAAAAAACAAAAAAAAAACATAAGGAAACACTATAAAGCCATTTTACTGAAACTTGTCGTTTTATCTTAGAAGAAGTTCCGAAGCCCTAAATTCTTTGTTCTCTGTTGGTGAGTTTATAGCTAGTGAAAGGATCACTGTTTTCCGTAATAAAATGCAGTTCATATTTTCTCCATTTGAAATGACCCAATCATTTCAAATCAAGAAGGAAATTTCTTTCCAAAAGTTGGACAATTTATATAACCATTCAGCACTTACTTTTATTCCATTGTCTTGATTTACTAGCAAACCAGGAAAAAAACTTTTTCAGAAACTTATCAGAGGTCAAAGTTCAAAGGAAAGTCTTGACATCCTAAATCTATTTGTATTTGTCATAAACCCTAATAAAATATAAAGAGTTCACAGAGCCAGATGCAGAAGAAAGTATAAAATGATGGTTGCCACATCTTCTTTGTTACTGCTGCTGGAGGAAGGAGGAGAATGTGATCTGTTATTTGGATTCTTTTTATCCTTTTTGCTTCTAGGAATACAGAAGAGCTATGAAGTATATGTGGTGTCAGGAAATTAACTTTTTGTTATTCTTGATTCTGGTACATGTTTGTTGCTGAAATAAGCAAATTGTTGGAGACAGTTAATCAAACAGGACTCTGGAAAAAAAAGTTTGTTTCCATTGTTTTAATTCAGGTTTTTATTTTTTTTAGCTATGATGCTATTTTGACCAAAAAACACCTAAATAGAATTGGTAGTGAGGTAAATATTAACCCTTCTTTAAGCGTCTTTCCAACTTCAGTGACACAGGATGATGAGAATCATAGCAGTCTGGGTGACATTTGCTTTGCTTTGAGAATATGGGTCATTTTTAGATGTTTGATTTTTCGAGCTCCTCTTAGGAGTTATGAGTGCTTATAATAGGATTTATCTACCCAAGCCCTCTAAATTGATTAAACAAACAGAAAAATAAAAACACCAACAAAAAGCAGAAAATCAATATGGCTTATATAAGAAGCAGTTGTTTCACACTGTCTTGTTTCCACTCTCTTCTTAAATTTATCTTCAGTTGCAGAACATAATGTTGCCAAACATAACATTACTGGAAATTTAAAGGCAGTTGCCAGTGAAGGAGTGCAGCACATCAGTGAGAATTTACCTCCTCTACAGTTCAGCTTAACTGTATGAATACTTATAGTCTGTATGTTCTTATAGAAACATCCAGCATTGTTCATTGTCCTTTGGGAATGTGAGCCACATTTTGACAGATAGTAAAACTATTTTGTAAATTCCCCACCCAAGGAGCACATTAATTATTTAAAGTGTCATTTGCTGATTATTATTCGTTCTCACAAACCTTTGGCGGTACTGATTTAATGAAAACATGCTGCAATATATAAAAAGTAAAGAAATCTAGTGAATCCCAAATATGAATTCTGGAAATGTGGTTTCTTCTTTTGTGCTATATCTGTGGCTCCTACTTGTGTGTGGTTCCTTCATGAGGACAGGAGTAAAAGATAACCATAGTACCTGACAAGTCCTACATATAACACAATTATGAATTCAGTAGTATCTTTTCCTGTTAGGTTATCTCACGAATCGCTTTCAATGTCTTGTTTTCAATAAACAGTAGAAAATTATTATCAGCACTAATTATGTATGTCATAGATGCATTTGAATGAGGGCTGAAAGAAAAAAATAAAAAAATGTAAATTCTGTGGTAGCTAATTTATTTTGAAGTTGTGATCCATTAGGATTAGTGCCTACCTTATTCAAAGAAACTAGTGGAGCTAATTTCACTGAGCCTCTCATCCTGGATTTTCCTTGTTCTCATTGTTTGTGATACATTGGTGTTTTTTTGTCTTATTTTATGGGTATGGGTTTTCCCATCTTAGGGCTGCTCTGCATTTTGGGCCTTTAAGCTGAATGCCCTTTTCCTCCCCATCTGCTCTTTTGACCTTCTTGAAGAACTTGCTCTAGGTCCCCAAACTATTCAGATCAGGGCCTCATGTTACTTTTCCTCATGGCATACTGTTTTTCTTGCATAACACTATTCATGATTAATAATTACATAGTTATAAATTTTATTAATGATTATATCTACCTCTGAACTCTTAAGTTCAAGGTAGGTATGGAGATATTTGTTTTATTTTCTCTTCTGCCTCAATGCATAACACATAGTGCCTGGCACATGGTGGAAGGTAAAGAAATATTTTAGAGGGTAGGAGAGATGGGAGAAAAAAGGACAGAAAGATGCAAGAGTGGCGTGGGAAAACTTCCCAGACCAACTCGTTAGATTTAACTTGTGGAAAGTTGTTTTAGGACCTTGTTAGTGAAAACTGATACTTCATAGCAAAAAAACCATTTACTGAATATCATAGAATCAGGCTGCCTAGGTTGGCATCCTAGCTCTGCCTTCCCTGACTGTGTGACCTTGGACAAGGCACTTAAACTCTCCATAAAAATGAGCATAATATTACCGAATGCTTTATAAGAGCATTGTGAGGATTTAATGAATAAAGCACTTCGAACAGTTCATTTCAAAGGATTCAAATAATGTGAGTTGCCATTATATTATTATTATTATTATTGTCATTAATACAATAGCTATAACTATTATATAGCTATATAATTCCAAATCCATAAAATTCTGTGCATGGTCTATGTCTTGACAACGGTAAGAATTACCTTGCATTAGCAAAAAGAACATACTGGGACAGCTGTCCTGTAAATTTTGAAATTATTTCAAAAAGAAAGTTTTAAAAAAATACTGAGAAACAGAATATTTCTAGTATAAATACTGACATACAACAGTTTAGGAAATGTAAGTTCAAATTTTCATTAGTGGTTGGGGAGTATCTAAGGATGTTTCTTAGAAGAGAATGGTAGAATTTGTTTCTTTCTTTCTTTAGTTAAGTCCTACTAATACTTCAAAAATGCTTCCCAACTAAGGAGCTTGGTAACTCTCTTTTTTGAAATTGGAAAAACGAATGTGTCTAATTTTAGAATTTTGTTCAGTTCATGAACAATAGTGGACTTTACATGAAAATATGACTTATATGATAAATGTTCAATCTCTAGGTAATCTTTTTATACCACTCCCTCTTTTTCTAACCATTTTCCCTTTGGAGACTTGTGCCTCTTACCCTCACAAGAAACTATAACAAGATTTTCCATAAGCATCTTGGAAACTACAAAAGTATTTTGCTCTCGGTTATGGAACGGAAGAAGGTGGGAAACTTGAAGGTACAGCCTTTGCCAGCACCTGAAGCACCCAATTGCTTTTTTAAGGAATATGGATCTGTGGTAAAGTCATAATTCATTCCCTTCTTATTCTGAATAGAGGTTTATTAGCTTGTGATTTAAGCAAACCATCTGGTCCTGCTGGCACTGCATACTGTCAAGCCCAGTGCCTTCTCCTTAATATGTTACTTGAGGCAGTAAAATTACATACTTGAATCCCAGCTCTAGCTTGAGCTTTTTGTTTGTTTGTTTCTTAAAACAACTGCTTTTGAGAATCTTGCTGTGATCTGGAGCAAATTTTAAAACTGTGGAGAATTTCTTCATTGTTTAGTATGGAGTTTATCTCTTCTTTAATTCTACTCACTTTTCATTACCTTCATTTCTTAGTGAATATACCCAATACTGTACAACAACTGCTGTGTGGTAGGCGTGTAATGGAATACATATCCAAGTGTTTCTAGCTGAATGTGTTCTCCTGGATGGTGGAAAAGTAACGGACAGTGAAGTAATTCAATTTAACCTTGAAACTTTTTCCCTGGATTGGAGCCAGAGAACTAATCAGATGATTAGTTGAAAATCCTGGTTTATGGTACCACTCTTGCCTTGAATACTAAAATTCTTTGAAACTTATTTGGATATATGTGTAATCTGAGGGAGACAGAAATACCTTGAGAGTCTGCCACTCAAATGGATGGGAAAATTAGGCAATCTTTAAGAAATTTGTACTTTACTGACATGCAAAATTCTGGAAGTAAAAGTTTTGGATGAAAAGTAGTATGTGTCTGCAAACATGGCAGACTCAATGCCAAAAAAATAACTTCCACAGAAAAAATTGAAGATGGTTGATAATGTGTGCATTTATAAGTTGGCCAGAAACTGAGAAAATCTCAGGCCAGGAAATAAGTAAGCAAGGAATCCAAAGATAAGGATTTAATAAACTAGTGAATGTGAATATTGGTTTTTAGATCCTAACAAAAGGAAAGATCCAGGGCAGCCCAAGGTAGAGAATCTAATAGGCAGCCTTCTTCACCCAAACACACAAAGATGTAACCTTACAAGGATGTACTGGCAAAGTGTGGGTTAATTAGAAATAAATCTTATTCCCTATCTCCACTGGAGAATGCAAGGAAAATTGTCTCAAACTTGGGTGCTGAGTGAAGGACAGAAATTCTTCCCTGCTAATTCACAATTATGAGTTGGTTCTCTCATGTATTTCTGGCCCCAGTTCACCCTGCTTAGTGTCCAAAAATATCTCAATCTGGGAATTTAGCTTAAAAGTAGTTCAGGTTGGGTCTTACTCCTAGGTATCTCTAGAGGAACCCACTTCAACTAAGGCTTCAAAATGTTTATGCAAAGTACCAGGGAAAATGAACATCACAGAGTTAAAAACAAATGAATGAATAAAAAATGAACATACAATAAATATAAATAAATTTACAGAAAAAGAATTAGATTAGTGGCTATATAGGGCTGGAAGGATAGAGGGATTGAGAAGTGACTAATAAGGGGTATGGGGTTTTTCTCTTTGGAGTAATGAAAATGTTCTAAAATGATTATGGTGATGAATGCCCAACTCTGATTATACTAAAACCATTATTGATTGTACACTTTGGATGGATTGTATGGTATGTGAATATATCTCAGTAAAACTGCTTAAAATAAATAAACATAAGAATACAAAATATAAGGGGTGACAATGAACAGTCAGAACTGAATAGTTTAAATATTAGAATGATCAGACACCTCATCAATTAGCAATTAAGTATTGTTTAATATTAAAATAATATAAGAAAGACTTGAAAATGAGTAAATAATAAATAAATTTGAAACAGGACCAGAAATAACAAGAAATGAAAAATATAATACTTGAAATGAAAAACTGAATGAATGTCACAACAGATTAGACATAGCCAGGATGAGAATTAGTGGACTTGAAGTAAGAACTAAAGAAATTGCATTGAATACAGCCCAGTATAGGAATGAAGAGGTATGAACATATGAAAGAGGAGTTAAAAGATGTGTAGGATAGAATAAGATAGTTAACGTGTTATCTAATTAGAATTCTAGAGGGAGAGGACATAGATGATGGGGTAGAGCTAATATTTAAAGAAGTAATATCTTAATTCACAGAGTCCAAGAAGTCCAACAAATTCCAATATGATTGGAGGAGGGAGAGAAAAGAGAAGGAAGGAAGGTCTTCAAAGGAGCAAGTTAGTCTGACAGCTTCTTAATTAAATTAGCAGAAGGAAAAATAGTTTTCAAGAATTCAGGCAAAATGGAAATACATTCAACAGCAACAGAAAATTCCCAAGAGCAAACCCTCATTAAGGGAAATTCTAAAGAATATTATCCATGCAGAAGTATTCTGAGAGAAAAGATTTGAGCTGTAAGAAGATATGAAGAGCAAAGAAAGTGGTACACAAATGTGTTAGTTTAAACATATTGAATCTTAGGATAACAAAAAGATGAATGATCTCTTGTGGAGGTACCAAAAAAAAAAAACCCTGAAATACATGACATCAGTAGGATATAAGTCTTGAGAATATTTGGAATTAAATTCTTTTAAGTGTTTGTGTTGGGGAAGAAAGGAAAAGATACTAATTAACTTCAGATGTTGTTATTTTGTTAGGTTTCAATATTTGTGTTACAAATTTCTATGGTAGGTCAACTATTCAACATGGAAGCAGTGGTCGATAAGCTAGAACTGATGGCCATGGATCCTTAGAGGAGATCCTTCTCATCAGAAATTATACAGATATATAAAATTGCTAGATATTACTGGGAATTTGCAGGTCCCTGTCCCCATAAGCTCATGGACCCCACATTAAGAACATCTACCTGCCTTTCACAGTTCCAGAATGCTAACTCTGATCTGGATTACATTTAATACAGGATGGAATATGAAATCAAGACTAATCATCCTGTTTCAATAGGCGAGAAAAATGCAGTTACTCCCTTAAAGGAATTGTCAGCAATAAAGTTTCAATATCAGACTCTGCATGCATGCTTTAAACCAGCTGCTGTTGAGCAGAGAGACTAAGAGCCACATTTGTGCTACTTTGAATAAGACTATGACCACAACATAAGAACTACAAAAGCAAGACCTGGAGCTGTTACCACTGACTGAAGAAGAGAAAAGCGCAGCAGAACGATTGAAATGTCATATACCAGACTTGTGAAGAAACAGGCTTGCAAAAGGGGATACTAATGGAGAAGAGATTAGTTCCAGGGAGATTTAGAAAAGTGTCTTGTTAGTACTTTCTGACTAGATGTCAGAGAATGCTGGTGAGGGAGAAGAGGTTTTGTCTTGGGTGACTGGATAATAATGCCTTTCACAAAAGAAGGTAGACATTATATGAATAAAGTTCAGACAAAAGAATAGAGTAGGAGTAAAGGGATTTAAAAAAAAAATTTTTTTTTTCTGTGATAACAACAGGTAGACAGAAAAACTAGAATGGAAAATGATGAAACAAATAATGCAAGACAAGAGATGAGGAGAGATGGCAGGGGTGGGTAGTAAAGGTTGAACAGATAGAAAGCATAAATAAAATTCCAGAAATAAATCCAAAAATGGCTGTGATTACAGAAATGTAAATTGGCTGGGTAGCCAGTCAAGAGATTTGACTAGGCATTTCAAGGAATAAGAAGCACAGATGGCCCCTAAACAAATGAAAGATGTTTAAGCCCACCAATAACCAGGGAAATGTAATTAAAATTATGTTATTCCATTTCACATCTATCAGTTTGCAAAAAATTAAACATCTTGACAGCAAGATTTGTAGAACAGTAAGAACTCTCATATACTCGTTGGAGGTGTAAATTGGTGAAACCACTTTTGGAAAACAGTTTGGCTTTACCAAGTAAAGAAGTTCTGCTAAGTATATATCTTCAAGAAACTCTTGCACATATATATGTACTGAGACAAGGTCATTAACTTTTTTCTTAGAACATTTTTTATTGTGAAATATAACATATATATGGAGAAAAGTGATATATGGAGAAAAGTGATAAATTTCAAAGTACATTTTAACAAGTAGCTATAGAGCAAATTTCAAAGGATAGTATGGGTTATGGAGAAAAGTGTTATATATGGAGAAAAGTGATAAATTTCAAAGTACATTTTAACAAGTAGCTATAGAGCAAATTTCAAAGGATAGTATGGGTTAATTTCTTCATGTTGTAAAGGGTGTTGACATTATAGGGTAGGGAGATACAACTGGTTGATATTCTTGGAGAGACTGGTACCTCTGGGTTTCAGGGCTTATCTCGCTTAGGAACAATCTGGAGGTTTTAAGTTTCTGCAAAATAAACTTAGTGAAACATTTTTATAGACTCAGATAGAGCCCTGGGTATTCTTCATGGTTTTCAGGAATACTGCTAGTTTGGGCTTGGCATACCATGGCAATTTGGGATATCTAGCTGAAGCTTTCATAAGAGTAACCTCCAGAATAGCCTCTCGACTATATTTGCACTCTCTTATCCACTGAACCCTTATTTGGTTATATTTCTTTTCCCCCTTTTGGTCAAGAAGGCATTGTCTGTCCTACAATGCCAGGGCCAGGCTCATTCCTGAGAGTCATGTCCCACATTGCCAGCGAGACTCACACCTGGAAGTCATGTCCCACCTAAGAGGGAGAGTAATGAATTTATTTGCAGAGCTGGGCTTAGAGAGAGGCCACATCTGAGCAACAAAAGAGGTTCTCTGAAAGTGACTCTTAGGCCTGATTATAGGTAGGCATAGCTACCCGATTACATAAATAAGTTTCATAAGAGTAAGCCTTAAGATTGAGGGTTTGATTTATTAAGTTGGGAGCCCCTAATACTTGAGAGAATATCTGGGATTTCCAGTTGGGAAATTGAATAGTTCCATATTTTTTTCTCCAGTTCCTCAAGGGACTTTTCTAATATTTTTTTATTATCTACCCAACATACTCTGGAATGTATCAGGATATTACATTAAGCTATACTGAATTATAAGATCTCATTCCCTATTATAGGCTCCATGTGTTTACATTTTTTAAATGAACTGGCCAAACAGGTTACATAAGATTGTGTGCTACAGAAATTTAAATTATGGACAAATTAAACCTCTCTTCCTTTAGTCTCACACAGAAGATGAAGTTTTAAATTACGAACAATATTATCCTTTACCCTGTATTCTGATTCACCTTAGTCCTAACCAGATCCACTTCATTCATATCTCAAATTGAAGTCTGATCTCTTTTTTAGCTTCTTTAACATTGTTGTATGGAGTAATTTTGACTTTCAGAGCTGCAGAACTCGAACTCAGTCTGAGGTTTCACACAGGTACCCATTGATCTAGGGAACTATGTGGTTATACACAAAGAGCACAGCATCGCAGAATTTAGAAACAACACTTCAAACTCAGGAAGAAATGTAGCTGCTGTAAGAGCTTACAATCTAGGTCCCACTTTTATTATAAGTGTTTTCTAAATGACACCATACAATATTTGTCCTTTTTGTTTCAGGCTTATCTTACTCAACGTAATGTCCTCAAAGTTCATTCACCTTGTTGTATGCCTCATGACTTCATTCCTTTCTGTAGCTGCACAATATTGCATCATATGTATACACTGCAATTTGCCCTTCTGCTTATCAGTTGATGTACCCTTTGGCCACCTCCATCCATTGGCACTCATCTGTGTGCAAATGCCTATTCAAGTCCCTGCTTTCAGTTCTTCAGAGTATATTCCTAGTAACAGCATTGCCTACTCATATGGTGACCCTGTATTTAGCCTCCTGTGGATCCGCTCCATAACCCCCCAAGGGGCTGCACCAATCTGCTTCCCTACCAACATTGAATAGGTATAACTCACTCTCTACATTGTCTCTAGCACTTGAATCTTTCTGTTTATTTATTATTATTAATTTTTAATCTTCAGATTTTGTTGAAATATATTCACATAGCATATATTCTATCCAAAATCAACAATCTTTGTCTCACAGTATCCTCACTTAGTTGTACGATCTTCATCACTCTCAATTTTAGACAATTTTCATTGCTCCAAAGAGAAAAATAACAGATAGACACAACCATACTAAAGAGAAAACCTGAAACTCCGGTAACTCTTATCCACCCACCCCCTATTATTTACCCCTAGTATTGGTGTGCTGCTAGTAAGGTATTCCAGTTAAATATAGACCATAACCATAGTATGCAATAGGTTGTTTTTTCCCATATGCCACTCTATAATTAACTCTTTGTACAAGTGTCATACCTTTGAAGTAGTTCATGCAAGAAAATATTTATATTTATAGTGCTAATTGGTAAGATACATGACTTTAAACTACCCCTTTCAATCCTGTTCACCTTGAATGCGGCACTATTACTTATAATCTCAATAGTGAATTACCATCACCTCTATCCTTTCCCATACATTTACAGTTCAGCCTCATTAACGAGTCTATACATATTAGGTAAACACACCCCTTCTCTAACTTCTGTCCATCTCTAGGTCTCCTATATTCTACAATTTAAGACTCTGAGTTTATATTTTCTAAATTAGTGAAATCATACAAAACCTGTCCTTTTGTGTTTGGCTTATTTCTCTCAGCATTATGTCCTCAAGGTTCATCCATGTTGTCACATGCTTCAAGACCTCATTCCTTCTTACTGCTGCATAGTATTCCATTATATATATACCACATTTTATTTATCCACTTTTCTTAGATGGACACTTGGATTGTTTCCATCTTTTGGCAATTGTGAATAATGCCGCTATGAACATCAGTGTGCAAATGTCTGTTCATGTCACTGCTTTCAGATCTTCTTGGTATATATCAAGCATTGGGATTGCGAGGTCATAGGGCAACTCGATATTTAGTGTTCTGAGGAACTGCCAAACTATCTTCCACAGCAGCTGTACCATTATATTTTCCCACCAGCAGTGAATAAGTGTACCAATTTCTCCACATCCTCTCAAACATTTGTAGTTTCCTGTTTGTTTAATGGCAGCCATTTTTATAGGTGTGAGATGGTATCTCATTGTCGTTTTGATTTGCATTTACCTAATAGCTAGTGAAGATGACATCTTTACATGTGTGTTTTTAGCCATTTCTGTTTGCTTATCAGAAAAATATCTATTCATATCTTCTGTGCATTTTATAATTGGGTTGTTTGTTGTTTTGTTATTGATTTGTAGGATTTCTTTAGATATACTGGATATCACACCCTTATCAGATATATGGTTTCCAAATATTTTCTCCCACTGGGTTGGGTGACTCCTTACCTTTTGGACAAAGTCCTTTGAGGCTCAGAAGCATTTGAAATTGAGGACTTCCCATGTATCTATTTTTTCCTTCATTCCTTGTGCTTTAGGTGTAAGGCTAAGAAGCTACCTCCTGTAACTATGTCTTGAAGATGTTTCCCTATATTTTCTTCCAGGCATTTTATGATACTTACTTTTACATTTGGGTCTTTGATCCACTTTGAGTTAATTTTTGTACAGGGTGTGAGGTAGGGGTCCTCTTTTGTTCTTTTGAATATGGATATCTAGTTCTCCCAGCCCCATTTTTTAAAGAGACTTTTCTGACCCAGTTCAGTGGATTTGGGGCCTTGTTAAAAATCAGTTGACCATAGATCTGGGGATCTATTTCCACACTCTCAATTCAATTCCATTGATCATTATGTCTGTCTTTATGCAACTACCAGGCTATTATGACCATTGTGGCTTTATAATAAACTTTATAGTCTGGAAGTGTAAATCCTCACACTTCATTCTTCTCTTTTAAGATATTTTTGGCAATTTGTGGCCCCTTTTTCTTCCAAATAAATTTGATAACTAGCTTTTCCAAGTCTGCAGAGTAGGTTGTTGGAATTTTTATTGGGATTGCATTGACTATATAGATCAATTTGGGTAGAATTGACATCTTTTTTAATGCAATTTTATGAAGATATATTCACATACCATAAAGTCATCCAAAGTGTACAATCAGTTGTTCACTGTATCATCACATAATTGTGCATTGGTCACCACAATTTTTTGAACATTTTCATTACTCCAAAAAATAAGAATAAAATTAAAATAAAGTAAAAAAGAACACCCAAAACATCTCATACTCCCCCCTCACCCATTATTCGTTTACTTTTTGTCCCCCTTTTTTCTACCCATTTGTCCACACATTGGATAAAGGCAGTGTGAGCCACAAGGTTTTCACAATCACACAGTCCACCGTAAAAGTGATATATTAAAATGGTCTTGTGGCTTTTGTCATTTATTCCATTAATATGGTGTATTACCTTAATTAATTTTTGGATTTCATGCCAGCCTGGGTTAAATCCCACTTGATCATGGTGTATAATTATTTTTATACATTGTTTGACTTCATTTACTGAAATTTTGTTGAGGAATTTTGTAACTGTATGCATGATTGGTTTGGTCTATAGTTCTCTTGTGATATTTAGGTCTAACTTTGTTACCAGGTATTACTGACCTGATAGAATGAGTTGGTAAGTGTCCTTTTTGCTAAAACACTTTGTGAAGGATTGATGTTTCTGTTTTTGTTCTCTGTTTTTTTGTTTTTTTAATTCATTTTTATTGAGATGTTTTCTCCCTTTGACTATTTTTCACATTCATGGTAAAGTCCTTTAATGCACAAAACTTCTTAAATTTGATAAGGTCCCATTTATCTATTTTTTATTTTGTTGCTTTTGCTATGGGTAAATAATTTTGGGTACAGTTGACATCCTAACAATATTTAGTTTTCCAGTTCATGAACATGGAATGTCTTTCCATTCGTTTAAGTCTTTGATTTCCTTTGGCAAAGTTTTGTAGTTTTCTATGCACACGTCCTTTATTTTCTTGGTTAGATTTATTCTTAGCTATTTGATTCTGTTAGTTGCCATTGTAAATGGAGTTCTTTTCTTGATTTTCTCATCAAGTTGCTCATTAAATGAGCCATTAATGATTTTTGCATGTTGATCTTGTACCCAGCCACTTTGTTAGATTCATTTATTAGTGCTAGTAGCTTTGTTGTAAAATTTTCAGGACTTGCTATATATAAGATCATGTCATCTGCAAATAGTGAAAGTTTTACTTCTTCCTTTCCAATAGGGATGCCTTTTTATTTCCTTTTCTTCTCTGATTGTTCTGGCTAGAACTTCCAGTACAAGGTTGAGTAAGAGTGGTTACAGTGGGCATCCTTGTCTTGTCCCTGATCTTAGAGGGAAAGTTTTCAGTCTTTCACCCATAAGCATGATGTTAGCTGTGAGTTTTTCATATATGCCCTTTATCATGCTGAGGAAGTTTCCTTCTATTCCTATTTTTCTAATTGTTTTTATCAGGAAAGAATGCTGAATTTTGTCAAATGCCTTTTCTGCATCAATTGAGATGATCATGTGTTTTTCTTTAATTTTGTTAATGTGGTGTATTACATTAATTAATTTTCTTGTGTTGAATCACCCTTGCATACTTGATATAAAACCCACTTGATCATGGTGTATAATTCTTTTAATGTAATGTAAGATTTGATTTGCTTGTATTTTGTTGAGGATTTTTGCATCTACATTCATAAGAGAAATTGGTCTATAATTTTCTTTTCTTGTAGAATCTTTATCTGGCTTTGGTATTAGGGTGATGTTGGCCTCCTAAAATGAGTTAGGTGGTTTTCTCTCCTCTTCAGTTTTTTGGAAGAATTTGAGCAGGATTGGATTAATTCTTCTTAGAATGTTGGGTGGAATTCCCCTGTGAAGCTTCTGGTCCTGAGCTTTTCTTTGTTGGGAGCTTTTTGGATGACTTTTTCAATCTCTTCTAGAGTCTTTCCTAGTGTAGGTTGTTTGTGTGTTTCTAGGAATTTGTCTATTTCATCCAGCTTGTCTAATTTGCTGGCATACAGTCATAGTCTACTATTATTATCCTTTTTATTTCTATGGGGTTAATAGTAATGTCCCCTGCTCTCATTTCTGATTTTATTTATTTGCATCTTCTCTCTTTTTTTCTTTATCAGTCTAGCTAAAGGCTTATCAATTTTATTGATCTTTTCAGAGAACCAACTTTTAGTTTTTTTGATGCTCTCTATTGTTTTTTTATTCTCAATTTCATTTATTACTGCTCTGATCTTTGTTGTTTCTTTCCTTCTGCTTGCTTTGGGTTTACTTTGCTGTTATTTTTCTAATTCCTCCCAGTGTGCAGCTGCATCTTTGATTTTAGCTCTTTCTTTTTCTTTAAGCATTTCAAGCTATAAATTTCCCCCTCAGCACTTTCTCTGCTGCGTCCCATCAGTTTTGCTATGTTATGTTCTTATTTTTATTTGTCTCAAGATATTTTCTGATTTCCCTTGCAATTTCTTCTTTGAAATTGTTTAAAAGAGTGTTATTTAACTTCTATGTATTTGTGGGTTTTCCTATTCTCAGCCTGTTATTGATTTCCTGCTGTATTCCATTATGGTCAGAAAAGATGCTTTGCATGATTTCAATCTTTCTAAATTTATTGGGACTTGTTTTGTGACCCAGCATGGGGTCTATCCTGGAGAATGATCCAAGTGCACTTGAGAAGAATGTATATCCTGCTGTTTGTGGTACAGTGTTCTGTATATATCTCCTAGTATAGTTCCTTTATCATATTATTCAAATTATCTTTTTCCTTATTGGTCTCTTGTCTAGGTGTTCTATCTATTAATAAAAGTGGTGTACTGAAGTCTCCAACTACTTTTGTATAGGGGTATCTATTTCTCCCTTCAGTTTTGCCAGTGTTTGCCTCATTTATCTTGGGGCACCATGTTAGATGCTTAAATAGTTATGATTGTTATTTCTTCTTGGTGAATTACCCCTTTTATTAAAATATAGTGTCATTTTTATCTCTTATTATAACTTTTGACTTAACGTCTATTTTGTCCAATATTAGTGTAGCTCCCCCAGTTCTTTTTTGGTTGCTCTTTGCATAGATTCTCTTTTTCCATCTGTGCTGGTTTGGATGTATTATGTCCCCCCAAAACGCCATTACCTTTGATGTAATCTTGTGTGGGCAGATGTATCAGTGTTGATTAGATTGTAATTTTTTGAGTGTTTCCATGGAGATGCACCCTACCCAACTGTGGGTGATGACTCTGATTGGATAATTTCCATGGAGGT